>NC_090446.1:664685223-665015177 GCF_031143425.1 Pleurodeles waltl | reverse complement strand
GCGTTCCCGTCCAAAAACAGACGCACATAGCGGTGCGTGGTATTTATGCTTCAGGGCAAAAATCACTCCCGTGCGGCAGGCGGCGCAAAAAAATGGCGCAAAGCACGAATATCGTGAAATTTTAACGCCTGGGTCAGGGCAGGCGTTAAAATGGGGCAAACACACCTGTACTTAATCAGAACACACAGAACAAACAACAGAGCAGCAGAGCAGCAGAGCAGCAACAGGGAGACATGGAGGTGATTTTTCTACAACGTGCACGTAGACGCAGAGCCCTGCAACAACAACAGCAGCCACAACAACAACAGCAGGGACCCCAAAGACAGCGCAGAAAGCAGGAGAGGATATTCCGCCCAAGAACAACCCTGCATGGCCTCAGGGAACGAGACATCATCCAGAGGTACCGGTTGAACTGGCAGGCCATTCAGCAGCTGCTGACAAATATTGAACAGCAATTGGCCCCCACTTTAGTGACTCCACGCACTATCCCAACCGAAACAAAGCTGCTTGCTGTACTTCACATGCTGGCAAGTGGCTCCTTTCAGACAACTGGTGCCCTGGTTGGTGGAATCTCACAACCATCTTTCTCCGCATTCCTGCCTAAAGTACTGGATGCCATCATTGGACTGACACCCCGCCACATCTGCTTCCCTAACACAGTGCAGAAGCAGCAGGAAACTAAACAGGGGTTCTACGCCATCAGTGGCTTTCCGCACGTTCTTGGTGCAATCGACTGCACACACGTACGCCTTGTGCCACCTGCTGCGAGTGAACACCTCTACCGCAACAGGAAGCACACACATTCCATCAACGTGCAGGCCATAGTCGATCACCAAGGACTGATCTGCAACATTGTGGCTAAATATCCTGGGAGTGTACATGACACATTCATCTTCCGTCACTGCACCATCAACCAACACTTCCAGGATGGACGGTATGGCAATGGACTACTTGTTGGTAAGGACAAAAATCTACTTATATACTCACTGCACAGAAACCCTCTAGGATAAACAACCCATACACCACAATAGCAACACCTAGACAGGAACACACTGAGGTACTCACATCACTAGCCATGTTTCACAAGTCACCATTGAACCTCTCACACCTTGGAATTTACTCCACAGCTTAGTGTGAAGACATTCATGACTGTGGTTGCCTAAATGTCACCTTGCAAATTGGAAGTCTCACAATAACCTGTACACTAATACAATGCATAACTTTTAAGGGATGGGATGGCCTGGGTATGTTCAATTGAACGTCTCTAATACCCTTTCATGTTTCAACTCTGCATGGAACTATCATCACACCCCCAGTGAGGACACACGGACACCTGTGTCACAAGTCACAATGCAAGGGAGGGCACACTGTACTTGAGAAACCGATACATCCTGCTGACAAACAGTTAGCCAACAAACACTTGCTCAGCCAAGGAAAAAAAACAATGCCAAAGTTTCCACCAACAACCATAGGTTGTCACATTAGTACACAAAATAGTCACAGACAACACAACACAACTACTTCCATCAAAGATACGTACAACAGTGCCTCCTACATCTAATTGATACCATTCTGTGTTTCTCTTTCAGCTGATCAGGGGTATGGCATCCAGCCTTGGCTAATGACACCATATGGGAACCCAAATACTGCTGCTGAGCGGGCATACAATGACGCCCACAAGAGGACAAGCAGCATTGTGGAGCGGACCTTTGGGATCCTAAAGTCAAGGTTCCGCTGCCTTGACATCACTTGCGCAAGCCTACTATACTCTCCAGAGATGGTCTGCAAGATCATATGCACTTGTGCCATATTACACAATATTTGTGTAAAAAGGAACATTCCCCTCCTTGAACCGGACCCAGACATGCCTGAGTATGATGATGAGGAGGATGCTGGCCTGCAACAGGAGGGGGAACAACCTAACACCGCAGCAGGAGTGCGTAGGCGCCAACAGCTTGTGAACAATTTTTTTACTTAAGTTATTATAATCACTTGTATTCCACACTTGTAAATAAACACAGATAACAAACACCACATCATGCTTTGGCCTATTCATTTCTGACCACCTTTAGTTTGAAATAGCTGAAGATGAATGTCGTCTCATTGATCAAGAATGCCATTAAAATTCATCACACCAAAAATAAACATCACAACTGTATGCACAAAGGGTAGGATGTGACATGATACATTATCATACACAGAGCCCAACAAGAGTACAAATGTGACAATTACACATGCCGGATCCAAACAACTGAAACAGTCTCTGATCCAGCCCATAATTGGAGATCATTTGAAAGTCACATTACACGTGTTCAGAGACTGGGTGGGACCATCCATGTGTACGTGACCATGTCATCAATGGCTACTCTCAAGTGTGTGATATGAGCAATACACAATAGCTACAACATCAGCTGCCACTAACTCAGGAGGAGACCTTGAAGTTACAGTGACAACATACACCCAGACAGGTGATAGTGGATCCACATTCCAACACACATGTACACATATGTCATACAATCAATCTAATATTTGAAAGTAGACCATCACAGTTGTGTCCCAGTCTGAACCTAGCAGGAAGATTGTAACATGACACTAAACCAGTTTATGCAGAAAGGGACACAGACAACAAAAATATTCTTCTCATTATCACATCGGGAACGCTGAGAGTCTTGCAAACATAGTCATAGTATAATGGTATGCAAGTTTGCTCCAATTCATCATTACTGCAAACGTCAAATGGGCTATTGAGATGAATGAATGGTCAACAGTCATTCATACCATATGGCCTTACATTAGCCCGCTGCTGCAGGTTTGCCATGATATTATAAATATACTCCATGGATACAGTAGCTATTCTGGATGGTCAAATCCTAGGGTGCTGGTGGCCTAAGTCCACCTCTACCGCCCCCAAAACATACAAGAATCATGTACTTGTGAACCACACACATGCATAAGGCACATGTGTGACCTCCATGTCACAAGTCCAACACAAATCTGAAACACAAAATCATGATGGGACATGCTCAGCCCCATAAAAACTGAAAGTGACTCTCCCACTCCCTGTTAGGACTACAGATAAAAGCATCACCATCATAAATGTGGACACATTTTGGAGACGGAATACATAACGGTATCCCATCCATCATGTCAAAATAGCCATCAGCAATTACACCAAATATGTCGTCAAATATGGTCAATACATTAGTTAACGTATCCCAAACATTACAGTGTGAATGCCTTCTATACATAAAACAACGGACATGTGTCATATACAAACACATATGTGTATCACATCGCACCGTTTGACCATGACAAATCCCCTTTCCAAAGCTAAAAACATGAAGACATAAGGAAAAATTTGCTCCATATTCGACGCATACAGCATGGCCGTCATAATTTGTTCACGTACATGTGTGCACACAATGCAGAGTCAAATACAAATGTATCCAAAAGTGTCTTAATGTTTTGCCTTCAAAGTATAATTTACATCCACAATATTTTTGACTCTGCATCATGTGCACTACTGTACGTGTAAAAAAAATGACGCCCATGCTGTATGCGTGGTAAAATTGACGCTACATGGACAATATGTTGGTCATCTCATGTACATTATAAAATATTAATATTCATATCATATTTTTTCACTCCGCATCATGTGCACTACTGTACGTGTAAAAAAAATTACGCCCATGCTGTATGCGTGGTAAAATTGACGCTACATGGACAATATGTTGGTCATCTCATGTACATTATAAAATATTAATATTCATATCATATTTTTTCACTCCGCATCATGTGCACTACTGTACGTGTAAAAAAAATGACGCCCATGCTGTATGCGTGGTAAAATTGATGCTACATGGACAATATGTTGGTCATCTCATGTACAATATAAAATATTAATATTCATATCATATTTTTTCACTCCGCATCATGTGCACTACTGTACGTGTAAAAAAAATGACGCCCATGCTGTATGCGTGGTAAAATTGACGCTACATGGACAATATGTTGGTCATCTCATGTACATTATAAAATATTAATATTCATATCATATTTTTTCACTCCGCATCATGTGCACTGTAATGCGTAAAAAAAAAATGACGCACAACTGTGTATGCGTGAAAATATGACGCAAAACGGGAAAATAAAAACGGCGGCCATTTTCTGCAGGAAGTGATGTAATAGGATATCCTGTTTACAAATTCTGTACTGGGAGTTAACTTTCACTTTCACTTTGCAGTCTCAGATTTATCTAGACTGTGTGGTTGTGTGAAAGGTGTTGTCCTGTGTTTTACTGCTTTTGTGTCCTGTGTGCCTTGTATTTTGTCTTAGTGTCAATCTATTATTGTTGTATAACATTGTCTCAGTCTGTTTAGTGTTATTTTGTCTATACCTGTGATAGTTTGTATTGTCAGTGGGAGTCTGTTGTGGGTAGCATAGTTTGGGGGGTTAGTTGGGCTATTTTTCTCCTTCTTCTTTTTCTTTCACACCTCTACCTTTCCCCATTTCCCACTTTTACTTTCATATTTATTTTGTCCAGCATTAGTCCTCTCAATATGTCAGGTAGGCCTCGCCTGTCCAGGATGGGTGAAGACGAATTGGGGGGGTTCCAATGGCTAGTAAGCCATTTCCTGCCACTAACGCTGGAAGCTGGGGGCCGTGTGATACAGGGGTATCACACGGAGGCGATGAAAATCCGGTGGGAGAAGGTGCGCCATCACCTGGTCCGGGTCTACGGGAGTATGAGAAATGTACACCAACTCAAGCACCGCTGGGCAGATCTGGTCACCAGGGAACAGGACATGCTGGACCACCTGGGACTCCGGATTGGTGGCCATGTTGGTGAGTAAAAATCTATTAAATGGGAATGATAGAAATCTGTGTGTGAACATGTGATGATTGTTAGCCAATCTGCAAAATAAGTAGCTGACTGTGTGTAATGCTAGGGAAACCTAGGCCCATGGTTATACACATAAATCCCCATATTTTGCAACACATGTACACGCAATAGCAGCATTAAAATCCAACATCTATTTGTATTTTGCTAAGTCGCCCCCTCTCTGCGTCACAAAATGTTGCAAATGCTGCGCTACCAAGGTATACATATGTGTCCTAATGTGTATTTGTTGCAGAATGTGTATGAAGACCTATGCTACCAGTCCAATGGCTCATTTTTGCAACACATACCAGATGCCTGTAGCTGCATGTAATGTAGTGTTGCATTTGTGTCAGAAAAGCAACACGTGAACTGCTCTATTTGTACTCCACTGGTCATAATGGCCAGTGAGTACGTCATGTAGAAACAACATACCTACATATGCAGACGCCATAGCTAGACAGAAAATTGGAAACACATGATGATGCTATACATGTGTGTTGCCTTCACGTCACATGAAGTTAGTCATGTTGTTCACACATATGTCACATGTGTGTCTGGTTGCTGTGTGTTGAACCTGTCCACATAGCCTGTTTGATTGTGAGTGGTCATGCAGTCCTCATGGAACCAGTTTTGGAATGTCTCTCTGGGATGCACATGCTGAGATGTATGGTTAACATTATTGTTGGGGCATACTAATGGAGGATTAACTTGGACGACACATGACTGTCCTGGCCACTGCATGAGTGTAGTAGGGTGTGACACTGGAGCAGGAGACTCATCCAATGATAATGTTGAATACAAAGTTATCCATGCAGGATGAGCATGTGTCAAAGTCGATCATTACCATGTCATATTCACACAGTGTCATTGTAACAGAAATCATTTGTCCGTTCACCCAGTCTGAGTATAATCTTTGTTTCATGCTTTACAGGTGGACCAGCCCCGTACACCGTGGGAGAGGTGGCCCATTTTGACGACCCCGATACCTACAGTGAGTGTCGCCTGAGTGCTATTTACATTGTTTGGTAATGACGCATGATGGATTACTGTGTGTTAAAGAGAATTCATGATTTGATGTGCTGGCCATTCATTGGCTTTGTTCTTTTAGTGTGATATCAAATTTGAATTATGTTTCTGCAAAGCAATACGTAGTCATCTCTCAGATTGAGGGGCTGTAGCCCATTCAATTAGGCCGGCAATTGGGAATGGTATGACTCATTTTTAATTCACTGGTCAATGTTAGACTTGGTCAGGGACTTGCCATCAACTGAGTCTGCATATCAGACTGACAGTCTCCCAGATAGCTTAGGCACATGGCTTTGATGACAAATGCTTCTTCCTAGTTGAGGATGGACTGTGTACACTGTAGGTTGGATCTTCCGGGGGCATGTACTTCCACAAGGTGAACTCGAAGTGTGTGTGACTTGAGTGCAATGCCCTAGGTGTTCAGTTGAATCATGTGAATCGGTGTACTACCTCCTCTGTGTGTGTTGTTAAACATGCCTCACTAATAGTATGTTATGTTGGGCTAAGTCATACCAGTTTGACTTGTGTGGACCTGGGATGTGACAAGGTTGGGCTGACTACAACGTGTTGCTAGCCCTTCATAGGTGTTGTGTGTGAAGGCACATACTTGTTGAACTTTCTGTACACTCCTGGGTGTGCATTGAACATGGGATTGTTGGTTGTTCTTCCCACACCACCCACAAAGATTGGGATCTTACTGTGAAACAGGGTACCTAGGACTGTAGCAACCAGTATGTTACACGTCCTTAATACCTTTTGTGACTTGAGTTAGTACCTTGGGCCAGAGTGAGAAAAATGTCTACACGTTGCAAATGGCATAAATATATGTGTGGGATTTGCAAACGTCTGTTTCCTATTCCAAAATGTATTTGGTGGTCATGTACATATTAGCAAAATGCTTTTCAAAATTGAAATATTAAAGGGTTTTACCAGACCTACTTGCAAATCACAGTGGTAGGCAATCCCATTTGCACCCGAGTACGTGGTTGCAAAGTGAGTAGCTGTTATCATCCACTTGAAGTGGATGGTAACCAACTTGCTGACTGGAAGGGGTCCTCATTGTAAAGCTTCACCTTTGTGAGTGGACTAAAATAATCCTGCGCAAAACAGCCAGTGGTCTAAGGGACCAATAATTACCGTGAAAATTTCCAAGTTGAATTGTTGTGATTGAAAACTAATTGCAGCTCATTTTCCTTTCCGGTAAACGGCCATACACTTGGGGAAAAATAACTTGCTTATTTTAAAAGCAGTCACGTCTATGGAGTTCTGCTGGTCCCAGCAGGCCTCCATCCCCGTGAGTGCCCATGTTGCTAAGGTGGGGCAACTTGGAACCCACATCATTGATGTTCATGAGGTGGGTTTTAGGGACCCCATAGTGACTCGCAGACGGTGTCAGAGACACCGTTCTGCTTTGCAAATTGCTAGTTGATTTTTCTAAATTCCTACATCTGACCCCTAGTGTGGACATATGATTCTGGGCCAGGGGTTCAATCTTAGCACACAACTAATTCCAAATGCTATTGAGTGAGGAGTGTGAGTGTTATCACATAGAATGACATATGTACTGAAGTCAGTATGCGGAAGAGCTGGTGCCATAATGTCAAATGCCTTAGGTATGATTTGGATGAGTAGTTTCGGGTGATGTCATCCATCATGTAGAGACATGGATATGCTATGTGTGATATGACCTTAGGTATGCATGATTCACATGTACTTCCTCTGAGCCTTTCCGTGAACTATGTTGTAACAATTGCTGCAAACAATACATTTCTAGTAATGGACAAATGACCCATTGTGGTATTCAACCCACTGTAAATTCAATGCTCAATATTTCCCTTTTCTATTCACAGCTGCAAACATGAGTGCCGCAGAGCGCAACAATTTTGAGCGCCGTGCAATGAGGTACAGGCACATCCTGCAGGTGCAGTGTGGGTATCGGAGGATGGCCCGCAGATATAATTCGGATCGGGCCTCCGGGGCGTGGTATGCCACACCTCAGGCTCCCCCAACGGTGCCACCTACAACCACCGCCACTACAACCACCAGGTCTGCCCAAGGGGACCAAGCGACGGACCAGGCATCTTCATCAAGACCTGGACCCAGCCGTGTGTTGGGAGCAGGGCTGTCCCGTGGCCACTCCACTCCAGCACCAACATCCTCCTCCACCGGCACGCAGACCAGCACTGACCCTCCTATTGACCCTGCAGCCTTCCAGGCATTGTCTAGAAAATTGGACAGGTTAATTGGCAAGGTGGACAACCTGACGGAGGACATGGCTGAGGTGAAGAAGAAGGTGCGCTCCATCCGGCGCACACTTCAGAATGCAAATCTTTAGTCATTTTGCCCTCCTGAACTTTTACCCCTCCCCTCTCACCTCTTTCCTTTTTCATACTGTTAGTTGGGTTTGGGGGGTTAGTTATAGGATAAGTGTAGGAAATTAGCTTAGTTAGTGTTAGGTAAGAGGGTGGGGGGTCCTTATTCTTTCTATCTAATATTTTTGTGTGGGTGGGTGGGTGGGGGGCAATGTTGGGATTCCTGTTTAATAAAAAAAAAAATATATATATATATGTTTGTTTAGGATAGTATAGTATGTGTGTAGGTTAGTAAGTGTTGTCCTGCATGTGTCTTGTCTCTTAATGGTGGGTGGGGGGTTGATGTTTAGATCGTTTCGTTACATGTGTAGAGTAAGTTTAGCTTAGGTTAGTTAGGGACAGTTGTGGGTTAGTAGTAGTCAGGTTAGATTAGTGTAGGTTTACCTTTCCCTTAGTTGCCTCTTTTATTACTACTTTTAAATAAAAAAATTGTTAACCCTTTACCTGATGCGTTAGGTGCTACCTTTTCATGGCCTTGACATCAGTGTAGCAGAAAGTTTAAGTATGACATTTGTGTTCCATGCTCGCTATCCCCAGGCTTATGAGGTTTAACATGCCAGCTACCCGTGTGCTGACTTGGTAAGTATCCACCATGTTGGAGAGCCACCATTGGTAGTGTGCATTGATCATCAAGGTTTGGGGTTGGTATGTATCCTACTTCACAAAGAGTGCTTCCAGACTTGTTATTGTAGGTAAATAGATAGGTCGGACAGCATTGTGAAGTTCAGGGAGAGCTTTATAGATGATGATTTGTTCACACTCTTGTCTTGTTGCTGTCATTGCTGACCTACATCATGTGTGTACTGATTCAGCATTAATTTCCTTCATGGAAGTATACGCTGTAAGGGTGATTGATGCTGTGTAATTTGTTTATCATTCCTTTCATTCTACAGCATAATTTCAAATTTTAGTATTGCATGGTGCCTACATTTCTCAGCCACCATTAGTTGTGTAGAATAGCTATAGATGGTGCATCATTCTGTCCAACACAGCATGATTGTGTGTGCTTAGTCCCTTCATCAGTTATTTTCCTCAGTATAGTAAAGCTATGATGCAATCCTGGCCACTGCACAGATGTTTCAGTATACATGAAATCAGGACAGTAGTATAGAGAATCGACATGGTTGCCACACAGCCACTTTGGAGTTATCTACTGCACAGTTGAATTTTGAAATGACACAGAGACACAATAGGTGTGCAAGTGATATTTATTTATAGGTGGTGTAGTGCAAAATGTCCATTCACCATGTTTGCTGACTCCTTTCTGGTGCATTATTACATGGTGATCCTACAGAAGGGGTGTGGATGATGCTCCTGACATGCTGGGGTGATGTCACAGACAGTGCAGAGGAACATGAAATGCCAATTGGTAGGAGAGAAACATTCACTGGCAAGGTGGACAAGTCATACAGTGGATTGCCGAACAGTCGTTGAGGTTAGTTGTAGTGAGACTGGCATGTGGCAAAACGTAGGACCTTGGTCAGAGTAGGGCATGGTGCAGGGAGTAGGGCTTCCGGGTACTCTTGCGTGTGAATGTTATCTGTTCCATGTCTTCTTCTTCTGATGTGTGTGTTGCCTGGTGTGTCCTTGTTGTTGTTGGTTGTGAAGGGGCAACACACACCTCAGTGTTAGAAGACATGGAGGCAGACATCCTGGGGGCTGATCCCTGTTGAGTAAGGAAGGGCAGTACTGCAGCAAGGAGGGCCTGCTGGTTTTTCAGAATGGCCGCCACATCCCGATGGAAGGCAGCCAGGTCGGCCCTGAGGGGTTCTATGTTGCATTCGTGCACACGTTGAGTGGCTTGCAGTTGGAGTTGTTGTGTCAACTGGATGACAGCTGTGCCAATTTCCTTCAGTGTTTTTGAAATGTCCTCCAAGAGCAAAGTTCTGGCTTGCATTGCAGCTGCCTGATCAGCAGTTGACAACATGCACGAACGCACCCCCTCAAGGCTGGCTGCCATATTTTGCATCCCCACCCGCACCTCCTTTGCCAGCTCCCGCTGGACCCCAACAACAGTTCTTTCGAAGCTGGTGCCAGTGTCGTCAGAGTCCTCAGCTGTGTTGGAGCTGGCAGGTCTTACAATTGGGGTGGCGTGTGGTTCTACTGTGGTGGCTGCTTCTTCTGTGCTCCTCCTTGTGACTGAAGGTGGGGTTTGGAGGCTTTCAAGGACCATGTCAAGGGTCTCTTGTGGGAGGTTGATGGTCTCGTCATCCATGTCATCAGGGAAATCATGGACAGGCAGATCAGCAGGAGATCTGTGTTCCTCTGCAATGAAACAGGGTACAATTAGTGTGTCTGTGTTGTGACAATTTTGCAGTAAGATACAAGCCTTTGGATGCCTTAACATTGTACTCTGTGTTTGTCTAGGTATTTGCTGTCCGTCATAGGGCATTGTTGTAGGCCTATGGCCCACCTGTGTGTCACATGTTTGATATGGAGCTATCAGACATGTCTGCCTGATCGCCTCTAGCTGTTGCTTTGTAATTATTTAGGAATAGGCGTTTTTTTCTCCTACTCCTCACTCGGTGTTTCACTATTGTTATGGAGGGACATTTTGTAGGGTGGGCTCTCATTGTCCAACATGTGAGTCTTGGCTTTCTAGGCAGCAGGATAGCTAATGGTGTGGGGGACTAAGTTTGACCCACTTGTAAATAACTCTGTCACCCAGATATTCAATTTAGCTAAGACTAACTAGCAGTGCCTCTGGTCTCCCACATCAAAGGAATGTTTACACATCCGAGCGCATGACATCTTTCGAACTTCTCAGGGAAGTGGTGGTCACTCAGGTCCTACACATTTCTATCTTTTCCGGTATGTTCCCATACACAAATGACAAAGACAGTATTAGTTTGATATGAAGTTTCATTGTACAACTGACTTGTAGGAATTTCTGTGTGAGCCCCAATTACACAAACAATACACACTGTTAGAATTGAAATAGTCCGCAGGAGAGTAATACATTAGTACACAGCTTTCATGGTGCCTAACAGTTTCTACTCTCCCTCTGCATGTTCTATGTATGGCACAGCATGTTAAGTTTGGAGGTTGCCTGTCAGAATCACAGGGAAGACATCATCCCTCATATCAGAGGAATGGGCTGGGATCTGGTTGTGCATCAGCAGCAAGGCAGGCAGCATCTAGTTGTGATTTTCTGTTTGGAAACTCCCCCATGCGTGTCTTGGGACAAGGAAGTGTATGTAAAAGACATATGTCATGGTGATGACAAAGTTTCCCTACGCAGGAATGCCAAACCTTAACCCCTACCACATCTATCAGCAACGTACCAGACGGTATCCTTGACTGGGGCACAGAGTGAATATGTTCTGGCAAACTCCAGTGCAGAAGTAGGCAAAACAGTGTGATTTGACTAATTAAAAAAACCCTAGGACTGACTATTTGCTACATTAACTGATAGGAAGGGCAATGAGAATCATTTAGTGCAAATTGCTCTGAGGCACTTAGATGTGAGCAAATGAGTATAAGTACAATCAGGTTAGATGCACAAAGGCCTAAAGCCTGAAGCTAATGCGCAAAGTATACGTTACACTTACAACACTACACTTTGACTGACTGTGGGTGTTGTGACTGCCCTGGCAGCACACTTGCCTCTCAGGCCCTGCCCCATACACTTTTTATTCACATTGCATGATCTGTACATGTCACGTGGCATTACCTATGCATGTCAATGTTAGGATGTGGTATGGATGTAAACATTCTTGATGTTTTGATATGATGTTGGGTGATGTGTATTTAATTGGATTGGCCTGTTTATCGTATGAATGTCCTATTTGTTTGTCCGACTTTGCAGGTGTGTTTCAGTGACCAGTTGCCTGTGTCCCCTCCTCAATGTTGTTGTCTGAGCAGTATGACATTAGTGATGTAGCCTTGTTAGCCAGGCACGTGAGGGACCCTGACGTATGCAGCATGTGTGTATCGTTAGTGCTGTGTGGCTCCTATTGCTGTTTACTTAGGCTTATGTATGTGTCAGTTATGGACATTCGGCATTTGAGTGTACTGGTACCTTTGTCTTATTTCTAGGAGTAGTTGCAGATGTCATCCTCACCCCCTAATTTAGGTATGTATGTTCCAGGGTGGGGTTCCTGCCATTTGGTACTATAGCTGCACAGAGATGAGAGGTGTTATTGTCAACTGTGGTTGCAGTTAAGTTACAATTGTTGTATTTGCTACTGCATTACAGGTAGGGACCTAGTTGATGGGGAATAGATTTTGCAATACAAGTGCCTGGATGTGGATTTGAGGTAGTGTCCTTCCCACCTGTCACTGCTTTCCCTTGGCTCTCTTGTTGTACTTACAGGATGTCCCCGTGGGACTGTTGTTGTTGCTGTATTTTGTCGTGCCCCAGCTTCGGTCAGTACTGGGCATGCCCCCCTGCCGTGCCCCTTTCCCCATGCCACTTCATATATGTCCTGACTTACATGCATTGTGTAGTAGGTATCCCCCCCCTGCTTACAGTCCCCATTGTTGTATTATGATTCCCCATGCGACTTACCCTGCATGTGCGTAGTGTCGTGGTAGTCTGCGCTGTCCAGTCCTTGAATCCCTGTGACGATCTCCTCCGGGATGACGGCTGCGACCATCTCCTCCATGTGGTCCAGGGCCTCCTGTTGTGCTGGACTCCCCCCTCCAGTCTGCATTGCTGCCTTCCTGTTCCTGGCCATTTTCTCTTTGGTCCTACGTTTGCAGTCATGCCAGCGTTTCTTACACTCAGTGACTGTCCGGCGTTCTTCAGCCACACTGTTAATCTTGTCCACAATTTGTTTCCAGATGGCCTCTCTCCTACTGAGTGGCAATTTAGAGGTGATGAAAAGTTGGTGCTGGTGTTCCGTCACCTCTTTCACCAGGATTTCCTGCTCCTCTGCACTGAAGCGACACTTTTTTTTTTTTTTTTAAAGGTCCTGGTTCCTGTATGCTTCCTCCTGGCTGGTTCCTGGTCTGCTCTCATCCTCCTGGGGTCTGTTGGGGCATCTAGGATCCATTTTGGGTCTCCTCTCCTGAAAGGGCAGTTTTCGCACAAAAATGTGACGCAATTGCGTGAAAAAAACAGCGTTTTCACGATTGCGCTGTCGTAAATCGACCCACAGTGATGTGCGTCGCATTTACGTTGGTTTCCTTTACGACAGACCGACGCTGTCTGCGTCACGAAATAATGACTCCCACCTGTTGGTTGCGCCGCCGTACGTCAAAGTATAAATTTGACGCCCGCATGGCATAGCGCAGTTTTGCGTCAAAAAGTATAAATATGGCCCTTGATGTTTCTCAACCTATCCCTAACTCTATTGAACTGCCCCATCTACTACCCAGTATCCATTACTGACATTCTGCAACTCACCCTTTGCATTCTTTCATTCATCATTCTCACAACTATCATGCACATCACTACAGAGTTTCACCTTTTCAGCTTCCCAGTCATGCAACACACAATCTAATTTGTGCCACTCACACATCCCACAATCTTTCACAAACAATTCCCTACAATCTTGTCTCACTCACTCACACGTCTAGTGTTCTCTGACAACTGCCAAAAAGTCACACCTCTATCTCTAACCTCCTGCAAACTACTATCTCTCACATACTGCTGTTTCTCAGGCACATTCTTACATAGCCCTTTACCAGAATTCATATCTTCCATCCTATACCCCATACACCTCTTTCTTATCACTTGCCACCAACTTCATCTGGCACAATTTCACAACATTAGCTGTGTAACTCAATCACACTACTTTCCCTCACAAACTCACCATAATCATCATCTCCCCAGTGCACACAGGTAGTCAAATATCCCTACACCTGCCTCATACTTATTTCTCTCTATAGTCCCCTTTTTTGAGAAACTTTACATGCTGTCACCATTCTTTAATTTCACACTTCCCATGCGAATGCCACCAAATTGCCCTCTCCCACATCTTTCCCTATGGGCACTTTTAAGCTAACTATATGTGGCAGCACCACTCTCTAACAGCAGTTCTTACCCTCCTTCTCATTATTTCAGGATTTTCCACTTTACTACCTTTACTCTTTCTCATCTGACCATCTCCAAAACGACACTCAGCCCATCAGTACTCAATTTCCCCTCACCTTCTCTGTTCTACTCCCTAGAGCCCTTTTTCCTGTCTCCTAACTTCTCTGCATCCTGGGACATCTTTCACTTTGATATGTTACTATACAAATGCATATGATCCCATACAATCTCATGTGATCCGAGGACTCATCTTACATCAAAAATCCCCTCTCCACCAAAATGTTTTCAATCTCAATAATTTCTGCCCGCTGACAACCTACCATACATTTGTGCTACCAAGATTAATGCATACAACAATACAAAAACCATGCAAACGCCACCCAACTGTCATTCCAATCTATTCTGCCACACTCACCAATACACACTGATCCTTTAAGTAATCAAAATGTCCATTGCCACTTTTACTCTTCTAACAAGATGTACAGTATGTTTTCACTTTTCCACCCTTCACCTTCCCACATGGTACACTTCAGCGACTTTTCAAACTATCAGACATTTTTACCCACAAACAAACAATTAAACTATTGTCTAGTGCCCATTACCATGACTACTTTTGGGGGTTACACAGGATTGCTGATTGTACATACTCTAGTCCTTACTTAGAAAGCCAATTCCATCTTCCATATACTGCAATACACACATCTTTCTCCCTTGAATCCATGAGACTGTCCATGCACAGCAGGCGTCAATAGAATAAAGCTATTCTTCAGTTACAAAGGACAGTCTTCCTGCAATCAACCCTACCCCATTGCCCCCTAGCACTTTCAGCTAAGGTCTACTGTATGTACATCACACCAAATCCTCCCCTCCACTATCACCTTGCCACAAGCATCTTAAAAGGTCCCACAATGCTGCATGCAAACAAAGGAAAGCTTTCACCTTCAATACCACATGGGTCTCGGCATCACTTTCTCTAGGCACCTCAATTCAGATAACATTGTGTTAGGTTCCTCAGAAGATGATCATCTGCTTGCATCCTTGGAGCGATGGGAAAATCTGTGTGACCCAGTCTTGGCTGTCCTTGCCTGCCAAAGATATGGGGAATCCCTTCTGATAGCTATGATGTTGCTGATAATGCTTAATGGAGGGCATTAAGCAGATAATGCCCTCCAGAACAAGGCCTCAAGAGGGAAAGCTTGAGAGGAAAACCCTCTGAAGGTAAAGGGAGACTTCCAAGAGGCCAGAAAAGGACTGGACTGGAGTTGAGAACCAGCACTGCAGCAATACTCAGAGAGGCAAGAATCTGGCAAGCTCAAAGCCTAGAAAAAGGAAGAAAAGTTAAGGTTCCTGAAAGAGGAACAACAGGAGCAATGATTCACAAGCAGGAGTGTGAAAACACCATCCGGAGTGTGAACGCACTGGCAGGCATGTGGAAACACCAGCAGGAGCATTGCAACGCAAAGAGGAAGGCAATTCTGCTCCTTTTATACCCAAAAACAAGGAAGTGGCATTGAGAAAGATGATGCAGCAATGATGGATTGGGAAATGCTGTCAGGAATGCATGATAGTTCCTCCATGATGGAGGGTTTTAATAAAGTGCCTTTTCCGGAATTCTGAGTAGAAGAACTGCAGAGAGCAGGAATATTGCCCCCAAGGAGAGGAATGTCTCAAGCCCACGTATGAGTGAGGTAACAAATGACCCCCCCAACCTCTTAAGAACTCTTCTCAGGCCCCAGGATTTTGAGGGATCTGCCAAAAAAACTGGCAAATTAGGATAGGATCCTGAGCAAAGGCAGCATTTTCCCAAGATCTCTCACTAGGGAGATACCCTTTCCAATGATTCAGAAACTGGAACCTGTCTTTAAACAAGGTCTTTCAAACATCTGTTTGACAGCTGCAATGAAGGTTGCATAGTCAGAAATACTCAGGACTTCTACTGCTTCCAAGGGGGTCGCCCAAGATAATGCGGGATCCTATAAGGCAATAATAAGGTACCCACTTTGGCTCTCTCCAGGGTAAATTGACCCTCACAGAAAGTGAACAACAAAGTGAAGGAGTCTAGATATTCTTTAAGTTTATTTGTATCCACAGAAAAATGGGGGTTAGAAGGAGAAATGTTTCAAAAGTTGGATGCTCTGGCACAGGGTCAACTTCTCATGCTGAAGTTGTTGCTCTTCTTGAGTTTGTTGTTGAACTGTCTGAACCAAAGCTTGTGCAGGATGCACCTGCCCAGTCTGAGTTAAATCTTGTGACGTTTCCATGCTTTCACAGCCTGCATTATATAATTATATATTAGGCATTGCAAAATGTCAGCTTCCTCAGAAGGTGGGCATCTGCTTCCAGGCTTGGAGCGATGTGAAAATCTCAATGTCCAGGTCTTAACTGTCTGTGCTGCCAAATATATGGGCAACTCTTTCTGGTAGTAACAATGCCACTAAGAATGAAAAGTCTAAGCAGAAAATGCCCTCCAGAAGGAGCCTCCAAAAGGAATAACCCCAAAGTGACAACATCTCTGGTGTTGAAGGCAGGCTTCCAATAGGTCAGGCAAGGACTGGACTGGAGGTCAAGAACCCAGGAATACAGCAAGACTCAAAGAGACACTGTCCAGGCAAGCAGAAAGCCTAGGAATAGGAATAAAAGTTAAATTTCCTGGAAGAGGAACAACAGGAGCAAAGATTCACCAGCAGGTACGTGGAAACACCAACAGGAGTGCGAAAACAACAGCCGGAGCATGTAATCACCAGTTGGAGTGAGGAGTGCATCAACTCAAAGGGGAAGGCAGTTCTGCTCCTTTCATACCCAATGAACAGGAAGTGACATTGAGGAAGAAGCAAGGCAGCCATGATGGACTGGTAAAGGCTGACGCCAATGCATGATAGCACCTCCATTTTGGATAGGTAAAAGTTCCTTCTTCAGAAGTTCTGAGAAAGAGAACTAGAGAAAGCAGGAATGTGGCCCCTGAGGAGAGGAATGCCTCAAGCCAATCTGACGAGTGAGGTGATGAATGGCCCTCGGCGGCCATCTTGAGAGCTCCCCTGACCGCAAGAAAGTATTAAGGGTGTCCTTCTGTCTTAAGCGGAAAGCAAGTGAGGCAGCCTGTGAGCCACGGGTCACTCTACAACCATTGCACCACAACTACTAACTTCTGCTTACAACAGATGGAAATACATGACTCACTCCATAAACTCCTTCCATCTTCCACTAACCAATGCCCATCTATCACATGTCATCCCACCTGGACACACAAAGAACATGACGAGTGCTCAGCGCATAGCTTTTGTTCTATCTCACACCATGCAATGTAGGTTCCACTCATTATATTTACTAGTAGACACTGCACACTTACCATCTCTCCTCAGTTCTATAGTACACACCTCACACTGCAATGAGTCAGATGGGTTCACCAAGCTCATCCCTGAAGTGGTCCCCCTGCACCCATAAGGGCCTTCTTACTTCTCCTCAGCAATCTCTGTTATCCTGGTCAAATGCACACCCGAAGTGTTCTATTTTTTCCCCTATATCAGTTCTGCCCAACCACCTTTAGCCTCAACAAAGTTCTGAAGGTCCCCTAGGGAATGCAGAATGCAGCACACAGAGAAGTGACAAAGTGTAATTTTCAAATGATTGTTTTATGTGCAGGAAGGGTCACCTTCCCGCAAATAAACAATAATTTCTGGCATATTGCTCTTTTTGCGGCACTCATAGAAAAAGCAAAAAATGCAGAGGAATAAAACTATTTTTCCTCTTTGCACCTTGCTAACGCCACCCCTGGGGGTGGTGTTAGATTTTGCCACTGCCTCAGGTTTACAAAATCTCGTAAATCATAGGCAGCATCAAAATGCAATGGGTGTTGTTGTGGCACGCCCACAGCAACACCCATTGCACGCCCCTGTGACGCAGATAACTGCGTCGGAGGGGCCCAAATTTACAAGGAGATGTAACACCACGAAAAGTGTAAATATGAAGCAGAGGTTAGGGCCACTGGAGCGTCACGTAAAGTGGCGCTTTAAGGAAAGTCCTCCTTTTTGCCCTGGTTACCCCCAAACATTTTGGACGGATACTGGTGGTTACTGACTCTTGGCTGTGCCCTGGGTACTGCTTACCAGTCCCAGGGCCAGTGCTCTGTGTAAGTTGGATATGAAAATTAGGCTAATTATAATTGGCAGTATTAACCTACCTATATGTCCCTAATATATGGTAGGGCATGTAGGTTTAGGGAACTGGCAGGTGCACTGCCGAGGTTCTCAGTGTCATTTTAAAGGCAGGCCTGCCTTGCTGGCTGCTTTTAAACTAAAGTTATATGCAGATTCGACTTTGGAATTAAAAGTACTTCCAAAGTATTAAAATACCTTATTTTTACATATAAGTCACCCCTACGGTGTGCCCTATGTGAACCCAGAGTTGAGTGCCATGTAACTATAAGCAGCGACCTTATAAAAAGTGGTGAGGTAAAATAGCCAAGTTAGTTTTTCCCTCACTGTAGTGAATGGCCTCCATATGTTAAAATGGGGAGACTTTATTTTAATTAACAAAGTCCCCTTAAGTGTCATATACCTTGAGTTTGTATCAAATTAATTGTTATAATAAATCCCACAACTTACAATAGTTGGACTTAATATAACTAGTTCAGGTAAAGAGTTTTAAACTTCACCTGAAAAGTTGCCTACTTCAGCTCTGTAGTGCCCTTCTCTGATTGGCCAGTCTCTGGCAGCATGGCCAGGCTACCTTGATGAAGTGTGAAGTGGCCTGGGCTGAACACAAAAAATGTGACTGGGGGAGGAGAACTGCCTCAGCAGATGGGGAAGTAGGAAAGGGGGAGGGCAGCCAAACTGGTCCTCAAAGGCAGGTAAGGACATTTGGAGCAACGCAGCACCTCCCTTACATCCTGCTACCCCAGGCAATTAGGTAACCTCTTGATTAGATTAGGAAAGGGCAGGAGAGGGGTGTGTTTAGGATTTTTAGCCACACCAGTAGGTAAGCTCAACCAGACCTAACCTCCAAAAATAATTTTCAGCCATGATGGATTTTTGAAGAATGTCGCTCCCTGGGATTGATTTTTGCCACACTTCCCAGGAACAAGGACCCTGCCTCTGATTGGAGGACTAGGACCCCCCCTGTTTTTCACACAGGAGCAAGGATAAATATAGCAATGCTGCAACCACACCTCAGATCCCTTCAAGGCACAACATCAGAAGAAGAAGGACTTCCCTGATGGACAGTCCTTCTTCTGACCTGCACCTGGACACTGCACTCTGAAGGACTGCACCAACTGCACACTTGGGTTTGGGCTTCACCACAAGAAGGACTGTGCCTGGCTTCAACTGGTTCAAGCAGGGACTCCCTGTTTGATACAGGTGACAAGTTGCTAACCAGAGTCCCCTGTCTCAGATCCTGAAGAAATTGACCAACTGATCACTGTCCAGTGGCCAATGTGGAGTTGAGCCATGTGCATTCTGGGAGTTGTAGTCTGTACCCTCAAGGAGCACTCAGAGCTTCTGGAACCTTGGGGGGAGCTGTGGACTCCTAAAGGACCTGCCAGAAGAAGATCCAGAGATTTGGAGAAGATTGGAGAACTTTTTGGGAAAAAACTCCATAAACGGACTGACCAGTGGTGGCAATTCTAGTTGGCTTGCCTCAACTGCCACCCAGTCTGACTTGCAGGTTCATCCCGCTGAAGAAAATCTCCCAAACAATTACTAGGTCAAAACATAGAAAGTTGGCTGGGACCTCCCGCGCAGTGTATCCAAAGAGGGCTCCAGGAACGTCAGATCAAGATTCAGATTCTGCCCTGTCAAAAGATTTTCATCTTGAAAAATCATCTAAGTCCGAACATAGAAATCTTCACTGAGGTCTCCCGTGACACGCATTCGAGGAAGTGCTCCTGGGAGGTCGGATAGGACAGGCGACTTGGTCCCGCTGAGGTAAATCTTCAAGAAAACGACTAATTCCGACGATAAACTTTTGACCAAGGCATCATGCATGCTGCATCCGAGCAGGGCTCCATCCTGGTCAGCATTAAACTTTGATTTTGCCCCGTTGAGGTGCGACTAGATGACCCGATTGATGCTATTCGTTTCTATGCGCTAAAAAACACTAATTCTTTAAAAATTCATATGTCCAGTTCTCCCTATCAGATTTTATTTGTTTTGGTGTCATTCTAAAGCTAAAATTATTTACTATTTTTATAAATTTGTTTTAGATTTTTAAACTGTTTCCTGTGTTTTATATAATTACTGTTTGTGATACTTGAATGCTTTACACTTTGTCTCCCTAGTTAAGCCTTGTCACTTGTTGCCAAGCTACCAAGGGTTGAGCTGGGGTTAATTTATTCAGACCTATCTGAACCTGGTGGGGGTTAGTGGCCTATTGCTAAGTGTAGGTACTTACCTGCCTTTACCAATAATCCACTTTAAAAAAATGCTCCAGTGGCGCCATGTTTATTATTGTTTTCTTGTAAAAGGGGGGGGGGCATGGGTGATGACAGGGACTGAGGGGGAGTGCACTTCACTTCCCCTCAGTGTGCATGCATGTTTTGCCGGCTGTCTCGGGTTGGCCAAACACACATGTGCACTAAGTTGTCTCCAACCTGGCACTGTGTTGCTGGGTTGGAGACAGCAGGCAGAGAATCCCACTGTGTCTTGGAGTGCACTGGCTTGCGCTCTAACCAATCCAAATGCTGCTGTCATGCTGGCAGCAGCATGAAAGCAGTGTTAAGATAGGCTGCAGGGCAGGCTGGGAGCCTGGGGCTGCAGTAAAGGCAAGAGGAGTAGCGCGGTGGTGATAGCAGCTGCTATGATTCAGGTAAGTCGTTTTTTTATTAAACACATTTTTCTCCCCCCCACACACTCCACCTCACCCCCTAAATGGACCATGAGCCACACCTGCAAAAATTAGATTATTTCTGCGTGTTTCTACGCTTCTTGAGTTTCCACAGTTTAAAAAAAAATACTGACTTGTATTGAACTGTTTTTAACATCTATTTGTAACAAATATGTAACAGGTTTTTGTTGTATTTAATCTTGCACTTGAGATTCTATTTTTGTTCTTCATGATGCAAATGTGCTCCCTCTTTCTAAAGGACCCATGCACCAAGGTTTTAAGTGATTGATTTAAAGGTGATGGTATGACTATGTATCATAAGGGCAAATGTACCCCATGCCATATATGCTAAGGATAATGCAAGCCATCTCAAAAGTTCCATATTCTTAAAAGGGAACTTAGGGCTAGATGTTCAAAACCTTTTGCACGCCGCAAACAGCGAATTCCACTGTTTGCGACGTGCAAAAAGCACATCGCGATGCCCAATCCCCGTTTTGCGAGTCGGTAACCTGGTTACTGACTCGCAGAACGGGACTGCGAGTCGCAGTTAGGAAGGGGTGTCCCCTTCCTAATTGCAAGTCGCAGCGCGATGCCCCATGGGACCCCTTCCCCTTTGTGAATGGCATTAAAAATATTTTTTCAGAGCAGGCAGTGGTCCACTGCCTGCTCTGAAAAAATGAAACGAAAATGTTTCATTTTTCAGTTTTGTAATGCATCTCGTTTTCCTTTATGGAAAACGGGCTACATTACAAAAACAACCTGCTTTTTTTAAAAGCAGTCACAGACATGGTGGTCTGCTGTCTGCAGCAGGCCACCATCCCTGTGAGTGCCACCACTCGCAAGGGGGTCACAAATTGCGACCCACCTCATTAATATCAATGAGGTGGGCCTTTGCGACCCCCCTGCGAGTCACAGATGGTGTCAGGGACAACATCCTACATTCTGGATTGCAAGTCACAATCCAGATTTTTACTACATCTGGCCCTTAGCCTTCTGCCTCATTCTTTATATGGTTATGGAACTCCTTTGTGACTTGCAATATCCTTATAATGTATGGGTGAGGAACGTTATCCCTTATTCATACATATCACAACATCCACTGTTTTCATTGAAACTTGCTCCATACTCTGAACTCTGCTGTGCCCACTAGGATGGACCTTTTTCTCACACTGAGGCAGAAATCATTAATTCAATAACATTTCAATGACAAGGAAGAAGATTTTGTCCCTCAGAATCAACAAAGAGAAGTAAATGAAAAAAAAACAGGAAGGATTAATAGCAGATTAGTAAAGTTACAATCTCAAATGGATTCAATGAAGCATAAATCAATAGTTACCTGATATACAACACATATGACTATAATCCAGGAAATTTAATCCAGCAAATGCAAGTATGCATTATTAAAGACAGAATATTCAAAATAAGGCAACTATGTTCCAGTAAGGAGAAACGTCTAACTCTAAATTAAGGTTGTGGGTAAGGGAGGGTAGGGAATATAACATTGGAAGAAGAATCAAATGAATCTTCATATTAATATGAGAAAGTATATTCTTGCTCTTTAAGAAACTAAGAACAGTTAAAAGGACCATTGGGTCTCAAGAGAGGGAAAGGGATCTCAAGGTGGATTTCAAGAGACAGAATGGGGCCAGCAAGGTGGACAAGAGCAAGTGTTCTCATTAAATAAAAAGCTAGCTTCACACAGTTAAAACGTGAAATTTCGTTCAAGTGATACATTTTACAGGTTCTCACCGAGTAAGGACCAATCAAAAACCAGTGTTCCCACTGTGTTTGGTATGGGCAGCTTTCTGACAATACAACACCAACTTCTTTCATTGTCTTGGCCTTCATGATTTTACACAAAGGAGTATTCACCTCCTCTGCCTCCCATTCTATGCGGGTGGTTAAAAACAGCATCCAACCAATTAGTTGTAGCAAATATGACTTTTCATACAGAAAGCTAAAAGAAAACTATTTTAAATGAGAACACAATGATTCTGGGGCCCGAAATCAAAAAGAGAGATTTGCGCAGCAAGCAGGAATGCAGCATTTACTTTCCCAGATGGAGCTGAGCATTTACACCCACTCATGTCAATGTTACGATGCATATACCCTATCTACATTTAAACAAAACATATCAATTACTTTTTTCACTAAATCAAAGTATAATATAACATGTGCACATATGTAATAGTTGTGCATGTAATATATGTTACATTTCATTAAGCACAAATACCTGAGAGTGACACTGTGTCACCAATTTTCCCCCTCTGATGACTCATAGAGCCATCACACAAAACATTCACAATTGTTTTATGAAACTTTCAGAAATCGTTTGCTGTCTGCTGTCTGCTCTTGCTTATGTCTAGATCCTTCTAACTCCTTTAACTCAGCTTGGACACAAGATTATATCTCTTCTAATTCTATTTCTTTCTACTTCCTTTAAACTCACTTGACATCTGCTGATTTTGCTCCATTTTCCTTATATGGACATTTCTCTCATGTAATCAACTTAAGTCCCTTTACCATCAAAAACAAAACGAATCACACAAACTAAAAATAATTAAAATAGGCATTAATATAACACCTAAAAGCCCCACAACCAAGCCCATTAAGCCAGCTACCAATAGTAGACAAGCCTTTTCCAGTTGCTTCGCAAGCACCTGTCTCTTCCGACCCCATCACATCTTTTGATAGATTTGTGATATTCTTTACATACTTGTTGATCTCCTTACTCTTATCTGGTACATTACATACTCTACCTTTTTTATGAGCAAAATATGTAGCATCTTTTCAACCAAAGTGGATAACTTCTAATTTTCACTTCATTCAACATCACTCTATGAAAGGAATCATTGCACCAAAAATATCACCCACTAATTGTGATGCACTGAGAAGAGATCTCCCATGAGAGGTTTTACATTTATGTTCTAATTCACTTACAAGATGTACATTTGGAAACACTAAGGGCCTGATTTATGAAAAGTTAGCACCGCCTTTGCGTCATTTTTTGTCTCAAAAGTGGTGCAAACGCACAAAATATAATTATATTATCAAGTAAGTTTGTGCTCCTTTTGCTTCAAAAAATGACACATGGGCGTTGCTAACTTGCCATCACTCAGGCCCTAAGTCCATGCCACTACTATTAACCCAATTAAATGGCAACTGAAAATAAACATTAGCCCCACATACATGATATACTCCAGGAACCGCACCTGTCTCTTCCAGCCCCAAAAAAATAATTATGAACCTCTACTCCTTGTCACATTTACTCCGTACCACCTCAAATCGATTTGTGATCCTTCATTTTGGTCTTATAAAAGATAACTTCCCTTCCGATCCAGACTCAATATAGAATGCATTCCTTTTCTCATTATTCCTTTTTTCAGCTAGCACCCTTACTGGTCTCTGAATCCTTTGTAATCCATTCCCTTCTTCCCTCCATTTATTCCATACAATTTTTTTTTGCCTATTTATTTACAAATATGATTCTCTTTGTTATAAAATAGAGTTGTTTCACCACCCACGAAAAATGCCATGTCCCCTACATCCCTGAAGGTGAAATTCCACTTCAGTTCTTTAAACATAGGTACCTTATGTATTGGTTTGTCGAAAGCTGAAAAGTGATAACCTAAATTACCTTGTCCATACACAAACTAGCGATAATGATACAAATTAGGGAATAAATTAATGGAATATGGTGGTAGCTCATGCCTCCAGAAACAAACAATGGTAAATAAGTACACTCATAACACTCCATATCATCTATTGGTTGTGAATAGCCATGCAACTGCTTGAAGAAAACATTATTTGACAAATTACACTTTGAACCATTTTCCATGCAGAAGTTCTAAATGAAATGTTGCTGCTCTAGGCTGTGGTATGACAATTCCCTGAAAATCTGCCTCTGTTTAAAATCTGCACATCAGAACTAGACTGCTCTCCTACAGGGGCAGGGGTAGATGCTGCTTCAGGATTAACTGGCAGTGCAGGGACCCTCAAATTCTTAATAGGCATATCATTAACAAAATTAGAAACCAGTAATATTATGATCCCTATTCATCCACACAGGTTTCGTGAAAGGGTCAACATAATTTGTAGAGATTCTGAAAGGTAAAAATGTGAAACTCATAAATAACACAAACAAGCAGTCTACATGTGTCTTTATATTGTGTGTAAAATTCTTGTAAATTGTTGACTTGTGCAAGGGAATATTAAATTCAGCTGCTTCACAATCAATCTCTAGCCCTGCATCAATTGTCTTATAACATGACTTCCATGTTCCTCTACAGGATCCTGGACCTTAAAGCTCATCACAAAGGTTGATTCAAAATCCATTCATTCAGAAGTGTCAGTTGATTGTATTACAATTAAAAACAAAATGTACTCAAAGCCAAAATGTGGCAGCTTTGACTATGGAGGTTTCTCAAAAACTGGTCATCAGTTTCATGTATTCTCAGGTAATCTTCACATTTGGCAAAATATGTTTTTTCAGGAGCTAAGCACTTTCAGCTAGGCACCAATGTTTTTTTTTATCTCCTGACTACTGCCTGTTCAATGCCACTATTACTCTGCTATCTGGTCTCTGACTCTTCAATGATGACATCTGGAATTTGTTCAAAAGACACGTAAATTCTCCATCTATTTTTGCCCTTTGGCCACCATTTGTTTCTTAGCTCTCCTCTTGTAACACTGCTAGCACCTTTTTCAAGGCCCGAGTCTATGCTTACCTATGCTTCAGTATGGTTCACTATGATTGCTCGTGGTTCATTCACCAATTTCTCTGCACCTGTCTCAATATGACTTTGAGACACTTGTATGCATTTTCTTCTTCTTTCCCTGAGCTCTCTGATTGCACTTAGTTTCACCTTTGCATTTAAATAGTGGCAGTCACCACTTCTTCTCCAGATTGTTTCACCCTCTGAGTATGCAATGTGTGAATCCACTCCAGAAGGCCTCTACATTTAACAGCAGTGTTTGTAACCAGTGTAGCTTGATAGGGGCCAGTCCATCTGAGATCCAGGCAAAACTTTCTCAAGTGCTTCTTCACCAAGACCCAGCCGTCAGGGCTGAAGTCATGGCACTACTCTTGCCTTGGGAGGGAGTTTGACAAATCAACCTGGTAAGAGACAGAATGCACCACATCAGCGTGGCCTCTGTAGCACTCACAAACCGTCTCACCAATAATATTTACACATATGTCACAGGCATAGCAGGAAGTCTCATGGCTCTGCCCGTGAGAAATTCATGTGGGGACAGTCCTATCCTTCAATATGGGATGCTTCTCAGACTCATCAACACCAATGGAAGAGTGTCAGGTCATTTCAAATATATTGAGGCACACACTTGATGTGATTTCAATGTCACATTATCTGCTACAAAATACCTGAAGACTCAGGGAAGTAACTACAGTGGAACCTCTGTGGTACCTGCAAATCCACACAGAAACGTTTCATCACCTCATTCTTGAAGTGACTGATTAAAGATAAACAGGATCCCAAAACAGGAAATCACCTCTCTTCACAAACGTTTGGCCACAGTAAGACTGTCAGTTCTCCTAGTGGAGTGTGCCTCCACCTACCTGGAAAAGAGACAAACCAGCACCATAATGTAGTGGAGCCCCTTACAAACAAGCATTTTGATAAAGATGAGCGAAAATTGGTTAAGGGGACCACCTGATCTCCCTAAGAAGCTGATAAGGACTGGAGTACTCCTTCGTGTATTTATCTGTTGGCATGTGGCACTTAGGAGATGAACCTCGGCTGCATCTACACGGAATATGGGTTTAAGCTAAGATTTGCAAAAGAGAAAAAACATAGGCCCATATTTATACTCAGTTTGCGCAAAATTTGTGTATTTTTTTATGCTACTTCAGCGCAAACCTCACTCCATATTTATACTTTGGCATGTCTACCCAGAATTCCTCATTTACACAATTCTTTAATTTGGGCGGAAGGTCGTGTTTTGTCAGAACAAGGAAAGACCAATAACTGGCTTCTAAGTACCTAATTAGTGTACAAAAAACATGCAGTTAAGCTTCATAAAAGGTCTCTTCCAAATAGACTTGCTAGGCTAAAATCGCATATCAAAAACTGATGGTCCTCTTCAAAATGACTTATTTTCACTGGGATTTGACAGAAACAAGAATCTGTTTGTTTGCAATTGTTTTAAGGTTTGTAACTTCCACTGTCCTTTCAGTAGAATGGATAGCACTGGTGTCAATTAAAAAGGACATGGGAGTGTCATCAACCTCCCCTTTTACAGATGGACCACTCTAGTCTACCACGAAGACTGCCACAAGCACACACTCTTCCTCCCCTCTCTGGCACTGTCATTGTGTTTGGTCAGACATTGAGGCCCTCATTACAACCCTGGCATTCAAAGACTGCCAGGGCTGTTTTGACGGAAGCACCGCCAACAGGCTGGCAGTGCTTCACATGGGATTACGACCACGGCATAACAGACAGCGAAAAGCGCGCCGGGTGTAACTGCACCATTGGCGGCCGCGTGGCGGGTTCAACTTGGTGGGCGGCGCTTGCCACCCGCCAAAGTTGAAATGAGGGCCTGAATCTCCAAAAGTGTAGGAGACCTGGAACTGTTGGAAAGTTTCTGGAAGGGGTTCTACGGAGTGTGGGCATTTGCATTGGCATTAAACCTTGGAGAGTCCAGATTATGTTGCATCAAGAGGGCTTGTGGCATATTAGAGTTAGGAGGCCTTCAAATTTGCATATTTGGAGCTGACATAACAATTTTTTTAGGCCTTTGGCCATCAAGCTGTATTCGATTTGGATTTTATCACCTCTCAACTTTACGATGACCCAATTTATTACAATAAGGACACTGGATTGTTTTCTTCAACATAACAATATCCTTTCCTGAATTCAGTTCAACAGGCATTCCTCATCCTCTACCAAGTGTAACACCATTCCTACTCTGCATCATCTGACTATCACTTTAATAGCTAACTCCCTACATTTCATTACGACCACTAGATATATAGCCAGCATTCTCTGGGCACAGGCAACTCTGAAATTCCTACTGGGCTAACTTCATCTGAGCCAACATTAATTCCTCCTTAATTCTTTTGTGTCTGGCTTACAAACCACAATACAATAGTTTGCATATCACAAGATTTCACTTGTGTGTTTTGTACTGCCAGCAAATTACGTTCTGCTGAATGTGTGAACAAATCTCTGGATGCAACCTGAGAGGAAACTCTCAAAATTATTGAGATATCCTCACTCTAGATTTTCGAGGCCACTATGCTGACGAATTACATCCATTAGTCTTTTGTGATAAGCATGCAATGACTTTTTAGATTTCTGTGTGGTCTGTAAGGTTTTCAACCAATCAATCTCTTTCTAAGAAACCTTAGAAAGCTAAACACCTGCTGAAACTTTTCCATGACTGCAGTAGACAGAGCATTAGTTAGGACATCCCTCTGTGTGGTTCTGCATTTGCCATTGTACAGCCATTTTAAACTCAGCCCACAAATCATTTGGAACAACATCAAATAAAGTATTCAGATCATCCCAAGGAACCTTTGAAATGTTCACAAGTCTGTCAACATAAGTATATCACTGATCATGACATCCTTTCACTGGTTTGTGAATGTGAAAAAATAATTATGACTCCAAGGCACATGTAAGGAAGCTCCTCCATGTACTTCTCTCAGTGCGTAATCTTTGACTTGCAGATCACTCTTACACTTAGCCCCTTCTGTCTGCCTTTCATCATCTTTCTTTTTCTTTTTCTGAGCTCACTTATCTTTACACTTCTGTGTGCTGCTTCACAATTGAATGTTACTTATTACTGATTAGTTTCCTTAGCTGCAGCTTTGACCCAGGAGTTCACATGTCCTTGAGTATGCCTTCAGCCATGAACATTCTAAAGATTTGTTTTAGGGTTCTACTTTTGGAAAGGTCAATCCCAAATTCTGTGGCTTCCCCTTGAGACTCCTGTGTCACACAAGCATGCTTACCAGCTTGTTTACACAGATACAAAAGTTCCTTTTCATTGTACCTATCTATGAATCCCAACTCAAGAGTTCTCTTAATGATTTCCTCTAACTCTGCCTTCACCCTTACCACATCTAGCATTCATGAAGTGTTTCGGTCCTTTCAGACTCTATGGTTGGCACACTCACAACAAGAATTGCTCCTGTTCGAGGCCTTTCTCGTCAACTCTTCAAAGCCATCAATCCCAGACACAACAGTGGTAGTAATAATTTTAGGTGTGATAAGTGTAAAAACAGGAACATTATCTTGTGGCGTTGGTTGAGGAGGTAAAGGAATCAGTGGCATTAGCTGTGAAGCTGGAAGTGAAATCAGAGGCATTCTCTGTGGAGCTGAGATTGGAATATGCACCATTAATGGATTTAAAAACAAATCATGTGCCAATTGTGAGACTGAAAAGGTTCCAGGCACACCCCTATCATTGAGGCTCTGATTGACAAGCACACTAGCACTTGTATCTGCGGGCAACGGGAGTCCCATTGATGGTAGATCTCCCCAGGCTTGTTGAATGACGTTGTATGTGTGGTCAGTCAGCCAATAAATCATTCAAAAAGTAGTTCATGGGGTCATTATCACTCCCTTCATCATTCTTTATTACAGTCTCGCCCCTCTCTCGGCCTTGCTTTCTTCCAGTCTTTCCACTAGTTAAGACAGATTACTTTCTAACTCTCTCAACCATCTCTTTCCTCAATGCCTGCTGTTCTGCATCGAACTACACTTCCATCCGACTCTTAACTGAATTTTTGGCCTTACTATGAAACATTTTCTTCTCTCTTGCATGTATCACATGCTCCCATGCATTCAATGTTTCATACTGGGCTAATCTAGGTGGGGGCTTCATTCCATATAGCACCGGTCTCAAATTCTAATTTATTCTCAAATTAAATATACCATGGGGAGTAAATGCAAGGACCCTTCATTTGCAGTGATCGTATTCCATTGTTTAAGCCAAAGACATGTGTGTAACTCAATATTGGTTGTCGTAATGAGCAGGCATACCATCCGGATCTCCTCACCTTCACGGACAGGTATTCTCACATCATCCATAAATAAAGCCCCTAATTTCTTGAAAAATGCAATATTTTATCTATATTCCATACATCACAAATTCAGTTAAATGTGAATTGAACTATTGGTTCCCAGCAAAACACAAATCTACATGCAACAACACTAACCACCAACCTCAGTGCAACACCACAGAAATGCCCACTTGCATCACAGCAGTCTCTGATATAACAACCAATTCCAGAGCTGCACACATACCGGCAGACCAAAATACTGAGGCACTGATTTATACTTTTTTGCGCTGCATTACCGTCATGTTTTGACGCAAAAGTGGCGCAAACTTGCAAAATACAATTGGGGCATATTTATACTCTGTTTGCGCCGAATGTGCGTCAAACATTTTGACGCACAATCAGCGCAAACCCTGCCCCATATTTATACTTTGACGCCCAACCCTGCTGGCGTCAAAATTCCACCATGTGCGTCATTTTTTGGAAGGGGGAACCAGCCTTGCGTTAATTATATGCAAGGTAGGCATTCCCTTCCAAAAAATTACTTTAAGGCCTGTGCCCCTTATTTATACTCTGGCGTCATTTTGACGCACAGGAGGGGGTAGGCCTTAAAAAATGGCGCACAGCCTGATGTGCGCCGTTTTTTAACGCCTGGGTCAGGGCAGGCTTTAAGGGACCTGTGGGCTCGGAAGGAGCCCAGAGGTGCCCTCCCCTACCCCCAGGGACACCCCCTGCCACCCTTGCCCACCCCAGGAGGACACCCAAGCAAGGATGGGGGGACCCATCCCAGGGAAGTAAAGGTAAGTTCGGGTAAGTATTTTTTTCTGATTTTTTTTGTGGCATAGGGGGGCCTGATTTGGGCCCCCCTACATGCCACTATGCCCAATGACCATGCCCAGGGGACATAAGTCCCCTGGGCATGGCCATTGGGCAAGAGGGCATGACTCCTGTCTTTGCTAAGACAGGAGTCATGTCAATGGAGGTTGGGCGTCAAAAAAAATGGCGCAAATCCGGTTTGAGTCCTGAATTTTGCCTCAGACCTGACTTGCACCATTTTTTGACGCACAACCCCCATTTTCCCATACGCCGGCGCTGCTTGGTGTGAGTCATTTTTTTTAACGCACACCAGTCCGCAGCGCCGGCTAACGTCATTCCATTAATAAGACGCCCGCATGGTGCGTTGGAATGGCGTTAGCCGTCGGTAAAATTTTTGACGCACAACTGCGTTGGCGCAGTTGTGCGTCAAAAAGTATAAATATGGACCCATTGTATTTTGTAAATTTGCGCCGTTTTTGCTTCAGTAAATGAAGGTAATGCGGCGCAAAAAAAGTATAAATCAGGGCCTGAATTTGGCTCAATTCCGCACCAGGCTTATAAACTCCAAGCAACGGGCAATGTGGTGGAACAGATGTTATTTTACATACATATATAGCACAACCTCCACCGTTTTTTTTTTTTTAAAGCTTGTTTCTGTACTACATAAAAATATTATATAAACAGAACATCAGTCTTTACCCATGGTAGTTGCCAAAGCCATTACTTTGAGACCTCGTGTAGGTAATTTAACCTCAGTGAAAAACCCATATATTCATGAATGAACTTACACATGGCTTGCCTTCAGCATGTGGGAGCTGGGTCCACACCCAGGCCGCCCACCTCCATATGGGAGTTGGTGATCCGTGCATCAGTCTCCATCCCACTTAGGTCCAAAGGAAAGTGTGCTGAAATTATTTTTCTGAAGGTTGCTGGATCCCATGTGGACTGCTTCCTGTGTTGTTTTCCTTTCACAGTGTCACTTAATTTTACCTCCTTCACCTTTCTTCTATCTCTCCAAAATGTTCAGTACATAGACAAAGAGGACGAGTGTTAGGGGAGCCGCATTTCGCATCGCTCAGGTCGCTCTCTGATCAAAGGCCAGATCTGCGTGAAGAGAGGCTTTACTCGGATGTCTGTGAATTACCGGACAGTCCACATTAGCCCGTTCGGATTCTCATTCATGGTTAATGCAGACTTCCCCTAATCCTAAAAGTTAAATTAGAAAGGATGGGTTACGACTCAGTAGTGACCTTTGCTTTTCATCCCCTTTTTAGTTATAGAGTCAACCCCTTTTAAGTTCTTGGATAGCCCGCGAGCCCAAGAGCACCTGCCACCTTGATCTTGACTTTTAGCCAAGCGCATTGGATAGGGTGAATAAGGTTCTAAAACAGAACAAACAGACATGGTACGAAACTGATGTTCAAAGTGCTGAATAAAATGTGGTTTACATGATAAACGTTGGTTTTCTTGTCACGAAGACAGGAAGAAGATCGCTCGGTAATTGCTCTGCCTATAATAACTGACTGATCTCTTTCTCTCCCCCGTATGTTTCACGTCTTCAAATCCTGCCTCAATGACAGTCGAGAAGTTTCTAGTCTGTTCTGCCACAACTCCTTCTGTCTTTTTAGATTCATAAAATCTTTTGAAGCTGAACGCGAAAAGAAATAACAGAAGACCCTGCCTGGCAGTTCCAGTGGGAGGGAATGATCACGTTTTGGTTTCCATCAGGAATATGCAGAATGGTCAGAACATAAATAAACGTTTAGGCATAGTTCACGTCTGCCATTTTCGCTGGCAAAAAATGTGTAAACAAAATGTCTTTGCCACAGCTTGGCTCTTCAGATGCCCCAATCGCTGGATAGATTTGCCAGACAGTGCACAAGGCTGACTTGTGAAATCAGTAAACGTAGGCAGTGCTTTTGTAATTTGTAAAGGATTGATTGCTGGTGCCCAAAGCTCCACTTAGAAACCTGTGATTGGCGCTAATAAATGTTGATGAACTGAATACCAAGACTACATATTCTTCTATTCATCTTATGCCTCTTTAATCCACTATCAGATAACCCCTTTTCCTTTGGCTCCCTCCTGCAGGGTCCTGCTTTCTCCTTTTGTGACTTTTTTTTTTCTTCCTCCTTCTTTTCACTTTGTGTGTTTATCTCTCTCTTGTTTTCGGGAAATGTTATATCAGAAAAATAAGTGCCATTCCCCTAAAATAAGTGCTGGTGACCCCCAACTACTAGCTTATATTAAGCACAAAACTTAGGGTATGGTTTTTGTGTTGGTGAAAGGTGCTGGGTTGTGAGAATTCAGTACTACCGTGCAAATGTCTCACTTTCACATCAGAGATAGCGCCGCACCATACACAGTGCACAGCGGAGCTAAGAGATTGCCTCTATTACTTACCGATATTGGCTTTACTCCTAGTCCTACTCCCTTACCTTCCTAGAACCAATGAGGCCCCTTGCATCTCCTAGACCTCTCCCTTTCTCCCACCCCTTTCTCCTCCTGTACTTAAACAAGCTGTTAGTGCGCCTGGTCCTTAGTAAGTAAACTTACAAGGGGACGCGTATAGGCCGATTAACTTTTTGATTCGCATGGAGTATCCTAGCCATGTAGTAACCAATGTTCATCAATAATCAATATTCAAATCAATAATCAATTAAGGGAAATATTAGTCTTTGGTTAATAATGTCAACATTTCTTGAATAACCACAACTCAATATACGTTTTAAAGATTTTTATTTACCTATTAGTTCCAATACTATTCTATACGGTTAATTCAAACTTTATTCATCAGCTCAGAATTAGTTTATTAATGACCACCAATAACATAGTCTAATCAGAACTTGAGAAAACATGTGCTCTAATGCTTCAGCATAAGCCAACAAAGATGAGTATATCAGCATTAATAACAGAGTTCAGCAACCAATTTGTCAATCATTTGTCACTGTAAACATCACCCCAGGGAACCTCACCTAACCCAAATTAGCATTAACATGTGGGTCTTCATGCGAAAACAATTTTAGAATATGAGTTTGGCAAAACATCTTACTAGGAGAAAACTATTTAACAGCGCAGTTGGTACCTAGAAGAAAAGGCACAAAAGTTAATCAGTCATATTGTCATAGCTGCCTATCCACAGAATGAATCAGCAACAAAGTCAGTCTTTGTCTTCAGGTCATCAATCGATCAGCAACGCATCAGGCTCTCAGAAGTTGAGCCGAATGACAAAGTCTTGAATCGCATCTTCTGACATCTAACACCTGCAGCAATTCTCCCCCACATCTGAAGTTTTAGCCTCCTGTCACTGCACTTTATTAGAGTTTCCCAGTCCATCCCCCTAATTCCTAATTGATCAATAAATCACCATATGTGACACTACCCAATACATTCAATTCTTCAAATCTATGAATTCTAATATTTTATCGCTCTCAGGTTGTCGATTGGTTCACTGTACAATGTCCTCATCATTCGGCTCATCAGGTATCGAAAATGTTGCATCTTCTTCTGTAGTCAGTGTCTCCATTGTTCGAGTCTTGGGAAAGTATATCCAGACTACTCTACACAGTCTATGTATCATTTTGATTCCATCATCTCCTGTCCGTTGGTACATTACAGAAAATTCTAGCTAAGCAGACTTTATTAACATAAATAGTTCAGGGACAGTTCAACATCTCAGCTTCTCTACAGTGCACGGTTATTCAGCTTCTGCATGAGGCCTGGCAAAACTAGACCCCAATTTCGTCTAAGTTAGCTCTACAATATAAAGTAAAACACACGTTATGCATCTCACTATGACATATTACTACATATTTATTATACATTTTCATTATTTCACGCATTTTAGTCATTTTTAGTACAACTTGTGAACATTGGTAGCCACTCTTCGTGGGCACATTTTCAAACGTGCACATTAATTTTCTATGTTTACTTTTTCTATCATTTTCTTGTTAATAAAAATGCATTACTCATTAGTAATTTCTAATTAACATATCTGCTTCAACAAAGCCAACCAGAAATTCAGTTGTCCTGTACTGGGAGGGCGGGAGGGAGGGAACTGTAAGGAAGGAGAGGGAGTAGGACTAGGAGTAATGCCATTAGCGGTAAGTAATGGAAGTATTACCTCCTGTCCTACCCCCACCTTCCTTAACACCAATGAGACATAGCAAGTAAAAACAAAAAGGCAATTGAGTTGCAATCATCAAACTTTAATAAAGCCTATGGAACAGACATAGAAAGCACCTCTATTACCTCATAGAGGACAAAACCCTGTGACCTAACACAGTATCTAAATGTTCCAACTCAGCAATCCGATAGTGGCGGGCAAAGATAGAGGGGGTAGACCATGTCGCAGCCCTACAAATCTTCTCCTCTGAAGCCCCTCTTTTTTCGTAAGACCAAAATTCACAAAGAATCCCCCTTTTGGAGGGACTTAACCACCTCCAGGTACCACAGCAAAGATCGCCGCACATCCAAACAATGCAATCTGCTTTCCTCCTCGGAGGAAGGCTCAGGACCAAAGGCATGGAGGATCACCTCCTAAATCACATGAAAAGCCGAATTGACCTTAGGGATGAAGGAAGGAACTGAAACCAACACAATCCTATACGGAAAGTCATTGCAGAAAGGGAACTTAAAGTGTAAAGCCCCCATCCCCCTAAACATCTGGCAGATGTAATGGGCACCAGAAAATAGGTTTTAAAAGTCAAAAGCTAAAAATCAATACTCTGCAGAGGCTCAAAAGGAGGACCAGTCAAAACATCCAATACCAACTGGAGATTTCAACTAGGAAAAGACTGAACTGGCTGCGGGAACAAGTTGTCCAGACCCTGAAAAAAAATCTGCATCACTCCACCCTCATCCTTCAAATTCTGCCAAGGACCACGAAACTCCTGAATCACGATCCATTGCACCCACAATGTGGCCAATGACAAACCCATGCTGGCCCCATCCTGCAGAAACTACATCGCCAAAAACAAAGAGGCTGTCGTAGGAGACACCTGCTTCCCCAGATACCAAGAAGAAAAGGCCTTCCAATACCTGGCCTAAGAATGTAGAGTGGACGACCTCAGAGAGGCTTACAAAGTTACAGCTAGCTGCTCATGAACACCCATATCCATCAGACCTTTCCATTGAACCTCCATGCCATCAAATGCAGCAGACTCAATAGAGCCCAGTGATAGACCAGTGGAGATGGCTGAACTGGAAGCACCTACTCTGGCTCACTTTTCAAAAAGAGCAGGCAAGGGAACCAATTCGCTCAAGGCCAACGAGGAGCAACCCAAATCACTTGAGGCCCCTCCTGCCTGACTCACACCAGGAAAGATTTGATCAACTGAAAGGTAGAGAACACATAAAGAAGACCCCAAGGCCAGTGACAGGTCAATCTGTCCACTGCCCAGGCCAGACAACACCAACCCTGGGAAAAGAACCTCCCCACCTTCGCATCCATAGAAGAAGCAAACAGGTCCAGTACTGGAAGACCCCACCTCAATGCCTGCGGATTGAACAGAGACGGGTGCAGGGAGAAATCCCTGCACAGAGTCTCCCTGCTCAAAAGATCTGCCCGCACATTGTCCACCCCCAAATGTATAGAGCCTGAAGGGACAGAACCCAAAATTGAGTCCACTAGAAAATGGCTCGAGCAATACAATTCAGAGACTGGGACCTGGTACCTCACTGCTAGCTGATGTATGCCTTGGTGACAAGTTTGTCCATTTGCACCAGCACTGCCTTCTCTTGCAAGAGCCTCTGCAAGTGAAACAGCAGCAGCGGACCATCTGCAACACCCTCCAGTTCGAGGACCTTCGAGACTCCTGGAGAGACCAGAACCCCTGAACCTATTCTGACCCCAGCCACACACCGCACTCAGAGATACTGACATCTGTTGTAACAATCAGAGGAGCTGGGAGAGACTGGGGAATCCCCTTGACCAGATGAGCTCTTTTCAACCACCACAACATCCCTAGATCCCTAGAGGAAGACGCTCCTGAAGACTCAGAGTCCCAGAAGACCAGAGGGAGAGCATCTAGTTGACCAGATAGAGCAGGTGAAATCTGACCCACAACAAACACAACGGATGCCAAATGGCCCTGCACCCTCAATAATTCCTGAGCCTGGGGAGCAGACTGTTCCAGTAAGGACAGAACCTGCCCCTGCAGGCTGAGCAAACGCCTCTCTGACAAGGACACCAACCCTCCCTGAGTCAAAATGCAATCCCCAATGAACAGAAACTCCTTAAAGGGTTCTAAATCTGATTTCCCCCAACTTATCAAAAATCTGTGCTCCTGCATGAACTGCAAAACTCTAGAAACATAAACCAGGAACTGGGTCTCGTCTGGGACCTGAACGAAGAGCTTGTCTGAATAAGGATGCACAAATACCCCTTCCACATGAAGGATCGCCATTGGAGGTGCCAGAATCTTTGTGAACATCCAGGGAGGGGACTTGAACCAAAAGGGAAGAAAACAGAACAGGAAATGTTTGTCCCCTACTGCAAAGCTGACGAATCTTTGAGAGGGCACTGCAACAGGAATGTGCAGACAGGCATCCTGAAGATCAATGGATGCCAAAACATCACCTGGACCAATTAGTAGAATATTTGCCTGAACAGTCAACATTTGAAAATGAACAGTCTTGATCCAATAATTGACCCACTTGAGATCTAGCACAGGGCAAAAACCCCAGGACACTGTCTGCACCAGAAACAAGATTGAATAAGCTCCTTCTCCCCATTCTACCACCAGAAAGCTGTAGATCACCTCTTTCACCAATAAGTCGTGTACACCTTTAAGAAGAGCCGACCATTTTAACACGGAAACCAGGAGCGATGTCAGTCGAACCCCAGTATCTGGAGGAATTTTGTTGAACTCTATAGCCTAGCCATTTGTCACAATATTCACAACCCACTGATCCGACACATTGTGCAGCCACAAGTGGAGGAAATGACCCAGACTCCCTCCAGCCAAAAGCACCCCCAGCACAATGATAGTCAGAAGCCCTTCCTAGAGGCTTCCTTCGGTGCCAGAACAAAATGTTTGGGAGAAAAATGTGTCTGAAATCTCCTTTTGTTATAGAAGAAGATCCGGATTCATATTTAGGAGGGGACTTAAAATCCTTCCTCCAACCCTTGTCAGTCGAGGATCCCCCTTTATAAGGCAAAGCATTATTATTCCTCTCCATAAAAGCCTTAGAGATCATTGCTGGCAACTGGTCCCTAAAGAGCGCCTGCCCTCAAACGGAATCCTCATGAAAGCAGACTTCTTCCCAGGGTCCACCTTCCATTGCCTCAACCACAGGTAAGTGAATCAAAGCCCCTGACGCCATAGCAGAAGTGCAGAGAATATCAGAAGAAATGTCAGCTAAGAACCTTGCCTGCTACTCCATCACTGCCAATAAGTCTGTGCACTCAGACCCCGTCTGGACTGCCACAGTCAGGTTATCAAAGTCTTGCACCAGGGATTGGGCAGAATAGGCAGAGAACATACTGGCCCTCAATACCAAATTCTGGGCCACAAATACAAAGTAAACCCTCAAATTGACAGCCGTCTTCCCATTTAAAGTAGCCAGGATCGAATCCAGCCAAACAGAAGAGGGAAGGACATCCTCCCCTTCCAACAAATACAATTTCTGAAAGAACCTTGGAAACTGAACCTTGTCCACTTCCTTTCATTCCTGAAAGATCATATCTTTAATGGGACCCTGGAAAGGCATGGCAAAATGAGAATGAGTAACATGCTTTGGAAATAAAGTAGAGGCCTTCACCGAAGATTAAAAAGAAGGAAACCCTAGGTTCTCCCACACATGAGTCAGAATGTCCCACATCTGCTCCCGGAAAACATACTTCCCTCCAGAGGCAGTAGAAGGAGCCTCACAATCCGAAGCACCGCACCCCAACACACGCCAGAACAGAAGAGTCCCGGGCACTGCCATGGCAGAGGAAAGGAGGGAAGTCTCAGGTGAGACAAAAAAGGACAGGAGGGGGAAGGTATGGGAGGCATTTTATATGTGGGTAGGGAGGGGTCTAGGAGAGGCAAGGGGCCTCAATGGTGCTAAAGTAGGCAAGGGAGGAACAGAAGGTAAATAACAGTCACATGTGTGCCCCTGAGGCACTATGGCTTTTGTGATCCCTTCTGTAATACAGAGAGCACTTATTACAGAAGGGGGTGCAGACGCCTGTATACCCCTTCTATAACAGAGATGTCACTGGGGGACCTGTAGCACCAGTGCGTTACTGAGAGGGCATTCCCTCATTCGAATGGGGATGTGGCTAATAAGGAAATCACTTTGCCTCTCCAAATGCACCCCATTAGAGATGCTGGAGCGGAGGCAAATAGGGCCTTATTAGAGGCACTGATACAGTGCTACAAAGAGATGACCATTATTAGTGTACCCCTGAGGATAGCCTCTAAAGGATGATAATGGGTGGCATAAAACTCTCTGGATATCGCCCTGCAGGCGGGTACAGTCACTCACTGCACCCGCCTGACCTGTCTTTAATGTGCAGGCGGGTGGCTTTCTGTATTGTGAAACATAGAGGAGCTTGTTAGAAGCTGCTCTGTATTTCACTCAGTGATCTGCCACCAGGAAAGGCACAGGTTCACAGCTGACCTCAGGGCAAAGCATTAATTGCAACATGGTGCAAAGTCCTTGTTTGCGTCCAGCATACTTCTTTAAAGGTGAACTGTGGCTCAAACGAAGATGGAGTTCCCTGCCTCTAATAGGATTCCTGCTAAAAGCTGTAAGCAGTTGTTCAATCTCTTTTCCCAATTAATCATGGACTATTCTATAGAGGGGTGAAATGTCACAAGCGAAAGACAGACAATGCACCTGGGAAGAGATAGTACCCCTTTTAAAAAGTTGCTCTAAATCTGAGTATGATAGCCCAATGTGCCATTAAACCTACTTCATTTATTAAGTGGGCAAGTGTCACTGTGTGAGAAGGTTACTGTCAGGGTTATGCTTAACTCTGTTCTAAAATGTGTGTTAAGACATATGTGTTATACCACATGTTCTACCACATAGTCTAGTAGTACTAGGGTAGGTTCCTGTCCTTGTATTTATACTGCTGGGCAGTAGTATGACAGGATAATCATCAATTATGATGGTGCTAAAGGACCTGCATGTGTTGTGAGAGAAAACATCAATTCTTCATGTTGCCTCAATTTATGTTCAATGAAGGTACACTGCACAATCCTGTATTATTATGTTATTTAAATGCATTTTTATAGAGTATTCCCTTTTTTTGATAGTTCAGATGCACTTTTGGAATGTGGACACTCTTTACGGTTATGGGATTGTCTTTCCCATTCGGTAGTCAAAGTAGCCTTTTAATATTATATTTGAGTGTATTTTGTTTAGAGGCATGTCATATTCTATAATGGCTGACCGTGTTGAATTGCAGTTCAATAACACTTTTTAGTGACAAATAATATAGAACATTGGCTGGAAAATTCCAGGTGGGAGCTTGGAAAATCCAAAATGTATAAGCTTTCTGCTGGCCTTAAGACACCCAGTAGGGGAGCTTGGAAACGAGCAGGGGGGAAGGAAACTACAATTCAAAAAATCAATGAGAATTTCATATAAACTTAGTAAATTTTTTCAAGTCGATAATAAGAGTTGTAGTTAGAATTTAGAGGTTTTAAATCAAGCATGAATTACGGAACATAGTATAAAGTCTGTCCCATAATCAATCTCTATTCTATAATTTTAAATCAAATCAATCCAAAGATTTATTCCGGCAAAAATGCCCTAAAAGCATATTTAGCAACACTTTTTACATACAGAAACATTTAAGAGAAATCATTAAAATTCACATGAATCTCGGTAAATCTCAGGTCCAAGCTCATCCAAAGCAATATAATACGAATATGTAACAAATCAATAAGATAAATAATGAAAAATTACAAAAAATACATATTGTCATAAAAATGTTAATATATAGCTATAAGTACAGGTCTTTGTGCAAAAAGCAATGTGGGCTTTTCGGTTCAAACAATATTTGAAAAACATTATGGTGGTCATTACAACCCTGGCGGTCGATGTTGAAACGGTGGTAAAACCGCCAACAGGCTGGCAAAAAAAAAATTCAATTACGACCGTGGCGGAAACCGCCAACATAGACAGCCACTTTAACACTCCAACCGCCAAGGCGGTACAAACAAACACCCCGGCGGTAACCGCCAACAGGCAGGCGGAGGACAATGTACCGCCCACAGAATTACAACAGGCCAATTCACCACCTTTTCCGGGGCGGATTCACCACAAACAAAAACACTACCGAAACAGGACTTGGAAGGGAAAACGCTCACCTTTACACATCCCACGAGGAACCAGGACGCCATATAACCGGAACTTCAGATTCTTCCAACCTTTATCTTCCTGTTCCTCTACCAGGAGCACAAACGCCGGCGGCGAAGACCACGGTGAGTACTACACCTACAACACAGAGGAGGGGGGAGGGAAAAAACAGAGACACACACACGCAACACTCCCACCCCCACCCTCACCCACGACAACACACAATCTAATACATCATGAAACATTACAGTTACCCTCCCCAAGCTCCCCTGGAAGAATGCAAGGACAGAAGGAAATGGGGCAAATGATTATAATATATCCAAGGACAGTATTAAAAAATATATACATATATGAAAATATTCACACTATTTTCAAATATATATACCAAGAATACAAGTCCAAGGTATTCCACTATCATAGTCCGTGGACCACTGGGCCCAAAAGGCATGGGCGAGGCTCACACTCAATACACGAACAAGACGGAGAGAACACTGCTGGGGCATCAGATAGAAATAAAACAGGCACCTCAGGGGGAAGGGAAGGGGGGCATCTCAGCCGGATGAGTGCACAACGCCAGATCCATGAGGGGGCTCCATGCCCACTGTTCAATCCTGGGGAGTGCAAAGCCACAGCCTCTCACGTCTCTACAGTGGGTGGTTTGCCCACCGTTCAATCCTGGGGAGAGCAAAGCCACAGTCTCTCAAGACTCTACAGTTGGTGGGTTGCCCACTGTTCAATCCTGGGGAGTGCAAAGCCACAGTCTCTCAAGTCTCTACAGTGGGTGGTTTTCCCACTGTTCAATCCTGGGGAGTGCAAAGCCACAGTCTCTCAAGTCTCTACAGTGGGTGGTTGCCCACTGTTCAATCCTGGGGAGTGCAAAGCCACAGTCTCTCAAGTGGATAACATTCTCCACTGGTTTCTGGAGGGGGCTTTGTGCCCAGAGTTCTTCATCCTGACAGGGACTGATGTAGTGAATGTCAATCTCCACTGGTTCTGGAGGGGGCTTTGTGCCCAGAGTGCTTTATCCTGCCAAGGACTGAGGTAGTGGATGTCTTTCTCCACTGGTTCTGGAGGGGGCTTTGTGCCCAGAGTGCTTCATCCTGCCAAGGACTGAGGTAGTCGATGTGATACTCCACTGGTTCTGGAGGAGGCTTTGTGCCCAGAGTGCTTCATCCTGCCAAGGACTGAGGTAGTGGATGTGATACTCCACTGGTTCTGGAGGGGGCTTTGTGCCCAGAGTGCTTCATCCTGCCAAGGACTGAGGTAGTGGATGTCTTTCTCCACTGGTTCTGGAGGGGGATTTGTGCCCAGAGTGCTTCATCCTGCCCAGGACTGAGGTAGTGGATGTCTTTCTCCACTGGTTCTGGAGGGGGCTTTGTGCCCAGAGTGCTTCATCCAGCTCGTGGCGGCCGCAGTAGCGTCGGAATCTTTGGCGCTCACTGGCCTGCGGTGCTGGTGGCGGTGGTGTCATGGGTAGCGGTGCTGGTGGCGGTGGTGTCATGGGCAGCGGTGCTGGTGGCGGCGGTGTCCTGGGCAGTGGTGCTGGTGGCGGCGGAGTCCTGGGCAGCCATGCTGGTGGCGGCGGTGTCCTGGGCAGCGGTGCTGGTGGCGGTCTTGTCCGCTGTGCAGGTTTTCCCAGACGTGACGGTTTTACTGTGCCCCTTCCCACTTTGGATGGTGGTGCAGCTGTCTCCACACTCCCAACTGTACCCCTGGGAGCGGCTTTGGTGGCTGATTTGTTTCCTATCTCCTGCCGGGCACTGGCCAACTTTTTGTGCTTTACAGGTGGGGGACTGTACGTGCTCTGGCTCCTTGCCACACTGGCTGCCCTGCTGCCTGGCGCACTCCAGAAGCCGGTTACTACTGGCACCACTGGTCCCGCAGATGTTGTGGCTGAGGTGCTGGAGTTGGGACCTGGAGAGGCGGGCCCTAGGAGACTGAAGGGGTGGGGGAGGTGAGGGGAAGAGGTCAAGGTTGGACAGGAAAAGTTTTTGGGGAACACTGGGACGGGTAGATGGAGGGGGTTTGGGAGTGGAGGAAGAGGTTGTGGTTGTAGGAGGTGTACATTTGCTGACTTTGGGTGAAGGTGCACGGGCTGGAGGCTGTCGTGAGGTGGATGGCTGTTGGGTGGGTGTGTGGCTGCGTTTGTGTAGTTTGGGAGGAGGGCTCACAGACACACTGGTACAGGACACAGGGGATGTGTGAATGGTAGTGGGGGTGTGGAGTGCACATGAGCGAGGTGTGGTGGTGGGTGTGCTGGTGATGGACGTAGTGGCTGAGGATGTAGTGCATGCAGGTGTGAGTGGAGACGAGACAGGGAGGGAGATGTGGAGGAGGGGGACACAGCAGAGGCAGTGGATGTTGGTGTATCTGCATGTGTATGTTGCTTGCGTGAGTGCCTGTGGGATGTGTGGTGCTTATGTTTTCCAGAGCTTCCCTTGTGTGTAGAGGTGTGTGCATGCTGGTCTGATGGTATGCTTGGGATAGGCTGAGGTACAGGGGTTTAGGTCTGGGTGGAGGAAGTTGGAGGGGGGAGGCTAGAGACAGGGACAATGGCTGCCGTCAGTGCTGAGGCCAGAGTCTGAAAAGCTTGCTGATGGGCTGCCTGACCAGAATGAATGCCCTCCAGGTATGTATTGGTTTGTTGCAACTGCCTCTCTACACCCTGGATGGCATTCAAAATGGTAGACTGCCCAACAGTAATGGACCTGAGGAGGTCAATGTCCTCCTCACTGAAGGCAGCAGGGGTGACAGGGGCAGGGGCTGAGGTGCCTGGGGCGAAGGAGATTCCCACCCTCCTGGGTGAGCGGGCACAGGACACAGGCTGAGGGGCTGCTGGGAGGGCGGTGCTGGTAGGGGGGGGCACTGTACCTGTAGATGCGGTAAGCACAGAGGTGCCTGCTACCACAAGGGAGCTCCCATCAGAAGAAGAGTCCATATCGCTGGTGTCAGCTCCTGTCCCTGCCATTGAGCTCCCCTCGCCCTCCGTCCCACTGGTGAATTCAGACTCCGTTGTGTCACTCACCAGGGCCATGTGGGATGCAGCTCTCTCCTGCTCCGGTGCCACTGCTCCTCCACCTGGGAGACAGAAGAAAGACATGTTGAGTGCATGCAATACCGCTACCGTTGGCAGACACTACAGACACAGAAGCTCCCTGCACTACGCCATGCACTTGGAGTTCCCTAATCAGTCCCAGGGACATAGGTTACAAGGCTATGCCCGATTGCTGCACACATGGATGTCACAGGAGCCTGACTAGGTGTAGTTGGCACTGTACACTGGTGGGATGGGGTGCCACAGGGTCTGCCTTAAGAAGGGACCTTGCCTACTAAACTCGCCCTGGCATAGGGTAACCCACAGCCCACCTCCCCCACCCAGACACCACCAATGCGAGCTGAATCAGCAGAATGAGAGTGTACTCACCCCCTTGTGGCTGCTGTGATGTCCTCAAGCACCCATCCAACTCCGGGTATGCCACCGCCAGGATCCTGACCATCAGGGGGGTCATAGTGCGATGGGCACCCCTCCCACATTGGGAGGCCATCCCCAGCTGGGCCTCCGCTGTTTTCTTGCTCCAGCGGCGAATGTCCTCCCATCATTTCCGGCAGTGGGTGCTCCGTCTGTGGTAGACCCCCAGGGTCCGGACTTCCTTGGCGATGGCACGCCAAATGTCCTTCTTCTGGTGGGCGCTGAACTACAGAAATAGTACAGGGGAAAAGGAGAAGATATTACCGTCCGCACCGTCACAGTCATTGGCCCGCATCCCTACCCTTGCCATGACGCACATGCACTCACCGTCATTTTATGCACGCCTCATTCTCACCCCCCCATCTTTCATCCACACCACTCCACACAGGCATTGCCCATACAGTATGCTTACAGTGTACTTACCTGTTTGTCTGGAGGACCGTAGAGGAGCGTGTACTGCGGAGGACCCCATCCACTAGTTTGTCCAACTCCTCCGTGCTGAAGGCAGGGGCCCTTTCCCCAGACACACGAGCCATTGTTTCTCCCAGACTGAGGTCACAGCAGCACTTGCAGTGTAGGTCCTCTCCTGTCAAAGATCAGGTATCAAGTGATTGAACAGAGAGAAAATGGCGGTCACGTCCGTGGCGGTGCATACCGTCACCACCGGCGTACATCGTCATTGGCTCCTAGGACCCATAGGGTCCAATGTTAACCAATGCAGGACTGCGCCGCGGTCTTCGACCGCCTACCGCGACGGTGTAAGCCAGTGCAGTTACCTCATATCCCCTTTTCCCACTTTACAGGTCAGGCAACCGCCATTTCAGGGGGCCACATGGCATTATTCTTCCACACATATCTAGGCCTTGCTTAAACACTAATACAGGCATATGTGGATTTGCTAATAATTTCCAATTAAGCTGTGTTTACGTACCTCAGAGTTGGTTGACTCTCTGCTCGCTGTTCTCCTCCATAGGCACCGTCCACTGGGGCATGTGAGGAGATGGCGGCATCCTCCGGTGTACAGACCGCTGGTAGACCTGTCGACATGGAGGAGCGACATGTGATCATCACCTATAGACTTGATCGTACCACAATCCTGGAACTGTGTGCTAAGTTGGAGCCAGACCTGATGTCAGCTATCCGCCATCCCACAGGAATCCCCCCTCAAGTGCAGGTGCTTTCAGTACTCCATTTCCTAGCAAGTGGGTCTTTTCAAACTACAGTGGCCATAGCATCAGGGATGTCCCAGCCTATGTTTTCCAACGTGTTGTCCAGAGTGTTGTCTGCTCTGCTGAAACACATGCAGAGCTACATCGTTTTCCCTCAGGTGGAGGATTTGCCTACAGTGAAAGGTGATTTCTGTGCCCTGGAACATATCCCCAACATCATAGGTGCCATTGATCGGACACATGTGGCCTTGGTCCCCCCACGCAGGAGTGAACAGGTGTACAGAAACCGGAAGAATTACCATTCAATGAATGTGCAGATGATGTGTTTGGCAGAACAGTACATCTCCCATGTGAATGCCAAATTTCCTGGCTCAGTTCATGATGCTTACATTTTGAGGAATAGCAGCATCCCTTATGTGATGGGGCTACTCCAGAGGCACCGTGTGTGGCTATTAGGTGAGGACATGGACCCAATACAGTGTGACTAGGTGTCTGGGTCTGGGGATGTCTCTATGAGTTAGTGTGTGTCTAACAATTGTCCCTCGACATTTGCAGGTGACTCTGGTTACCCCAACCTGTCATGGCTACTGACCCCAGTGAGGAATCCCAGGACAAGGGCAGAGGAACGCTACAATGAGGCCCATGGGCGAACTAGGAGGATTATAGAGCGGACCTCTGGCCTCCTGAAGGCCAGGTTCCAGTGCCTTCATAGGATAGGTGGTTCCCTATTCTACTCACCAAAGAAGGTGTGCCAGATCATTGTGGCCTGCTGTTTGCTTCACAACTTGGCTTTGCGACGACAGGTGCCTTTTCTGCAGGAGGATGGTCCAGATGGATGTGTTGTGGCAGCTGAGGAGCCTGTGGACAGTGAAGACGAGGAAGCAGAAGAAGAGGACATAGACAACAGGAACACGGTGATCCTGCAATACTTTCAGTGAGACACAGGTAAGAAGACAACACTGGCTGCTACATCTGATTTAATTCTACTATCTCTCATCTGTCTGTCATTTTCACCCAGTGTATGGTCACTGAGTTGTCACTTTCCCTTACGATTTCTCAGATGTGGGTCCAACTGTGCTGTGTGACATCAGCTTTGTTTCCGCATGGACTAGAGCTGTGTGACATAGGTATGTTGACATTACATTTGATATAGCATTTTGCCACTGTTATTGCTAATACACATTTTCGAAACCACAGACTGACTCCAGATTGTTTTGTGATTTAAGGGTGTTTATTTCAGTGCTCAATAGTGGAGGGGGGTGTAAAATGGTCAGGGGTGATGGTGGAGGAATGTCCATGGCAGAGTCCAGTCTATTAGTCTCACAGGTGCATTGTCCAAAGGGGCATAAGAAGTGGCACAGTGTCCCTCCTGGTGTTCACGAGTTCCTTCAGCACCCCTACAATGGTGCCCAGGGTGGAATAGATGGATTTGAGTTCCTCTCTGAAGCCCAAATACTGTTCCTCCTGCAGCCGCTGGGTCTCCTGAAACTAGGCCAGCACCATTGCCATCGTCTCGTGGGAATGGTGGTAGGCTCCCATGATGTTGGAGAGGGCCTTTTGGAGAGTGGGTTCCCTGGGCCTGTCCACCCCCTGTCGCACGGCAGCCCTCCCAGTTCCCCTGTGTTCCTGTGCCTCTGTCCCCTGAACTGTGTGCCCGCTACCACTGCCCCCAGGTCCCTGGTGTTGTTGGGGTGGTGGTTTAGCCTGGTTTCCCTGTGGTGGTGGACACACTGCTGCTTGATGTGTCCTGGGGACAGAGGTATGGGCCCGCTGGGTGGGTGCTGTGCTGGTGTTTCCAGAGGGGGAAGCTCTGTAGTGGCCTGTGCCAGTGTGAGGGCAACCGACTGTCCCGAGGTCCCAGACGGGCCGGTCTGGTCATCTTGAACTAGTTGGACAGAGCTGCTGTCATCACTGTGGGCCTCTTCTGTGGGTGGAGTGGACATATCTGGACCCTCCTGTCCGGTGACATTGGGTAGGGGTTCTGTAGGGGTGTAAAGGCATGATTATTGCATCTGTGTGTGCCACGGTGTGCAATGGGTGGGTGACCCTGTACCCCAGTGCTTGCATTCCTGTGTAGGACCTTGTGTGATAATGGTTTAGGGGGGTGTATGGGTATGTGCAGTGGCCATGCTTTGGTGATGGGTGTCCATGCTTTGGTGTTACATGCAGGGATTGGGTTTGGGATGTGTGGTTTGTGATATTGGGACATACGTGAGGAGTTGGAGTGATGGGGTTGAGGGCGAGGGTGGGGGTATGTGATAACATGCAGGTGGGTGGGGGGTGAAGTAGTTAAAGGTTTGACTTACCAGAGTCCATTCCTCCTGCTACTCCTGCAAGGCCCTCAGGATGCCATATAGCCAAGACGTGCTCCTCCCAAGTTGTTAGTTGTGGGGGAGGATGTGAGGGTCCGCCGCCAGTCCTCTGAACCACAAGGTGGTGTCTTGAGACCACGGAACTCACCTTCCCCCGTAGGTTGTTCCACCTCTTCCTGATGTCATCCCTAGTTCTTGGGTGCTGTCCCACTGCGTTGACCATGTCCACGATTCTTCGCCATAGCTCCATCTTCCTAGCTATGGTGGTGTGCTGCACCTGTGTTCCCGATAGCTGTGGTTCTACCCGGATGATTTCCTCCACCATGACCCTGAGCTCCTCCTCAGAGAACCTGGGATGTCTTTGCGGTGCCATGGGGTGGTGTGGGTGATGTGTGGGGTGGTGTGTGTTGTGATGTGTGGGGTGATATTTAGAGGTGTGTTGTGCGAGGTTCGTGGATGTTGTGTGAGTGATGGTGTTGAGTGCCTGTGGATGCTAGTTTGTAGATGGTGGTGTCTCTCTCTGGCCTTCAGTCGCAATTGTTGACGTAAGGGTTTGTGGGTGATGTGGGTGTGTGTTTTATATTGTATTGGATGTGTGGGAGTGGTGTGTGTATGTGTATCAGGTGTGTGTATTTCGAATTGTCCAATGTGGATGTGTTTTGTAAATGTGTGTGTATTTTGAGCGCAGCGGTGTGTACCGCTAATGGAATACCGCAGTTGAAAGACCGCCGTGTGGATTCGTGGGTCGTGATAGCGTGGGCGTATTCCTGTTGGCATGACGGTGGAGGTTTTGTTATCACCAGTTTATCACTGACCTTTGGTGTGGCAGACCTTTGTGGGTGTCTAGATTTTGGCGGATTCCGAGCTGTGGGTCATAAGGACCATGGTGGAATTCCGCAGCCGCGGCAATGTGTTGGCGGTCTTCTGCACGGCGGTAAGCGGCTTTTACCGCCAATGTTGTAATGGCCCACTATATCTTCCACACAATAACAAAGTATGAATAATCACAAAATTATTACATCTAGCTAATGTATTATACTGTGCAGTAAAACTATATATATGCAAAATATAATAACTATAGTTAAAATAAAATGTATGCTTTAGTAGATTTACCTTGAATATGCCCAATTGCCTCTCAAAACCTTGCGAGCGTGCATACCACAATCGCACGCAGACTTGTTTAGCAGATCCTAAGGGCCAAATGATGGTCCTTAATGCCCAAGTACTTGCATAATAGTCTAATCCAACAAGCCCTCTGTTTCTTATATGCCTGGCAAAAAACGTTTGGAATTACTTTCTTTGGCGGCTGCTTGTATCAAATCTTGCCAGGTCATCTCATCCCAGTTAATATTACACGTCTTGCTTTAATTATCTTTTCTCTATTATTTAGCCTTACTGCTTCCAAGAGTATGGTCTTGGCCTGCCTACACTCTTTGTTAAACCATCTACAGTTGCTCCCGCTGCACTGTTTATTCCTCTTGGAGACTCTGGATAATAAATCCTTCATAGAGGAAAAAAAATACTGCATGTGGGTGGGGGGTGAAGTAGTTAAAGGTTTGACTTACCAGAGTCCATTCCTCATGCTACTCCTGCAAGGCCCTCAAGATGCCGTATAGCCAAGACGTGCTCCTCCCAAGTTGTTAGTTGTGGGGGAGGATGTGGGGGTCCACCGTCAGTCCTCTGAACCACAAGGTGGTGTCTTGAAATCTTTGAATTCAAGCCAGATCCTTATGTCTATAAGTACAAAGTCAATGTAGCTGCTATAACTCCTTCTAAAAAACATTGGATTGGCTGGTGTATCAAAGGGAAAGGGCCCATTTCCAGGATGGATTCCATGCGTTACCTTAAAATCAATAACCAGTAAAGCCCTAGTACTAAATTTAGGATGTTTTCTTATTGGCAAAAAGGAGGGGATTCTCCATTAAGAATCCTCTGAATGTATTAATTCAGAAAAGAGGGAGGCATCTCCAGCTAAAAGGACAAAGTGAGAAGAAAGGAATTCCGAGACCAGCGTGCTCAGCAAACTAATGGTGGCAGTGATTTGGCTTGGAGGGCGTGGTCTGTTATAGATGTTAACACACAAAAGCCTAAGTCCCTTAATTAGCTTGATTGAAATTGCCAATATATCACAGGAGTCGACATATATTTCCTTTGATTCACCCACTTGAGAAATATTTATCCAAGTAATAAGGCCCCCTCCAGCCAGCCTGACAAGGGATGGTCTTGCCTTCTTGCAGTATGAGATGAACCCCTGCCTATGGATATTTGAAGTAGACCAAGTTTCCTGAAAAAGAAAGACATTGAAGCTGTCAATAAATTGCCCCCACTCAACATCAATGATCTTATTACGAATGCCAGCCACATTCCATCAAATCAGTCCAGAGTCAAAAGGGCCAGGACCCACAAAATCACTCCTTGGAAACTCATGAGTGGAGATTGTTTTCAACTGATTATCAGTGTCTACCATGTTTACAGTCTCTACTTGGGCTGCACTCCTGAATGTTACCAGTTCCGGATGTGATTGGGGTCCTATCTCATTCTGACCTTTGCCAGGGAATGGGTAGATGGTCGAGGGGGCAGATAATGGCCACAGACAATCATTGTCCGAAAGGTCATCCAATTGCAATGGGGCCTGGGTCCCAGGCAGATGTATGCCCTCAGATCCACACACCTTTGTGTGTGCTTTCAGATGTAAAAATGGGGGCACAATTCCCATACTATTAAGGCCTCTCCTCTCAGTATGTGGTGTCCCCTTACTCCAAGACCCTTGCAGTTCTCCTGATGTGCTCAAAATACCAAACGAGTCGGGCACTAACCGAGGATTGTGGGTTGTTCCTTCGCAAGTACCACTGGAGATGAGTGGCCCATGGTATCCAGCACATTGTTCATGATATTAGAACCCCACAAACCACCTGTGCATCACTTTGGGCAAGAAGACCTAAAAACGATGTTCGAACCATTCCTGAGGAGATTACATAACTCCAAAGATAGCAACCCTTCCACCAATTTGGGACAAGCAAGTGTTATTTCTATAGTGGCGCTTGATGGAAATTATATCAGAATATTCGATAGATCCACACTGCATAACATGCCTTATCCAATGGATGGCTTTATTCTTTAATGTAGTAGTAGAGAGTACTGACAGTACTTTACACACATAAATTAGATGGCCCTTATCGCAATTTTTAAAAGGGGATAATACAGGAAACGAATCACGTGACCTACTCACATGAGAACAGGACACTGACATAGGTCTCTTCTGACCATTGGGTCTGTAGTTAAATGTGGTGGGCAAGGGTGCTCTCATTCCAGCATCCAGCCTTGAAGAGCCTTCACTTGTTATGGCCCTCTGCTTTTCAACGATGGGCAACGTGAAGTCTGTATCTTCTTTTTCATTACCGTAATTAATTTGATTCCTATCAGGCTGTCGTAGGAGGTTAAGCACCTCCTTCATCATTTGTTTAAGCTCTTTCATGTCTTCTCTTAGGCTTAAGATGACTTTGACCATTTCCTCCTGAGGGCACCTAAATCCAACTTATCAGGGTCTGCTAATTGATCAGGATCCACAAAGGGTGTAAAGCGATTAGAGCTATCATAAACAATTCTACTACATAATGATACACCCCCGGGTATCCATGCAAAGAATTCATAGTCCTAATTTCTGCATTGGAATCACCACAATCACCCGGGGTTGGCATCACTGGCGCGGTTATTGCTTTGGAACCAGCTTCTCCCTTGTTAAATGATTTAGGTTTAAAAAAATAAAAGAGTGAACCACTTTTCTTTCCCCTTAGGGATTCGCTGGTCTTTCCCCTTCAGCATAGTTTCAACTTCTTCGATCATTGAATCAATCTGATTGGTGACACAGTTTTGCTTATTACGGGAAGTTGTATGGAGTTAGGAATTTTGGTTGAGGCTGCACCCGCTACAGGGCTCCCTTTAGGCTTATGCTTACCCATGCCCTTGTTATTAGGAATATAAAAATGGCTGGCTGTACTGAGACAATCAAAGAAATCAATGTCCTGTTCTTACCTTAGGCTAAGAAGGGTGGCCCTCCTTCGGTCACTTACGGGCACGGACGGGCCCGCCCTTGGCCCAGGCTTCACCTGGGCAAGGCCCACGTGCGGCCCACATTGAGGGCGGGTTGAAGTGCTGTCATTCCTGGCACCGCCCCCCTCAGGCAGAAGGCTTCCTGGGAAAGAGAGTCCCCCTCCAACAGGGATCCACATTGCGGGCAGTTGAAGCACTTTGAGTGCTGTGATTCCTGGTGCCACCACCCTAAGGCAGAAGACTTCCTGGGACAGAGAGTTCCCCTCCAACAGGGTCTGCTTTGCGGGGTGGACAAAGTGCTTTGAGCGCTGTGATTCCTAGCACCACCCCATCTCAGGCAGAAGGCTTCCTGGGACAGAGAGACTCCCTCCAACAGGGTCCCCCATTGCGGAGTGTTCAAAGTGCTTTGCGCACTGTGATTCCTGGCGCCACCCCCCTCAGGCAGAAGGGCTTCCGGGGACAGAGAGTCCCCCTCCAACAGGGTCCCATGTTGTGGGGTGTTCAAAGCGCCTTGAGACCTGTGATTCCTGGCACCGCCCCCTCAGGCAAAAGGCTTCCTGGGACAGAGAGTCCCCCTCCAACAGGGTTTTAAGTCAATAAGTACATTTAAAATTGAGTAATTTCTGAAGAACTTCCTCGCAAAAGAGTATACAAGGTTCATTAGAAATAAATCATTTTAGTCAGAGAATATCAAGAAATAAAATAGCAAACAGGAAAATGTGTTTGGGGATCAGTCCAGCCAGTAAAGTTATCAATACTCATAAAGAATACAATATCAGGCTATGATAGAGAAAGGTCTAAGGCAGAGATCATATGAGAGTCAAGAAAGTCTATAGCCATGTTGCGTCTGAGTGTCTCTGAGTCTTGCTTGCTCTGGTTTTTCCCTGGGACACTTTTATAATAAAATACAATGTCACGAAGTTATAACAAATGTTTAAGTTAAGTTGTACAATCGACCAATGAACAGGCGAGAACATCATGAGACAGGAACAGTTTCCATCGAGATGGCACATTTTATTAAAGTGAGTTCTAAACACAATACATTTTGTAGAAACTGATGAGCAGATTCAAACATCAATACATTTCTCATTTGCCTTGGTCGCTGAAAGAAAGAACACTCATGTAAGTTTTAACATATTTACATTATATTGCCTCTGCTCTCACACGTCTTCACACTAGAAGCCTATTCATAAAGAAGCAAGTTTAACCCCTTCGCTGCCAGGCCATTTTCCCCTCCTGTGCCGAGCCTTTTTTTGGCTATTTGGAGCAGTTCACGCTTAGGCCCTCATAACTTTTTGTTCACATAAGCTACCCACGCCAAATTTGCGTCCTTTTTTTCCAACATCCTAGGGATTCTAGAGGTACCCACACTTTGTGGGTTCCCCAGAAGGAGGCCAAGAAATTTGCCAAAATACAGTGAAAATTTCATTTTTTTTTTAAAAAAACTGAAAAAGGGTGCAGAAGAAGGCTTGTGGTTTTTTCCCTGAAAAGGGCATCAACAAAGGGTTTGCGGTGATAAAATCACCAGCTTCCCAGCTTTCAGGGACAGCCAGACTTGAATCAGAAAACCCAATTTTTCAACACAATTTTGGCATTTTACTGGGACATACCCCATTTTTACGATTTTGTGTGCTTTCAGCCTCCTTCCTGTCAGTGACAGAAATTGGCATGAAACCAATGCTGGATCCCAGACACAACAACATTTCTAAAAAGTAGACAAAATTCTGAATTCAGCAAGGGATCATTTGTGTAGATCCTACAAGGGTTTCCTACAGAAAATAACAACTGAAAAAGAAAAATATTGAAATTGAGGTGAAAAAAACATAAATTTTTCTCTACGTTTTACTCTGTAACTTTTTCCTGCAATGTCAGATTTTCGAAAGCAATATACCGTTACGTCTGCTGGACTCTTCTGGTTGCGGGGATATATAGGGCTTGTAGGTTCATCAAGAACTCTAGGTACCCAGAGCCAATAAATGACCTGCACCCTGCAGTGGGTTTTCATTCTATACCCGGTATACAGCAATTAATTTGCTGAAATATAAAGAGTAAAAAATAGCTATCAAGAAAACATTTGTATTTCCAAAATGGGCACAAGCTAAGGTGTTGAGGAGCAGTGGTTATTTGCACATCTCTGAATTCCGGGGTGCCCATACTAGCATGTGAATTACAGGGCATTTCTCAAATAGACGTCTTTTTTACACACTGTCTTACATTTGGAAGGGAAAAATGTAGAGAAAGACAGGAGGCAATAACACTTGTGTTGCTATTCTATGTTCCCCCAAGTCTCCCGATAAAAATGATACCTCACTTGTGTGGGTAGTCCTAGCACCCGCAACAGGAAATGTCCCAAAACACAAAGTGGGCACATCCCATTTTTTGACAGAAAACAGAGCTGTTTTTTGCAAAGTGCCTACCTGTAGATTTTGGCCTGTAGCTCAGCCGGCACCAAGGGAAACCTACCAAACCTGTGCATTTTTGAAAACTAGAGACCTAGGGGAATCCAAGATGGGGTGACTTGTGGGGCTCTGACCAGGTTCTGTTACCCAGAATTCTTTGCAAACCTCAAAATTTGGCTAAAAAAACACATTTTCCTCACATTTCGGTGACAGAAAGTTCTGGAATCTGAGAGGAGCCACAAATTTCCTTCCACCCAGCGTTCCCCTAAGTCTCCTGATAAAAATGGTACCTCGCTTGTGTGGGTAGGCCTAGCGCCCGCGACAGTTAATGCCCCAAAACACAACGTGGACACATCACAGAAAACAGAGCTGTTTTTTGCAAAGTGCCTACCTGTAGATTTTGGCCTGTAGCTCAGACGGCACCTAGGGAAACCTACCAAACCTGTGCATTTTTGAAAACTAGAGACCTAGGGGAATCCAAGATGGGGTGACTTGTGGGGCTCTGACCAGGTTCTGTTACCCAGAATTCTTTGCAAACCTCAAAATTTGGCTAAAAAAACACATTTTCCTCACATTTCGGTGACAGAAAGTTCTGGAATCTGAGAGGAGCCACAAATTTCCTTCCACCCAGCGTTCCCCCAAGTCTCCCGATAAAAATGGTACCTCACTTGTGTGGGTAGGCCTAGCGCCCGCGACAGTTAATGCCCCAAAACACAACGTGGACACATCACAGAAAACAGAGCTGTTTTTTGCAAAGTGCCTACCTGTAGATTTTGGCCTGTAGCTCAGACGGCACCTAGGGAAACCTACCAAACCTGTGCATTTTTGAAAACTAGAGACCTAGGGGAATCCAAGATGGGGTGACTTGTGGGGCTCTGACCAGGTTCTGTTACCCAGAATTCTTTGCAAACCTCAAAATTTGGCTAAAAAAACACATTTTCCTCACATTTCGGTGACAGAAAGTTCTGGAATCTGAGAGGAGCCACAAATTTCCTTCCACCCAGCGTTCCCCCAAGTCTCCCGATAAAAATGGTACCTCACTTGTGTGGGTAGTCCTAGCGCCCGCAACAGGAAATGTCCCAAAACACAAAGTGGGCACATCCCATTTTTTGAAAGAAAACAGAGCTGTTTTTTGCAAAGTGCCTACCTGTAGATTTTGGCCTGTAGCTCAGCCGGCACCAAGGGAAACCTACCAAACCTGTGCATTTTTGAAAACTAGAGACCTAGGGGAATCCAAGATGGGGTGACTTGTGGGGCTCTGACCAGGTTCTGTTACCCAGAATTCTTTGCAAACCTCAAAATTTGGCTAAAAAAACACATTTTCCTCACATTTCGGTGACAGAAAGTTCTGGAATCTGAGAGGAGCCACAAATTTCCTTCCACCCAGCGTTCCCCCAGGTCTCCCGATAAAAATGGTACCTCACTTGTGTGGGTAGGCCTAGCGCCCGCGACAGTTAATGCCCCAAAACACAACGGGGACACATCACAGAAAACAGAGCTGTTTCTTGCAAAGTGCCTACCTGTAGATTTTGGCCTGTAGCTCAGACGGCACCTAGGGAAACTTACCAAACCTGTGCATTTTTGAAAACTAGAGACCTAGGGGAATCCAAGATGGGGTGACTTGTGGGGCTCTGACCAGGTTCTGTTACCCAGAATTCTTTGCAAACCTCAAAATTTGGCTAAAAAAACACATTTTCCTCACATTTCGGTGACAGAAAGTTCTGGAATCTGAGAGGAGCCACAAATTTCCTTCCACCCAGCGTTCCCCCAAGTCTCCCGATAAAAATGGTACCTCACTTGTGTGGGTAGGCCTAGCGCCCGCGACAGTTAATGCCCCAAAACACAACGTGGACACATCACAGAAAACAGAGCTGTTTTTTGCAAAGTGCCTACCTGTAGATTTTGGCCTGTAGCTCAGCCGGCACCAAGGGAAACCTACCAAACCTGTGCATTTTTGAAAACTAGAGACCTAGGGGAATCCAAGATGGGGTGACTTGTGGGGCTCTGACCAGGTTCTGTTACCCAGAATTCTTTGCAAACCTCAAAATTTGGCTAAAAAAACACATTTTCCTCACATTTCGGTGACAGAAAGTTCTGGAATCTGAGAGGAGCCACAAAGGTCCTTCCACCCAGAGTTCCCCCAAGTCTCCCGATAAAAATGGTACCTCACTTGTGTGGGTAGTACTAGCGCCCGCAACAGGAAATGTCCCAAAACACAAAGTGGGCACATCCCATTTTTTGACAGAAAACAGAGCTGTTTTTTGCAAAGTGCCTACCTGTAGATTTTGGCCTGTAGCTCAGCCGGCACCAAGGGAAACCTACCAAACCTGTGCATTTTTGAAAACTAGAGACCTAGGGGAATCCACGATGGGGTGACTTGTGGGGCTCTGACCAGGTTCTGTTACCCAGAATTCTTTGCAAACCTCAAAATTTGGCTAAAAAAACACATTTTCCTCACATTTCGGTGACAGAAAGTTCTGGAATCTGAGAGGAGCCACAAATTTCCTTCCACCCAGCGTTCCCCCAAGTCTCCCGATAAAAGTGGTACCTCACTTGTGTGGGTAGGCCTAGCGCCCGCGACAGTTAATGCCCCAAAACACAACGTGGACACATCACAGAAAACAGAGCTGTTTTTTGCAAAGTGCCTACCTGTAGATTTTGGCCTGTAGCTCAGACGGCACCTAGGGAAACCTACCAAACCTGTGCATTTTTGAAAACTAGAGACCTAGGGGAATCCAAGATGGGGTGACTTGTGGGGCTCTGACCAGGTTCTGTTACCCAGAATTCTTTGCAAACCTCAAAATTTGGCTAAAAAAACACATTTTCCTCACATTTCGGTGACAGAAAGTTCTGGAATCTGAGAGGAGCCACAAATTTCCTTCCACCCAGCGTTCCCCTAAGTCTCCCGATAAAAATGGTACCTCGCTTGTGTGGGTAGGCCTAGCGCCCGCGACAGTTAATGCCCCAAAACACAACGTGGACACATCACAGAAAACAGAGCTGTTTTTTGCAAAGTGCCTACCTGTAGATTTTGGCCTGTAGCTCAGACGGCACCTAGGGAAACCTACCAAACCTGTGCATTTTTTAAAACTAGAGACCTAGGGGAATCCAAGATGGGGTGACTTGTGGGGCTCTGACCAGGTTCTGTTACCCAGAATTCTTTGCAAACCTCAAAATTTGGCTAAAAAAACACATTTTCCTCACATTTCGGTGACAGAAAGTTCTGGAATCTGAGAGGAGCCACAAATTTCCTTCCACCCAGCGTTCCCCCAAGTCTCCCGATATAAATGGTAGCTCACTTGTGTGGGTAGGCCTAGCGCCCGCGACAGTTAATGCCCCAAAACACAACGTGGACACATCACAGAAAACAGAGCTGATTTTTGCAAAGTGCCTACCTGTAGATTTTGGCCTGTAGCTCAGACGGCACCTAGGGAAACCTACCAAACCTGTGCATTTTTGAAAACTAGAGACCTAGGGGAATCCAAGATGGGGTGACTTGTGGGGCTCTGACCAGGTTCTGTTACCCAGAATTCTTTGCAAACCTCAAAATTTGGCTAAAAAAACACATTTTCCTCACATTTAGGTGACAGAAAGTTCTGGAATCTGAGAGGAGCCACAAATTTCCTTCCACCCAGCGTTCCCCCAAGTCTCCCGATAAAAATGGTACCTCACTTGTGTGGGTAGTCCTAGCGCCCGCAACAGGAAATGTCCCAAAACACAAAGTGGGCACATCCCATTTTTTGAAAGAAAACAGAGCTGTTTTTTGCAAAGTGCCTACCTGTAGATTTTGGCCTGTAGCTCAGCCGGCACCAAGGGAAACCTACCAAACCTGTGCATTTTTGAAAACTAGAGACCTAGGGGAATCCAAGATGGGGTGACTTGTGGGGCTCTGACCAGGTTCTGTTACCCAGAATTCTTTGCAAACCTCAAAATTTGGCTAAAAAAACACATTTTCCTCACATTTCGGTGACAGAAAGTTCTGGAATCTGAGAGGAGCCACAAATTTCCTTCCACCCAGCGTTCCCCCAGGTCTCACGATAAAAATGGTACCTCACTTGTGTGGGTAGGCCTAGCGCCCGCGACAGTTAATGCACCAAAACACAACGTGGACACATCACAGAAAACAGAGCTGTTTCTTGCAAAGTGCCTACCTGTAGATTTTGGCCTGTAGCTCAGACTGCACCTAGGGAAACCTACCAAACCTGTGCATTTTTGAAAACTAGAGACCTAGGGGAATCCAAGATGGGGTGACTTGTGGGGCTCTGACCAGGTTCTGTTACCCAGAATTCTTTGCAAACCTCAAAATTTGGCTAAAAAAACACATTTTCCTCACATTTCGGTGACAGAAAGTTCTGGAATCTGAGAGGAGCCACAAATTTCCTTCCACCCAGAGTTCCCCCAATTCTCCCGATAAAAATGGTACCTCACTTGTGTGGGTAGTACTAGCGCCCGCAACAGGAAATGTCCCAAAACACAAAGTGGGCACATCCCATTTTTTGACAGAAAACAGAGCTGTTTTTTGCAAAGTGCCTACCTGTAGATTTTGGCCTGTAGCTCAGCCGGCACCAAGGGAAACCTACCAAACCTGTGCATTTTTTAAAACTAGAGACCTAGGGGAATCCACGATGGGGTGACTTGTGGGGCTCTGACCAGGTTCTGTTACCCAGAATTCTTTGCAAACCTCAAAATTTGGCTAAAAAAACACATTTTCCTCACATTTCGGTGACAGAAAGTTCTGGAATCTGAGAGGAGCCACAAATTTCCTTCCACCCAGCGTTCCCCCAAGTCTCCCGATAAAAATGGTACCTCACTTGTGTGGGTAGGCCTAGCGCCCGCGACAGTTAATGCCCCAAAACACAACGTGGACACATCACAGAAAACAGAGCTGTTTTTTGCAAAGTGCCTACCTGTAGATTTTGGCCTGTAGCTCAGATGGCACCTAGGGAAACCTACCAAACCTGTGCATTTTTAAAAAACTAGAGACCTAGGGGAATCCAAGATGGGGTGACTTGTGGGGCTCTGACCAGGTTCTGTTACCCAGAATTCTTTGCAAACCTCAAAATTTGGCTAAAAAAACACATTTTCCTCACATTTCGGTGACAGAAAGTTCTGGAATCTGAGAGGAGCCACAAATTTCCTTCCACCCAGCGTTCCCCCAAGTCTCCCGATAAAAATGGTACCTCACTTGTGTGGGTAGGCCTAGCGCCCGCGACAGTTAATGTCCCAAAACACAAAGTGGCCACATCCCATTTTTTGACAGAAAACAGAGCTGTTTTTTGGAAAGTGCCTACCTGTAGATTTTGGCCTGTAGCTCAGCCGGCACCAAGGGAAACCTACCAAACCTGTGCATTTTTGAAAACTAGAGACCTAGGGGAATCCAAGATGGGGTGACTTGTGGGGCTCTGACCAGGTTCTGTTACCCAGAATTCTTTGCAAACCTCAAAATTTGGCTAAAAAAACACATTTTCCTCACATTTCGGTGACAGAAAGTTCTGGAATCTGAGAGGAGCCACAAATTTCCTTCCACCCAGCGTTCCCCCAAGTCTCCCGATAAAAATGGTACCTCGCTTGTGTGGGTAGGCCTAGCGCCCGCGACAGTTAATGCCCCAAAACACAACGTGGACAAATCACAGAAAACAGAGCTGTTTTTTGCAAAGTGCCTACCTGTAGATTTTGGCCTGTAGCTCAGACGGCACCTAGGGAAACCTACCAAACCTGTGCATTTTTGAAAACTAGAGACCTAGGGGAATCCAAGATGGGGTGACTTGTGGGGCTCTGACCAGGTTCTGTTACCCAGAATTCTTTGCAAACCTCAAAATTTGGCTAAAAAAACACATTTTCCTCACATTTCGGTGACAGAAAGTTCTGGAATCTGAGAGGAGCCACAAATTTCCTTCCACCCAGCGTTCCCCCAAGTCTCCCGATAAAAATGGTACCTCACTAGTGTGGGTAGTCCTAGCGCCCGCAACAGGAAATGTCCCAAAACACAAAGTGGGCACATCCCATTTTTTGACAGAAAACAGAGCTGTTTTTTGCAAAGTGCCTACCTGTAGATTTTGGCCTGTAGCTCAGCCGGCACCAAGGGAAACCTACCAAACCTGTGCATTTTTGAAAACTAGAGACCTAGGGGAATCCAAGATGGGGTGACTTGTGGGGCTCTGACCAGGTTCTGTTACCCAGAATTCTTTGCAAACCTCAAAATTTGGCTAAAAAAACACATTTTCCTCACATTTCGGTGACAGAAAGTTCTGGAATCTGAGGGGAGCCACAAATTTCCTTCCACCCAGCGTTCCCCCAAATCTCCCGATAAAAATGGTACCTCACTTGTGTGGGTAGGCCTAGCGCCCGCGACAGTTAATGCCCCAAAACACAACGTGGCCAAATCACAGAAAACAGAGCTGTTTTTTGCAAAGTGCCTACCTGTAGATTTTGGCCTGAAGCTCAGACGGCACCTAGGGAAACCTACCAAACCTGTGCATTTTTGAAAACTAGAGACCTAGGGGAATCCAAGATGGGGTGACTTGTGGGGCTCTGACCAGGTTCTGTTACCCAGAATCCTTTGCAAACCTCAAAATTTGGCTAAAAAAACAAATTTTCCTCACATTTCGGTGACAGAAAGTTCTGGAATATGAGAGGAGCCACAAATTTCCTTCCACCCAGCATTCCCCCAAGTCTCCCGATAAAAATGGCACCTCACTTGTGTGGGTAGGCCTAGCGCCCGCGACAGGATATACCCCAAAACACAACCTGGACACATCACAGAAAACAGAGCTGTTTTTTGTAAAGTGCCTACCTGTAGATTTTGGCCTCTAGCTCAGCCGGCACCTAGGGAAACCTACCAAACCTGTGCATTTTTGAAAATTAGAGACCTAGGGGAATCTAAGATGGGGTGACTTGTGGGGCTCTGACCAGGTTCTGTTACCCAGAATTCTTTGCAAACCTCAAAATTTGGCTAAAAAAACACATTTTCCTCACATTTCGGTGACAGAAAGTTCTGGAATCTGAGAGGAGCCACAAATTTCCTTCCACCCAGAGTTCCCCCAAGTCTCCCGATAAAAATGGTACCTCACTTGTGTGGGTAGTACTAGCGCCCGCAACAGGAAATGTCCCAAAACAGAAAGTGGGCACATCCCATTTTTTGACAGAAAACAGAGCTGTTTTTTGCAAAGTGCCTACCTGTAGATTTTGGCCTGTAGCTCAGCCGGCACCAAGGGAAACCTACCAAACCTGTGCATTTTTGAAAACTAGAGACCTAGGGGAATCCACGATGGGGTGACTTGTGGGGCTCTGACCAGGTTCTGTTACCCAGAATTCTTTGCAAACCTCAAAATTTGGCTAAAAAAACACATTTTCCTCACATTTCGGTGACAGAAAGTTCTGGAATCTGAGAGGAGCCACAAATTTCCTTCCACCCAGCGTTCCCCCAAGTCTCCCGATAAAAATGGTACCTCACTTGTGTGGGTAGGCCTAGCGCCCGTGACAGTTAATGCCCCAAAACACAACGTGGACACATCACAGAAAACAGAGCTGTTTTTTGCAAAGTGCCTACCTGTAGATTTTGGCCTGTAGCTCAGACGGCACCTAGGGAAACCTACCAAACCTGTGCATTTTTGAAAACTAGAGACCTAGGGGAATCCAAGATGGGGTGACTTGTGGGGCTCTGACCAGGTTCTGTTACCCAGAATCCTTTGCAAACCTCAAAATTTGGCTAAAAAAACAAATTTTCCTCACATTTCGGTGACAGAAAGTTCTGGAATATGAGAGGAGCCACAAATTTCCTTCCACCCAGCATTCCCCCAAGTCTCCCGATAAAAATGGCACCTCACTTGTGTGGGTAGGCCTAGCGCCCGCGACAGGATATACCCCAAAACACAACCTGGACACATCACAGAAAACAGAGCTGTTTTTTGTAAAGTGCCTACCTGTAGATTTTGGCCTCTAGCTCATCCGGCACCTAGGGAAACCTACCAAACCTGTGCATTTTTGAAAATTAGAGACCTAGGGGAATCCAAGATGGGGTGACTTGTGGGGCTCTGACCAGGTTCTGTTACCCAGAATTCTTTGCAAACCTCAAAATTTGGCTAAAAAAACACATTTTCCTCACATTTCGGTGACAGAAAGTTCTGGAATCTGAGAGGAGCCACAAAGGTCCTTCCACCCAGAGTTCCCCCAAGTCTCCCGATAAAAATGGTACCTCACTTGTGTGGGTAGTACTAGCGCCCGCAACAGGAAATGTCCCAAAACACAAAGTGGGCACATCCCATTTTTTGACAGAAAACAGAGCTGTTTTTTGCAAAGTGCCTACCTGTAGATTTTGGCCTGTAGCTCAGCCGGCACCAAGGGAAACCTACCAAACCTGTGCATTTTTGAAAACTAGAGACCTAGGGGAATCCACGATGGGGTGACTTGTGGGGCTCTGACCAGGTTCTGTTACCCAGAATTCTTTGCAAACCTCAAAATTTGGCTAAAAAAACACATTTTCCTCACATTTCGGTGACAGAAAGTTCTGGAATCTGAGAGGAGCCACAAATTTCCTTCCACCCAGCGTTCCCCCAAGTCTCCCGATAAAAGTGGTACCTCACTTGTGTGGGTAGGCCTAGCGCCCGCGACAGTTAATGCCCCAAAACACAACGTGGACACATCACAGAAAACAGAGCTGTTTTTTGCAAAGTGCCTACCTGTAGATTTTGGCCTGTAGCTCAGACGGCACCTAGGGAAACCTACCAAACCTGTGCATTTTTGAAAACTAGAGACCTAGGGGAATCCAAGATGGGGTGACTTGTGGGGCTCTGACCAGGTTCTGTTACCCAGAATTCTTTGCAAACCTCAAAATTTGGCTAAAAAAACACATTTTCCTCACATTTCGGTGACAGAAAGTTCTGGAATCTGAGAGGAGCCACAAATTTCCTTCCACCCAGCGTTCCCCTAAGTCTCCCGATAAAAATGGTACCTCGCTTGTGTGGGTAGGCCTAGCGCCCGCGACAGTTAATGCCCCAAAACACAACGTGGACACATCACAGAAAACAGAGCTGTTTTTTGCAAAGTGCCTACCTGTAGATTTTGGCCTGTAGCTCAGACGGCACCTAGGGAAACCTACCAAACCTGTGCATTTTTGAAAACTAGAGACCTAGGGGAATCCAAGATGGGGTGACTTGTGGGGCTCTGACCAGGTTCTGTTACCCAGAATTCTTTGCAAACCTCAAAATTTGGCTAAAAAAACACATTTTCCTCACATTTCGGTGACAGAAAGTTCTGGAATCTGAGAGGAGCCACAAATTTCCTTCCACCCAGCGTTCCCCCAAGTCTCCCGATAAAAATGGTAGCTCACTTGTGTGGGTAGGCCTAGCGCCCGCGACAGTTAATGCCCCAAAACACAACGTGGACACATCACAGAAAACAGAGCTGTTTTTTGCAAAGTGCCTACCTGTAGATTTTGGCCTGTAGCTCAGACGGCACCTAGGGAAACCTACCAAACCTGTGCATTTTTGAAAACTAGAGACCTAGGGGAATCCAAGATGGGGTGACTTGTGGGGCTCTGACCAGGTTCTGTTACCCAGAATTCTTTGCAAACCTCAAAATTTGGCTAAAAAAACACATTTTCCTCACATTTAGGTGACAGAAAGTTCTGGAATCTGAGAGGAGCCACAAATTTCCTTCCACCCAGCGTTCCCCCAAGTCTCCCGATAAAAATGGTACCTCACTTGTGTGGGTAGTCCTAGCGCCCGCAACAGGAAATGTCCCAAAACACAAAGTGGGCACATCCCATTTTTTGAAAGAAAACAGAGCTGTTTTTTGCAAAGTGCCTACCTGTAGATTTTGGCCTGTAGCTCAGCCGGCACCAAGGGAAACCTACCAAACCTGTGCATTTTTGAAAACTAGAGACCTAGGGGAATCCAAGATGGGGTGACTTGTGGGGCTCTGACCAGGTTCTGTTACCCAGAATTCTTTGCAAACCTCAAAATTTGGCTAAAAAAACACATTTTCCTCACATTTCGGTGACAGAAAGTTCTGGAATCTGAGAGGAGCCACAAATTTCCTTCCACCCAGCGTTCCCCCAGGTCTCACGATAAAAATAGTACCTCACTTGTGTGGGTAGGCCTAGCGCCCGCGACAGTTAATGCACCAAAACACAACGTGGACACATCACAGAAAACAGAGCTGTTTCTTGCAAAGTGCCTACCTGTAGATTTTGGCCTGTAGCTCAGACTGCACCTAGGGAAACCTACCAAACCTGTGCATTTTTGAAAACTAGAGACCTAGGGGAATCCAAGATGGGGTGACTTGTGGGGCTCTGACCAGGTTCTGTTACCCAGAATTCTTTGCAAACCTCAAAATTTGGCTAAAAAAACACATTTTCCTCACATTTCGGTGACAGAAAGTTCTGGAATCTGAGAGGAGCCACAAATTTCCTTCCACCCAGAGTTCCCCCAATTCTCCCCGATAAAAATGGTACCTCACTTGTGTGGGTAGTACTAGCGCCCGCAACAGGAAATGTCCCAAAACACAAAGTGGGCACATCCCATTTTTTGACAGAAAACAGAGCTGTTTTTTGCAAAGTGCCTACCTGTAGATTTTGGCCTGTAGCTCAGCCGGCACCAAGGGAAACCTACCAAACCTGTGCATTTTTGAAAACTAGAGACCTAGGGGAATCCACGATGGGGTGACTTGTGGGGCTCTGACCAGGTTCTGTTACCCAGAATTCTTTGCAAACCTCAAAATTTGGCTAAAAAAACACATTTTCCTCACATTTCGGTGACAGAAAGTTCTGGAATCTGAGAGGAGCCACAAATTTCCTTCCACCCAGCGTTCCCCCAAGTCTCCCGATAAAAATGGTACCTCACTTGTGTGGGTAGGCCTAGCGCCCGCGACAGTTAATGCCCCAAAACACAACGTGGACACATCACAGAAAACAGAGCTGTTTTTTGCAAAGTGCCTACCTGTAGATTTTGGCCTGTAGCTCAGATGGCACCTAGGGAAACCTACCAAACCTGTGCATTTTTAAAAAACTAGAGACCTAGGGGAATCCAAGATGGGGTGACTTGTGGGGCTCTGACCAGGTTCTGTTACCCAGAATTCTTTGCAAACCTCAAAATTTGGCTAAAAAAACACATTTTCCTCACATTTCGGTGACAGAAAGTTCTGGAATCTGAGAGGAGCCACAAATTTCCTTCCACCCAGCGTTCCCCCAAGTCTCCCGATAAAAATGGTACCTCACTTGTGTGGGTAGGCCTAGCGCCCGCGACAGTTAATGCCCCAAAACACAACGTGGACAAATCACAGAAAACAGAGCTGTTTTTTGCAAAGTGCCTACCTGTAGATTTTGGCCTGAAGCTCAGACGGCACCTAGGGAAACCTACCAAACCTGTGCATTTTTGAAAACTAGAGACCTAGGGGAATCCAAGATGGGGTGACTTGTGGGGCTCTGACCAGGTTCTGTTACCCAGAATCCTTTGCAAACCTCAAAATTTGGCTAAAAAAACAAATTTTCCTCACATTTCGGTGACAGAAAGTTCTGGAATATGAGAGGAGCCACAAATTTCCTTCCACCCAGCATTCCCCCAAGTCTCCCGATAAAAATGGCACCTCACTTGTGTAGGTAGGCCTAGCGCCCGCGACAGGATATACCCCAAAACACAACCTGGACACATCACAGAAAACAGAGCTGTTTTTTGTAAAGTGCCTACCTGTAGATTTTGGCCTCTAGCTCAGCCGGCACATAGGGAAACCTACCAAACCAGTGCATTTTTGGAAAATTAGAGACCTAGGGGAATCTAGGATGGGGTGACTTGTGGGGCTCTGACCAGGTTCTGTTACCCAGAATTCTTTGCAAACCTCAAAATTTGGCTAAAAAAAACACATTTTCCTCACATTTCGGTGACAGAAAGTTCTGGAATCTGAGAGGAGCCACAAATTTCCTTCCACCCAGCGTTCCCCGAAGTCTCCCGATATAAATGGTACCTCACTTGTGTGGGTAGGCCTAGCGCCCGTGACAGGATATGCCCCAAAACACAACGTTGACACATCACAGAAAACAGAGCTGTTTTTTTTGCAAAGTGCCTACCTGTAGATTTTGGCCTCTAGCTCAGCCGGCACCTATGGAAACCTACCAAACCTGTGCATTTTTGAAAACTAGAGACCTAGGGGAATCCACAATGGGGTGACTTGTGGGGCTCTGACCAGGTTCTGTTACCCAGAATTCTTTGCAAACCTCAAAATTTGGCTAAAAAAAACACATTTTCCTCACATTTCGGTGACAGAAAGTTCTGGAATCTGAGAGGAGCCACAAATTTCCTTCCACCCAGCGTTCCCCCAAGTCTCCCGATAAAAATGGTACCTCACTTGTGTGGGTAGGCCTAGCGCCCGCGACAGTTAATGCCCCAAAACACAACGTGGACACATCACAGAAAACAGAGCTGTTTTTTGCAAAGTGCCTACCTGTAGATTTTGGCCTGTAGCTCAGACGGCACCTAGGGAAACCTACCAAACCTGTGCATTTTTGAAAACTAGAGACCTAGGGGAATCCAAGATGGGGTGACTTGTGGGGCTCTGACCAGGTTCTGTTACCCAGAATTCTTTGCAAACCTCAAAATTTGGCTAAAAAAACACATTTTCCTCACATTTCGGTGACAGAAAGTTCTGGAATCTGAGAGGAGCCACAAATTTCCTTCCACCCAGCGTTCCCCCAAGTCTCCCGATAAAAATGGTACCTCACTAGTGTGGGTAGTCCTAGCGCCCGCAACAGGAAATGTCCCAAAACACAAAGTGGGCACATCCCATTTTTTGACAGAAAACAGAGCTGTTTTTTGCAAAGTGCCTACCTGTAGATTTTGGCCTGTAGCTCAGCCGGCACCAAGGGAAACCTACCAAACCTGTGCATTTTTGAAAACTAGAGACCTAGGGGAATCCAAGATGGGGTGACTTGTGGGGCTCTGACCAGGTTCTGTTACCCAGAATTCTTTGCAAACCTCAAAATTTGGCTAAAAAAACACATTTTCCTCACATTTCGGTGACAGAAAGTTCTGGAATCTGAGAGGAGCCACAAATTTCCTTCCACCCAGCGTTCCCCCAAGTCTCCCGATAAAAATGGTACCTCACTTGTGTGGGTAGGCCTAGCGCCCGCGACAGTTAATGCCCCAAAACACAACGTGGCCAAATCACAGAAAAACAGAGCTGTTTTTGCAAAGTGCCTACCTGTAGATTTTGGCCTGAAGCTCAGACGGCACCTAGGGAAACCTACCAAACCTGTGCATTTTTGAAAACTAGAGACCTAGGGGAATCCAAGATGGGGTGACTTGTGGGGCTCTGACCAGGTTCTGTTACCCAGAATTCTTTGCAAACCTCAAAATTTGGCTAAAAAAACATATTTTCCTCACATTTCGGTGACAGAAAGTTCTGGAATCTGAGAGGAGCCACAAATTTCCTTCCACCCAGCGTTCCCCCAAGTCTCCCGATAAAAATGGTACCTCACTTGTGTGGGTAGGCCTAGCGCCCGCGACAGTTAATGCCCCAAAACACAACGTGGACAAATCACAGAAAAACAGAGCTGTTTTTTGCAAAGTGCCTACCTGTAGATTTTGGCCTGTAGCTCAGACGGCACCTAGGGAAACCTACCAAACCTGTGCATTTTTTAAAACTAGAGACCTAGGGGAATCCAAGATGGGTGACTTGTGGGGCTCTGACCAGGTTCTGTTACCCAGAATTCTTTGCAAACCTCAAAATTTGGCAAAAAATACATTTTCCTCACATTTCGGTGACAGAAAGTTCTGGAATCTGAGAGGAGCCACAAATTTCCTTCCACCCAGCGTTCCCCCAAGCCTCCCGATAAAAATGGTACCTCACTTGTGTGGGTAGTCCTAGCGCCCGCAACAGGAAATGTCCCAAAACACAAAGTGGCCACATCCCATTTTTTGATAGAAAACAGAGCTGTTTTTTGGAAAGTGCCTACCTGTAGATTTTGGCCTGTAGCTCAGCCGGCACCAAGGGAAACCTACCAAACCTGTGCATTTTTGAAAACTAGAGACCTAGGGGAATCCAAGATGGGGTGACTTGTGGGGCTCTGACCAGGTTCTGTTACCCAGAATTCTTTGCAAACCTCAAAATTTTGGCTAAAAAAACACATTTTCCTCACATTTCGGTGACAGAAAGTTCTGGAATCTGAGAGGAGCCACAAATTTCCTTCCACCCAGCGTTCCCCCAAGTCTCCGATAAAAATGGTACCTCGCTTGTGTGGGTAGGCCTAGCGCCCGCGACAGTTAATGCCCCAAAACACAACGTGGACAAATCACAGAAACAGAGCTGTTTTTTGCAAAGTGCCTACATGTAGATTTTGGCCTGTAGCTCAGACGGCACCTAGGGAAACCTACCAAACCTGTGCATTTTTTGAAAACTAGAGACCTAGGGGAATCCAAGATGGGGTGACTTGTGGGGCTCTGACCAGGTTCTGTTACCCAGAATTCTTTGCAAACCTCAAAATTTGGCTAAAAAAACACATTTTCCTCACATTTCGGTGACAGAAAGTTCTGGAATCTGAGAGGAGCCACAAATTTCCTTCCACCCAGCGTTCCCCCAAGTCTCCGATAAAAATGGTACCTCACTTGTGTGGGTAGTCCTAGCGCCCGCAACAGGAAATGTCCCAAAACACAAAGTGGGCACATCCCATTTTTTGACAGAAAACAGAGCTGTTTTTGCAAAGTGCCTACCTGTAGATTTTGGCCTGTAGCTCAGCCGGCACCAAGGGAAAACCTACCAAACCTGTGCATTTTTGAAAACTAGAGACCTAGGGGAATCCAAGATGGGGTGACTTGTGGGGCTCTGACCAGGTTCTGTTACCCAGAATTCTTTGCAACCTCAAAATTTGGCTAAAAAACACATTTTCCTCACATTTCGGTGACAGAAAGTTCTGGAATCTGAGGGGAGCCACAAATTTCCTTCCACCCAGCGTTCCCCCAAATCTCCCGATAAAAATGGTACCTCACTTGTGTGGGTAGGCCTAGCGCCCGCGACAGTTAATGCCCCAAAAACACAACGTGGCCAAATCACAGAAAAACAGAGCTGTTTTTTGCAAAGTGCCCTACCTGTAGATTTTGGCCTGAAGCTCAGACGGCACCTAGGGAAACCTACCAAACCTGTGCATTTTTGAAACTAGAGACCTAGGGGAATCCAAGATGGGGTGACTTGTGGGGCTCTGACCAGGTTCTGTTACCCAGAATCCTTTGCAAACCTCAAAAATTTGGCTAAAAAAACAAATTTTCCTCACATTTCGGTGACAGAAAGTTCTGGAATATGAGAGGAGCCACAAATTTCCTTCCACCCAGCATTCCCCCAAGTCTCCCGATAAAAATGGCACCTCACTTGTGTGGGTAGGCCTAGCGCCCGCGACAGGATATACCCCAAAACACAACCTGGACACATCACAGAAAACAGAGCTGTTTTTTGTAAAGTGCCTACCTGTAGATTTTGGCCTCTAGCTCAGCCGGCACCTAGGGAAACCTACCAAACCTGTGCATTTTTGAAAATTAGAGACCTAGGGGAATCTAAGATGGGGTGACTTGTGGGGCTCTGACCAGGTTCTGTTACCCAGAATTCTTTGCAAACCTCAAAATTTGGCTAAAAAAACACATTTTCCTCACATTTCGGTGACAGAAAGTTCTGGAATCTGAGAGGAGCCACAAATTTCCTTCCACCCAGAGTTCCCCAAGTCTCCGATAAAAATGGTACCTCACTTGTGTGGGTAGTACTAGCGCCCGCAACAGGAAATGTCCCAAAACAGAAAGTGGGCACATCCCATTTTTTGACAGAAAACAGAGCTGTTTTTTGCAAAGTGCCTACCTGTAGATTTTGGCCTGTAGCTCAGCCGGCACCAAGGGAAACCTACCAAACCTGTGCATTTTTGAAAACTAGAGACCTAGGGGAATCCACGATGGGTGACTTGTGGGGCTCTGACCAGGTTCTGTTACCCAGAATTCTTTGCAAACCTCAAAATTTGGCTAAAAAAACACATTTCCTCACATTTCGGTGACAGAAAGTTCTGGAATCTGAGAGGAGCCACAAATTTCCTTCCACCAGCGTTCCCCCAAGTCTCCGATAAAAATGGTACCTCACTTGTGTGGGTAGGCCTAGCGCCCGCGACAGTTAATGCCCCAAAACACAACGTGGACACATCACAGAAAACAGAGCTGTTTTTTGCAAAGTGCCCTACCTGTAGATTTGGCCTGTAGCTCAGACGGCACCTAGGGAAACCTACCAAACCTGTGCATTTTGAAAACTAGAGACCTAGGGGAATCCAAGATGGGGTGACTTGTGGGGCTCTGACCAGGTTCTGTTACCCAGAATCCTTTGCAAACCTCAAAATTTGGCTAAAAAAACAAATTTTCCTCACATTTCGGTGACAGAAAGTTCTGGAATATGAGAGGAGCCACAAATTTCCTTCCACCCAGCATTCCCCCAAGTCTCCCGATAAAAATGGCACCTCACTTGTGTGGGTAGGCCTAGCGCCCGCGACAGGATATACCCCAAAACACAACCTGGACACATCACAGAAAACAGAGCTGTTTTTTGTAAAGTGCCCTACCTGTAGATTTTGGCCTCTAGCTCAGCCGGCACCTAGGGAAACCTACCAAACCTGTGCATTTTTGAAATTAGAGACCTAGGGAATCTAGGATGGGGTGACTTGTGGGGCTCTGACCAGGGTTCTGTTACCCAGAATTCTTTGCAAACCTCAAAATTTGGCTAAAAAAACACATTTTCCTCACATTTCGGTGACAGAAAGTTCTGGAATCTGAGAGGAGCCACAAATTTCCTTCCACCCAGCGTTCCCCAAGTCTCCCGATAAAAATGGTACCTCACTTGTGTGGGTAGGCCTAGCGCCCGTGACAGGATATGCCCCTAAAACACAACGTTGACACATCACAGAAAACAGAGCTGTTTTTTGCAAAGTGCCTACCTGTAGATTTTGGCCTCTAGCTCAGCCGGCACCTAGGGAAACCTACCAAACCTGTGCATTTTTGAAAACTAGAGACCTAGGGGAATCCACGATGGGGTGACTTGTTGGGTTCTGACCAGGTTCTGTTACCCAGAATTCTTTGCAAACCTCAAAATTTGGCTAAAAAAACACATTTACTCACATTTCGGTGACAGAAAGTTCTGGAATCTGAGAGGAGCCACAAATTTCCTTCTACCCAGCGTTCCCCAAGTCTCCCGATAAAAATGGTACCTCACTTGTGTGGGTAGGCCTAGCGCCGCGACAGTTAATGCCCCCAAAACACAACGTGGACACATCACAGAAAACAGAGCTGTTTTTTGCAAAGTGCCTACCTGTAGATTTTGGCCTGTAGCTCAGACGGCACCTAGGGAAACCTACCAAACCTGTGCATTTTTTAAAACTAGAGACCTAGGGGAATCCAAGATGGGGTGACTTGTGGGCTCTGACCAGGTTCTGTTACCCAGAATTCTTTGCAAACCTCAAAATTTGGCTAAAAAAACACATTTTCCTCACATTTCGGTGACAGAAAGTTCTGGAATCTGAGAGGAGCCACAAATTTCCTTCCACCCAGCGTTCCCCCAAGCCTCCCGATAAAAATGGTGTACCTCACTTGTGTGGGTAGTCCTAGCGCCCGCAACAGGAATGTCCCAAAACACAAAAGTGGCACATCCCATTTTTTGACAGAAAACAGAGCTGTTTTTTGCAAAGTGCCTACCTGTAGATTTTGGCCTGTAGCTCAGCCGGCACCAGGGAAACCTACCAAACCTGTGCATTTTTGAAAACTAGAGACCTAGGGGAATCCAAGATGGGGTGACTTGTGGGGCTCTGACCAGGTTCTGTTACCCAGAATTCTTTTGCAAACCTCAAAATTTGCTAAAAAAACACATTTCCTCACATTTCGGTGACAGAAAGTTCTGGAATCTGAGAGGAGCCACAAATTTCCTTCCACCCAGCATTCCCCCAAGTCTCCCGATGAAAATGGTACCTCGCTTGTGTGGGTAGGCCTAGCGCCCGCGAAAGTTAATGCCCCAAAACACAACGTGGACACATCACAGAAAACAGAGCTGTTTTTTGCAAAGTGCCTACCTGTAGATTTTGGCCTGTAGCTCAGACGGCACCTAGGGAAACCTACCAAACCTGTGCATTTTTTAAACTAGAGACCTAGGGAATCCAAGATGGGGTGACTTGTGGGGCTCTGACCAGGTTCTGTTACCCAGAATTCTTTGCAAACCTCAAAATTTGGCTAAAAAACACATTTTCCTCACATTTCGGTGACAGAAAGTTCTGGAATCTGAGAGGAGCCACAAATTTCCTCCACCCAGCGTTCCCCCAAGTCTCCCGATAAAAATGGTACCTCACTTGTGTGGGTAGGCCTAGCGCCCGCGACAGTTAATGCCCCAAAAACACAACGTGGACAAATCACAGAAAACAGAGCTGTTTTTTGCAAAGTGCCTACCTGTAGATTTTGGCCTGTAGCTCAGACGGCACCTAGGGAAACCTACCAAACCTGTGCATTTTTGAAACTAGAGACCTAGGGGAATCAAGATGGGGTGACTTGTGGGCTCTGACCAGGTTCTGTTACCCAGAATTCTTTGCAAACCTCAAAATTTGGCTAAAAAAACACATTTTCCTCACATTTTCGGTGACAGAAAGTTCTGGAATCTGAGAGGAGCCACAAATTTCCTTCCACCCAGCGTTCCCCCAAGTCTCCCGATAAAAATGGACCTCACTTGTGTGGGTAGTCCTAGCGCCCGCAACAGGAAATGTCCCAAAACACAAAGTGGGCACATCCCATTTTTTGACAGAAAACAGAGCTGTTTTTTGCAAAGTGCCTACCTGTAGATTTTGGCCTGTAGCTCAGCCGGCACCAAGGGAAACCTACCAAACCTGTGCATTTTTGAAACTAGAGACCTAGGGGAATCCAAGATGGGGTGACTTGTGGGGCTCTGACCAGGTTCTGTTACCCAGAATTCTTTGCAAATCTCAAAATTTGGCTAAAAAAACACATTTTCCTCACATTTCGATGACAGAAAGTTCTGGAATCTGAGGAGGAGCCACACATTTCCTTCCACCCAGCGTTCCCCAAGTCTCCCGATAAAAATGGGACCTCACTTGTGTGGGTAGGCCTAGCGCCCGCAACAGTTAATGCCCCAAAACACAACGTGGCCAAATCACAGAAAACAGAGCTGTTTTTTGCAAAGTGCCTACCTGTAGATTTTGGCCTGAAGCGCAGACGGCACCTAGGGAAACCTACCAAACCTGTGCATTTTTGAAAACTAGAGACCTAGGGGAATCCAAGATGGGGTGACTTGTGGGGCTCTGACCAGGTTCTGTTACCAGAATCCTTTGCAAACCTCAAAATTTGGCTAAAAAACAAATTTTCCTCACATTTCGGTGACAGAAAGTTCTGGAATATGAGAGGAGCCACAAATTTCCTTCCACCCAGCATTCCCCCAAGTCTCCCGATAAAAATGGCACCTCACTTGTGTGGGTAGGCCTAGCGCCCGCGACAGGATATACCCCAAAACACAACCTGGACACATCACAGAAAACAGAGCTGTTTTTTGTAAAGTGCCTACCTGTAGATTTTGGCCTCTAGCTCAGCCGGCACCTAGGGAAACCTACCAAACCTGTGCATTTTTGAAAATTAGAGACCTAGGGAAATCTAAGATGGGGTGACTTGTGGGGCTCTGACCAGGTTCTGTTACCCAGAATTCTTTGCAAACCTCAAAAATTTGGCTAAAAAAACACATTTTCCTCACATTTCGGTGACAGAAAGTTCTGGAATCTGAGAGGAGCCACAAATTTCCTTCCACCCAGCGTTCCCCCCAGTCTCCCGATAAAAATGGTACCTCGCTTGTGTGGGTAGGCCTAGCGCCCGGCGACAGTTAATGCCCCAAAACACAACGTGGACACATCACAGAAAACAGAGCTGTTTTTTGCAAAGTGCCTACCTGTAGATTTTTGGCCTGTAGCTCAGACGGCACCTAGGGAAACCTACCAAACCTGTGCATTTTTTGAAAACTAGAGACCTAGGGGAATCCAAGATGGGGTGACTTGTGGGGCTCTGACCAGGTTCTGTTACCCAGAATTCTTTGCAAACCTCAAAATTTGGCTAAAAAAACAAATTTTCCTCACATTTCGGTGACAGAAAGTTCTGGAATCTGAGAGGAGCCACAAATTTCCTCCACCCAGCGTTCCCCCAAGTCTCCCGATGAAAATGGTACCTCACTTGTGTGGGTAGGCCCTAGCGCCCGCGACAGTTAATGCCCCAAACACAACGTGGACAAATCACAGAAAACAGAGCTGTTTTTTGCAAAGTGCCTACCTGTAGATTTTGGCCTGTAGCTCAGACGGCACCTAGGGAAACCTACCAAACCTGTGCATTTTTGAAAACTAGAGACCTAGGGGAATCCAAGATGGGGTGACTTGTGGGGCTCTGACCAGGTTCTGTTACCCAGAATTCTTTGCAAACCTCAAAATTTGGCTAAAAAAACACATTTTCCTCACATTTCGGTGACAGAAAGTTCTGGAATCTGAGAGGAGCCACAAATTTCCTTCCACCCAGCGTTCCCCCAAGTCTCCCGATAAAAATGGTACCTCACTTGTGTGGGTAGTCCTAGCGCCCGCAACAGGAAATGTCGCAAAACACAAAGTGGGCACATCCCATTTTTTGACAGAAAACAGAGCTGTTTTTTGCAAAGTGCCTACCTGTAGATTTTGGCCTGTAGCTCAGCCGGCACCAAGGGAAACCTACCAAACCTGTGCATTTTTGAAAACTAGAGACCTAGGGGAATCCAAGATGGGGTGACTTGTGGGGCTCTGACCAGGTTCTGTTACCCAGAATTCTTTGCAAACCTCAAAATTTGGCTAAAAAAACACATTTTCCTCACATTTCGGTGACAGAAAGTTCTGGAATCTGAGAGGAGCCACAAATTTCCATCCACCCAGCGTTCCCCCAAATCTCCCGATAAAAATGGTACCTCACTTGTGTGTGTAGGCCTAGCGCCCGCGACAGTTAATGCCCCAAAACACAACGTGGACACATCACAGAAAACAGAGCTGTTTTTTGCAAAGTGCCTACCTGTAGATTTTGGCCTGTAGCTCAGATGGCACCTAGGGAAACCTACCAAACCTGTGCATTTTTGAAAACTAGAGACCTAGGGGAATCCAAGATGGGGTGACTTGTGGGGCTCTGACCAGGTTCTGTTACCCAGAATTCTTTGCAAACCTCAAAATTTGGCTAAAAAAACACATTTTCCTCACATTTCGGTGACAGAAAGTTCTGGAATCTGAGAGGAGCAACAAATTTCCTTCCACCTAGCGTTCCCCCAAGTCTCCCGATACAAATGGTACCTCACTTGTGTGGGTAGGCCTAGCGCCCGCGACAGTTAATGCCCCAAAACACAACGTGGCCAAATCACAGAAAACAGAGCTGTTTTTTGCAAAGTGCCTACCTGTAGATTTTGGCCTGAAGCTCAGACGGCACCTAGGGAAACCTACCAAACCTGTGCATTTTTGAAAACTAGAGACCTAGGGGAATCCAAGATGGGGTGACTTGTGGGGCTCTGACCAGGTTCTGTTACCCAGAATCCTTTGCAAACCTCAAAATTTGGCTAAAAAAACAAATTTTCCTCACATTTCGGTGACAGAAAGTTCTGGAATATGAGAGGAGCCACAAATTTCCTTCCACCCAGCGTTCCCCCAAGTCTCCCGATAAAAATGGTACCTCACTTGTGTGGGTAGGCCTAGCGCCCGCGACAGTTAATGCCCCAAAACACAACGTGGACACATCACAGAAAACAGAGCTGTTTTTTGCAAAGTGCCTACCTGTAGATTTTGGCCTGTAGCTCAGACGGCACCTAGGGAAACCTACCAAACCTGTGCATTTTTGAAAACTAGAGACCTAGGGGAATCCAAGATGGGTGACTTGTGGGGCTCTGACCAGGTTCTGTTACCCAGAATTCTTTGCAAACCTCAAAATTTGGCTAAAAAAACACATTTTCCTCACATTTCGGTGACAGAAAGTTCTGGAATCTGAGAGGAGCCACAAATTTCCTTCCACCCAGCGTTCCCCCAAGCCTCCCGATAAAAATGGTACCTCACTTGTGTGGGTAGTCCTAGCGCCCGCAACAGGAAATGTCCCAAAACACAAAGTGGGCACATCCCATTTTTTGACAGAAAACAGAGCTGTTTTTTGCAAAGTGCCTACCTGTAGATTTTGGCCTGTAGCTCAGCCGGCACCAAGGGAAACCTACCAAACCTGTGCATTTTTGAAAACTAGAGACCTAGGGGAATCCAAGATGGGGTGACTTGTGGGGCTCTGACCAGGTTCTGTTACCCAGAATTCTTTGCAAACCTCAAAATTTGGCTAAAAAAACACATTTTCCTCACATTTCGGTGACAGAAAGTTCTGGAATCTGAGAGGAGCCACAAATTTCCTTCCACCCAGCGTTCCCCCAAGTCTTCCGATAAAAATGGTACCTCGCTTGTGTGGGTAGGCCTAGCGCCCGCGACAGTTAATGCCCCAAAACACAACGTGGACACATCACAGAAAACAGAGCTGTTTTTTGCAAAGTGCCTACCTGTAGATTTTGGCCTGTAGCTCAGACGGCACCTAGGGAAACCTACCAAACCTGTGCATTTTTGAAAACTAGAGACCTAGGGGAATCCAAGATGGGGTGACTTGTGGGGCTCTGACCAGGTTCTGTTACCCAGAATTCTTTGCAAACCTCAAAATTTGGCTAAAAAAACACATTTTCCTCACATTTCGGTGACAGAAAGTTCTGGAATCTGAGAGGAGCCACAAATTTCCTTCCACCCAGCGTTCCCCCAAGTCTCCCGATAAAAATGGTACCTCACTTGTGTGGGTAGGCCTAGCGCCCGCGACAGTTAATTCCCCAAAACACAACGTGGCCAAATCACAGAAAACAGAGCTGTTTTTTGCAAAGTGCCTACCTGTAGATTTTGGCCTGTAGCTCAGACGGCACCTAGGGAAACCTACCAAACCTGTGCATTTTTTAAAACTAGAGACCTAGGGGAATCCAAGATGGGGTGACTTGTTTGGCTCTGACCAGGTTCTGTTACCCAGAATTCTTTGCAAACCTCAAAATTTGGCTAAAAAAACACATTTTCCTCACATTTCGGTGACAGAAAGTTCTGGAATCTGAGAGGAGCCACAAATTTCCTTCCACCCAGCGTTCCCCCAAGTCTCCCGATAAAAATGGTACCTCACTTGTGTGGGTAGTCCTAGCGCCCGCAACAGGAAATGTCCCAAAACACAAAGTGGGCACATCCCATTTTTTGACAGAAAACAGAGCTGTTTTTTGCAAAGTGCCTACCTGTAGATTTTGGCCTGTAGCTCAGACGGCACCTAGGGAAACCTACCAAACCTGTGCATTTTTTAAAACTAGAGACCTAGGGGAATCCAAGATGGGGTGACTTGTTTGGCTCTGACCAGGTTCTGTTACCCAGAATTCTTTGCAAACCTCAAAATTTGGCTAAAAAAACACATTTTCCTCACATTTCGGTGACAGAAATTTCTGGAATCTGAGAGGAGCCACAAATTTCCTTCCACCCAGCGTTCCCCCAAGTCTCCCGATAAAAATGGTACCTCACTTGTGTGGGTAGTCCTAGCGCCCGCAACAGGAAATGTCCCAAAACACAAAGTGGGCACATCCCATTTTTTGACAGAAAACAGAGCTGTTTTTTGCAAAGTGCCTACCTGTAGATTTTGGCCTGTAGCTCAGCCGGCACCAAGGGAAACCTACCAAACCTGGGCATTTTTGAAAACTAGAGACCTAGGGGAATCCAAGATGGGGTGACTTGTGGGGCTCTGACCAGGTTCTGTTACCCAGAATTCTTTGCAAACCTCAAAATTTGGCTAAAAAAACACATTTTCCTCACGTTTCGGTGACAGAAAGTTCTGGAATCTGAGAGGAGCCACAAATTTCCTTCCACCCAGCGTTCCCCCAAGTCTCCCGATAAAAATGGTACCTCACTTGTGTGGGTAGGCCTAGCGCCCGCGACAGTTAATGCCCCAAAACACAACGTGGCCAAATCACAGAAAACAGAGCTGTTTTTTGCAAAGTGCCTACCTGTAGATTTTGGCCTGAAGCTCAGACGGCACCTAGGGAAACCTACCAAACCTGTGCATTTTTGAAAACTAGAGACCTAGGGGAATCCAAGATGGGGTGACTTGTGGGGCTCTGACCAGGTTCTGTTACCCAGAATCCTTTGCAAACCTCAAAATTTGGCTAAAAAAACAAATTTTCCTCACATTTCGGTGACAGAAAGTTCTGGAATATGAGAGGAGCCACAAATTTCCTTCCACCCAGCATTCCCCCAAGTCTCCCGATAAAAATGGCACCTCACTTGTGTGGGTAGGCCTAGCGCCCGCGACAGGATATACCCCAAAACACAACCTGGACACATCACAGAAAACAGAGCTGTTTTTTGTATAGTGCCTACCTGTAGATTTTGGCCTCTAGCTCAGCCGGCACCTAGGGAAACCTACCAAACCTGTGCATTTTTGAAAATTAGAGACCTAGGGGAATCTAAGATGGGGTGACTTGTGGGGCTCTGACCAGGTTCTGTTACCCAGAATTCTTTGCAAACCTCAAAATTTGGCTAAAAAAACACATTTTCCTCACATTTCGGTGACAGAAAGTTCTGGAATCTGAGAGGAGCCACAAATTTCCTTCCACCCAGCGTTCCCCCAAGTCTCCCGATAAAAATGGTACCTCGCTTGTGTGGGTAGGCCTAGCGCCCGCGACAGTTAATGCCCCAAAACACAACGTGGACACATCACAGAAAACAGAGCTGTTTTTTGCAAAGTGCCTACCTGTAGATTTTGGCCTGTAGCTCAGACGGCACCTAGGGAAACCTACCAAACCTGTGCATTTTTTAAAACTAGAGACCTAGGGGAATCCAAGATGGGGTGACTTGTGGGGCTCTGACCAGGTTCTGTTACCCAGAATTCTTTGCAAACCTCAAAATTTGGCTAAAAAAACACATTTTCCTCACGTTTCGGTGACAGAAAGTTCTGGAATCTGAGAGGAGCCACAAATTTCCTTCCACCCAGCGTTCCCCCAAGTCTCCCGATAAAAATGGTACCTCACTTGTGTGGGTAGGCCTAGCGCCCGCGACAGTTAATGCCCCAAAACACAACGTGGCCAAATCACAGAAAACAGAGCTGTTTTTTGCAAAGTGCCTACCTGTAGATTTTGGCCTGAAGCTCAGACGGCACCTAGGGAAACCTACCAAACCTGTGCATTTTTGAAAACTAGAGACCTAGGGGAATCCAAGATGGGGTGACTTGTGGGGCTCTGACCAGGTTCTGTTACCCAGAATCCTTTGCAAACCTCAAAATTTGGCTAAAAAAACAAATTTTCCTCACATTTCGGTGACAGAAAGTTCAGGAATATGAGAGGAGCCACAAATTTCCTTCCACCCAGCATTCCCCCAAGTCTCCCGATAAAAATGGCACCTCACTTGTGTGGGTAGGCCTAGCGCCTGCGACAGGATATACCCCAAAACACAACCTGGACACATCACAGAAAACAGAGCTGTTTTTTGTAAAGTGCCTACCTGTAGATTTTGGCCTCTAGCTCAGCCGGCACCTAGGGAAACCTACCAAACCTGTGCATTTTTGAAAATTAGAGACCTAGGGGAATCTAAGATGGGGTGACTTGTGGGGCTCTGACCAGGTTCTGTTACCCAGAATTCTTTGCAAACCTCAAAATTTGGCTAAAAAAACACATTTTCCTCATATTTCGGTGACAGAAAGTTCTGGAATCTGAGAGGAGCCACAAATTTCCTTCCACCCCGCGTTTCCCCAAGTCTCCCGATAAAAATGGTACCTCGCTTGTGTGGGTAGGCCTAGCGCCCGCGACAGTTAATGCCCCAAAACACAACGTGGACACATCACAGAAAACAGAGCTGTTTTTTGCAAAGTGCCTACCTGTAGATTTTGGCCTGTAGCTCAGACGGCACCTAGGGAAACCTACCAAACCTGTGCATTTTTGAAAACTAGAGACCTAGGGGAATCCAAGATGGGGTGACTTGTGGGGCTCTCACCAGGTTCTGTTACCCAGAATTCTTTGCAAACCTCAAAATTTGGCAAAAAAAACACATTTTCCTCACATTTCGGTGACAGAAAGTTCTGGAATCTGAGAGGAGCCACAAATTTCCTTCCACCCAGCGTTCCCCCAAGTCTCCCGATAAAAATGGTACCTCACTTGTGTGGGTAGGCCTAGCGCCCTCGACAGTTAATGCCCCAAAACACAACGTGGACAAATCACAGAAAACAGAGCTGTTTTTTGCAAAGTGCCTACTTGTAGATTTTGGCCTGTAGCTCAGACGGCACCTAGGGAAACCTACCAAACCTGTGCATTTTTGAAAATTAGAGACCTAGGGGAATCTAGGATGGGGTGACTTGTGGGGCTCTGACCAGGTTCTGTTACCCAGAATTCTTTGCAAACCTCAAAATTTGGCTAAAAAAACACATTTTCCTCACATTTCGGTGACAGAAAGTTCTGGAATCTGAGAGGAGCCACAAATTTCCTTCCACCCAGCGTTCCCCCAAGTCTCCCGATAAAAATGGTACCTCACTTGTGTGGGTAGGCCTTGCGCCCGTGACAGGATATGCCCCAAAACACAACGTTGACACATCACAGAAAACAGAGCTGTTTTTTGCAAAGTGCCTACCTGTAGATTTTGGCCTCTAGCTCAGCCGGCACCTAGGGAAACCTACCAAACCTGTGCATTTTTTAAAACTAGAGACCTAGGGGAATCCACGATGGGGTGACTTGTTGGGTTCTGACCAGGTTCTGTTACCCAGAATTCTTTGCAAACCTCAAAATTTGGCTAAAAAAACACATTTTCCTCACATTTCGGTGACAGAAAGTTCTGGAATCTGAGAGGAGCCACAAATTTCCTTCTACCCAGCGTTCCCCCAAGTCTCCCGATAAAAATGGTACCTCACTTGTGTGGGTAGGCCTAGCGCCCGCGACAGTTAATGCCCCAAAACACAACGTGGACACATCACAGAAAACAGAGCTGTTTTTTGCAAAGTGCCTACCTGTAGATTTTGGCCTGTAGCTCAGACGGCACCTAGGGAAACCTACCAACCCTGTGCATTTTTGAAAACTAGAGACCTAGGGGAATCCAAGATGGGGTGACTTGTGGGGCTCTGACCAGGTTCTGTTACCCAGAATTCTTTGCAAACCTCAAAATTTGGCTAAAAAAACACATTTTCCTCACATTTCGGTGACAGAAAGTTCTGGAATCTGAGAGGAGCCACAAATTTCCTTCCACCCAGCGTTCCCCCAAGCCTCCCGATAAAAATGGTACCTCACTTGTGTGGGTAGTCCTAGCGCCCGCAACAGGAAATGTCCCAAAACACAAAGTGGGCACATCCCATTTTTTGACAGAAAACAGAGCTGTTTTTTGCAAAGTGCCTACCTGTAGATTTTGGCCTGTAGCTCAGCCGGCACCAAGGGAAACCTACCAAACCTGTGCATTTTTGAAAACTAGAGACCTAGGGGAATCCAAGATGGGGTGACTTGTGGGGCTCTGACCAGGTTCTGTTACCCAGAATTCTTTGCAAACCTCAAAATTTGGCTAAAAAAACACATTTTCCTCACATTTCGGTGACAGAAAGTTCTGGAATCTGAGAGGAGCCACAAATTTCCTTCCACCCAGCATTCCCCCAAGTCTCCCGATAAAAATGGTACCTCGCTTGTGTGGGTAGGCCTAGCGCCCGCGAAAGTTAATGCCCCAAAACACAACGTGGACACATCACAGAAAACAGAGCTGTTTTTTGCAAAGTGCCTACCTGTAGATTTTGGCCTGTAGCTCAGACGGCACCTAGGGAAACCTACCAAACCTGTGCATTTTTGAAAACTAGAGACCTAGGGGAATCCAAGATGGGGTGACTTGTGGGGCTCTGACCAGGTTCTGTTACCCAGAATTCTTTGCAAACCTCAAAATTTGGCTAAAAAAACACATTTTCCTCACATTTCGGTGACAGAAAGTTCTGGAATCTGAGAGGAGCCACAAATTTCCTTCCACCCAGCGTTCCCCCAAGTCTCCCGATAAAAATGGTACCTCACTTGTGTGGGTAGGCCTAGCGCCCGCGACAGTTAATGCCCCAAAACACAACGTGGACAAATCACAGAAAACAGAGCTGTTTTTTGCAAAGTGCCTACCTGTAGATTTTGGCCTGTAGCTCAGACGGCACCTAGGGAAACCTACCAAACCTGTGCATTTTTGAAAACTAGAGACCTAGGGGAATCCAAGATGGGGTGACTTGTGGGGCTCTGACCAGGTTCTGTTACCCAGAATTCTTTGCAAACCTCAAAATTTGGCTAAAAAAACACATTTTCCTCACATTTCGGTGACAGAAAGTTCTGGAATCTGAGAGGAGCCACAAATTTCCTTCCACCCAGCGTTCCCCCAAGTCTCCCGATAAAAATGGTACCTCACTTGTGTGGGTAGTCCTAGCGCCCGCAACAGGAAATGTCCCAAAACACAAAGTGGGCACATCCCATTTTTTGACAGAAAACAGAGCTGTTTTTTGCAAAGTGCCTACCTGTAGATTTTGGCCTGTAGCTCAGCCGGCACCAAGGGAAACCTACCAAACCTGTGCATTTTTGAAAACTAGAGACCTAGGGGAATCCAAGATGGGGTGACTTGTGGGGCTCTGACCAGGTTCTATTACCCAGAATTCTTTGCAAATCTCAAAATTTGGCTAAAAAAACACATTTTCCTCACATTTCGATGACAGAAAGTTCTGGAATCTGAGAGGAGCCACAAATTTCCTTCCACCCAGCGTTCCCCCAAGTCTCCCGATGAAAATGGTACCTCACTTGTGTGGGTAGGCCTAGCGCCCGCAACAGTTAATGCCCCAAAACACAACGTGGCCAAATCACAGAAAACAGAGCTGTTTTTTGCAAAGTGCCTACCTGTAGATTTTGGCCTGAAGCTCAGACGGCACCTAGGGAAACCTACCAAACCTGTGCATTTTTGAAAACTAGAGACCTAGGGGAATCCAAGATGGGGTGACTTGTGGGGCTCTGACCAGGTTCTGTTACCCAGAATCCTTTGCAAACCTCAAAATTTGGCTAAAAAAACAAATTTTCCTCACATTTCGGTGACAGAAAGTTCTGGAATATGAGAGGAGCCACAAATTTCCTTCCACCCAGCATTCCCCCAAGTCTCCCGATAAAAATGGCACCTCACTTGTGTGGGTAGGCCTAGCGCCCGCGACAGGATATACCCCAAAACACAACCTGGACACATCACAGAAAACAGAGCTGTTTTTTGTAAAGTGCCTACCTGTAGATTTTGGCCTCTAGCTCAGCCGGCACCTAGGGAAACCTACCAAACCTGTGCATTTTTGAAAATTAGAGACCTAGGGAAATCTAAGATGGGGTGACTTGTGGGGCTCTGACCAGGTTCTGTTACCCAGAATTCTTTGCAAACCTCAAAATTTGGCTAAAAAAACACATTTTCCTCACATTTCGGTGACAGAAAGTTCTGGAATCTGAGAGGAGCCACAAATTTCCTTCCACCCAGCGTTCCCCCAAGTCTCCCGATAAAAATGGTACCTCGCTTGTGTGGGTAGGCCTAGCGCCCGCGACAGTTAATGCCCCAAAACACAACGTGGACACATCACAGAAAACAGAGCTGTTTTTTGCAAAGTGCCTACCTGTAGATTTTGGCCTGTAGCTCAGACGGCACCTAGGGAAACCTACCAAACCTGTGCATTTTTGAAAACTAGAGACCTAGGGGAATCCAAGATGGGGTGACTTGTGGGGCTCTGACCAGGTTCTGTTACCCAGAATTCTTTGCAAACCTCAAAATTTGGCTAAAAAAACACATTTTCCTCACATTTCGGTGACAGAAAGTTCTGGAATCTGAGAGGAGCCACAAATTTCCTTCGACCCAGCGTTCCCCCAAGTCTCCCGATAAAAATGGTACCTCACTTGTGTGGGTAGGCCTAGCGCCCTGCGACAGTTAATGCCCCAAAACACAACGTGGACAAATCACAGAAAACAGAGCTGTTTTTTGCAAAGTGCCTACCTGTAGATTTTGGCCTGTAGCTCAGACGGCACCTAGGGAAACCTACCAAACCTGTGCATTTTTGAAAACTAGAGACCTAGGGGAATCCAAGATGGGGTGACTTGTGGGGCTCTGACCAGGTTCTGTTACCCAGAATTCTTTGCAAACCTCAAAATTTGGCTAAAAAAACACATTTTCCTCACATTTCGGTGACAGAAAGTTCTGGAATCTGAGAGGAGCCACAAATTTCCTTCCACCCAGCGTTCCCCCAAGTCTCCCGATAAAAATGGTACCTCACTTGTGTGGGTAGTCCTAGCGCCCGCAACAGGAAATGTCGCAAAACACAAAGTGGGCACATCCCATTTTTTGACAGAAAACAGAGCTGTTTTTTGCAAAGTGCCTACCTGTAGATTTTGGCCTGTAGCTCAGCCGGCACCTAGGGAAACCTACCAAACCTGTGCATTTTTGAAAACTAGAGACCTAGGGGAATCCAAGATGGGGTGACTTGTGGGGCTCTGACCAGGTTCTGTTACCCAGAATTCTTTGCAAACCTCAAAATTTGGCTAAAAAAACACATTTTCCTCACATTTCGGTGACAGAAAGTTCTGGAATCTGAGAGGAGCCACAAATTTCCATCCACCCAGCGTTCCCCCAAATCTCCCGATAAAAATGGTACCTCACTTGTGTGTGTAGGCCTAGCGCCCGCGACAGTTAATGCCCCAAAACACAACGTGGACACATCACAGAAAACAGAGCTGTTTTTTGCAAAGTGCCTACCTGTAGATTTTGGCCTGTAGCTCAGATGGCACCTAGGGAAACCTACCAAACCTGTGCATTTTTGAAAACTAGAGACCTAGGGGAATCCAAGATGGGGTGACTTGTGTGGCTCTGACCAGGTTCTGTTACCCAGAATTCTTTGCAAACCTCAAAATTTGGCTAAAAAAACACATTTTCCTCACATTTCGGTGACAGAAAGTTCTGGAATCTGAGAGGAGCAACAAATTTCCTTCCACCTAGCGTTCCCCCAAGTCTCCCGATAAAAATGGTACCTCACTTGTGTGGGTAGGCCTAGCGCCCGCGACAGTTAATGCCCCAAAACACAACGTGGCCAAATCACAGAAAACAGAGCTGTTTTTTGCAAAGTGCCTACCTGTAGATTTTGGCCTGAAGCTCAGACGGCACCTAGGGAAACCTACCAAACCTGTGCATTTTTGAAAACTAGAGACCTAGGGGAATCCAAGATGGGGTGACTTGTGGGGCTCTGACCAGGTTCTGTTACCCAGAATTCTTTGCAAACCTCAAAATTTGGCTAAAAAAACACACTTTCCTCACATTTCGGTGACAGAAAGTTCTGGAATCTGAGAGGAGCCACAAATTTCCTTCCACCCAGCGTTCCCCCAAGCCTCCCGATAAAAATGGTACCTCACTTGTGTGGGTAGTCCTAGCGCCCGCAACAGGAAATGTCCCAAAACACAAAGTGGGCACATCCCATTTTTTGACAGAAAACAGAGCTGTTTTTTGCAAAGTGCCTACCTGTAGATTTTGGCCTGTAGCTCAGCCGGCACCAAGGGAAACCTACCAAACCTGTGCATTTTTTAAAACTAGAGACCTAGGGGAATCCAAGATGGGGTGACTTGTGGGGCTCTGACCAGGTTCTGTTACCCAGAATTCTTTGCAAACCTCAAAATTTGGCTAAAAAAACACATTTTCCTCACATTTCGGTGACAGAAAGTTCTGGAATCTGAGAGGAGCCACAAATTTCCTTCCACCCAGCGTTCCCCCAAGTCTTCCGATAAAAATGGTACCTCGCTTGTGTGGGTAGGCCTAGCGCCCGCGACAGTTAATGCCCCAAAACACAACGTGGACACATCACAGAAAACAGAGCTGTTTTTTGCAAAGTGCCTACCTGTAGATTTTGGCCTGTAGCTCAGACGGCACCTAGGGAAACCTACCAAACCTGTGCATTTTTGAAAACTAGAGACCTAGGGGAATCCAAGATGGGGTGACTTGTGGGGCTCTGACCAGGTTCTGTTACCCAGAATTCTTTGCAAACCTCAAAATTTGGCTAAAAAAACACATTTTCCTCACATTTCGGTGACAGAAAGTTCTGGAATCTGAGAGGAGCCACAAATTTCCTTCCACCCAGCGTTCCCCCAAGTCTCCCGATAAAAATGGTACCTCACTTGTGTGGGTAGGCCTAGCGCCCGCGACAGTTAATTCCCCAAAACACAACGTGGCCAAATCACAGAAAACAGAGCTGTTTTTTGCAAAGTGCCTACCTGTAGATTTTGGCCTGTAGCTCAGACGGCACCTAGGGAAACCTACCAAACCTGTGCATTTTTTAAAACTAGAGACCTAGGGGAATCCAAGATGGGGTGACTTGTTTGGCTCTGACCAGGTTCTGTTACCCAGAATTCTTTGCAAACCTCAAAATTTGGCTAAAAAAACACATTTTCCTCACATTTCGGTGACAGAAATTTCTGGAATCTGAGAGGAGCCACAAATTTCCTTCCACCCAGCGTTCCCCCAAGTCTCCCGATAAAAATGGTACCTCACTTGTGTGGGTAGTCCTAGCGCCCGCAACAGGAAATGTCCCAAAACACAAAGTGGGCACATCCCATTTTTTGACAGAAAACAGAGCTGTTTTTTGCAAAGTGCCTACCTGTAGATTTTGGCCTGTAGCTCAGCCGGCACCAAGGGAAACCTACCAAACCTGGGCATTTTTGAAAACTAGAGACCTAGGGGAATCCAAGATGGGGTGACTTGTGGGGCTCTGACCAGGTTCTGTTACCCAGAATTCTTTGCAAACCTCAAAATTTGGCTAAAAAAACACATTTTCCTCACGTTTCGGTGACAGAAAGTTCTGGAATCTGAGAGGAGCCACAAATTTCCTTCCACCCAGCGTTCCCCCAAGTCTCCCGATAAAAATGGTACCTCACTTGTGTGGGTAGGCCTAGCGCCCGCGACAGTTAATGCCCCAAAACACAACGTGGCCAAATCACAGAAAACAGAGCTGTTTTTTGCAAAGTGCCTACCTGTAGATTTTGGCCTGAAGCTCAGACGGCACCTAGGGAAACCTACCAAACCTGTGCATTTTTGAAAACTAGAGACCTAGGGGAATCCAAGATGGGGTGACTTGTGGGGCTCTGACCAGGTTCTGTTACCCAGAATCCTTTGCAAACCTCAAAATTTGGCTAAAAAAACAAATTTTCCTCACATTTCGGTGACAGAAAGTTCTGGAATATGAGAGGAGCCACAAATTTCCTTCCACCCAGCATTCCCCCAAGTCTCCCGATAAAAATGGCACCTCACTTGTGTGGGTAGGCCTAGCGCCCGCGACAGGATATACCCCAAAACACAACCTGGACACATCACAGAAAACAGAGCTGTTTTTTGTATAGTGCCTACCTGTAGATTTTGGCCTCTAGCTCAGCCGGCACCTAGGGAAACCTACCAAACCTGTGCATTTTTGAAAATTAGAAACCTAGGGGAATCTAAGATGGGGTGACTTGTGGGGCTCTGACCAGGTTCTGTTACCCAGAATTCTTTGCAAACCTCAAAATTTGGCTAAAAAAACACATTTTCCTCACATTTCGGTGACAGAAAGTTCTGGAATCTGAGAGGAGCCACAAATTTCCTTCCACCCAGCGTTCCCCCAAGTCTCCCGATAAAAATGGTACCTCGCTTGTGTGGGTAGGCCTAGCGCCCGCGACAGTTAATGCCCCAAAACACAACGTGGACACATCACAGAAAACAGAGCTGTTTTTTGTAAAGTGCCTACCTGTAGATTTTGGCCTGTAGCTCAGACGGCACCTAGGGAAACCTACCAAACCTGTGCATTTTTTAAAACTAGAGACCTAGGGGAATCCAAGATGGGGTGACTTGTGGGGCTCTGACCAGGTTCTGTTACCCAGAATTCTTTGCAAACCTCAAAATTTGGCTAAAAAAACACATTTTCCTCACATTTCGGTGACAGAAAGTTCTGGAATCTGAGAGGAGCCACAAATTTCCTTCCACCCAGCGTTCCCCCAAGTCTCCCGATAAAAATGGTACCTCACTTGTGTGGGTAGGCCTAGCGCCCGCAACAGGAAATGTCCCAAAACACAAAGTGGGCACATCCCATTTTTTGACAGAAAACAGAGCTGTTTTTTGCAAAGTGCCTACCTGTAGATTTTGGCCTGTAGCTCAGCCGGCACCAAGGGAAACCTACCAAACCTGGGCATTTTTGAAAACTAGAGACCTAGGGGAATCCAAGATGGGGTGACTTGTGGGGCTCTGACCAGGTTCTGTTACCCAGAATTCTTTGCAAACCTCAAAATTTGGCTAAAAAAACACATTTTCCTCACGTTTCGGTGACAGAAAGTTCTGGAATCTGAGAGGAGCCACAAATTTCCTTCCACCCAGCGTTCCCCCAAGTCTCCCGATAAAAATGGTACCTCACTTGTGTGGGTAGGCCTAGCGCCCGCGACAGTTAATGCCCCAAAACACAACGTGGCCAAATCACAGAAAACAGAGCTGTTTTTTGCAAAGTGCCTACCTGTAGATTTTGGCCTGAAGCTCAGACGGCACCTAGGGAAACCTACCAAACCTGTGCATTTTTGAAAACTAGAGACCTAGGGGAATCCAAGATGGGGTGACTTGTGGGGCTCTGACCAGGTTCTGTTACCCAGAATCCTTTGCAAACCTCAAAATTTGGCTAAAAAAACAAATTTTCCTCACATTTCGGTGACAGAAAGTTCAGGAATATGAGAGGAGCCACAAATTTCCTTCCACCCAGCATTCCCCCAAGTCTCCCGATAAAAATGGCACCTCACTTGTGTTGGTAGGCCTAGCGCCTGCGACAGGATATACCCCAAAACACAACCTGGACACATCACAGAAAACAGAGCTGTTTTTTGTAAAGTGCCTACCTGTAGATTTTGGCCTCTAGCTCAGCCGGCACCTAGGGAAACCTACCAAACCTGTGCATTTTTGAAAATTAGAGACCTAGGGGAATCTAAGATGGGGTGACTTGTGGGGCTCTGACCAGGTTCTGTTACCCAGAATTCTTTGCAAACCTCAAAATTTGGCTAAAAAAACACATTTTCCTCACATTTCGGTGACAGAAAGTTCTGGAATCTGAGAGGAGCCACAAATTTCCTTCCACCCAGCGTTCCCCCAAGTCTCCCGATAAAAATGGTACCTCGCTTGTGTGGGTAGGCCTAGCGCCCGCGACAGTTAATGCCCCAAAACACAACGTGGACACATCACAGAAAACAGAGCTGTTTTTTGCAAAGTGCCTACCTGTAGATTTTGGCCTGTAGCTCAGACGGCACCTAGGGAAACCTACCAAACCTGTGCATTTTTGAAAACTAGAGACCTAGGGGAATCCAAGATGGGGTGACTTGTGGGGCTCTGACCAGGTTCTGTTACCCAGAATTCTTTGCAAACCTCAAAATTTGGCAATAAAAACACATTTTCCTCACATTTCGGTGACAGAAAGTTCTAGAATCTGAGAGGAGCCACAAATTTCCTTCCACCCAGCGTTCCCCCAAGTCTCCCGATAAAAATGGTACCTTACTTGTGTGGGTAGGCCTAGCGCCCTCGACAGTTAATGCCCCAAAACACAACGTGGACAAATCACAGAAAACAGAGCTGTTTTTTGCAAAGTGCCTACTTGTAGATTTTGGCCTGTAGCTCAGACGGCACCTAGGGAAACCTACCAAACCTGTGCATTTTTGAAAACTAGAGACATAGGGGAATCCAAGATGGGGTGACTTGTGGGGCTCTGACCAGGTTCTGTTTCCCAGAATTCTTTGCAAACCTCAAAATTTGGCTAAAAAAACACATTTTCCTCACATTTCGGTGACAGAAAGTTCTGGAATCTGAGAGGAGCCACAAATTTCCTTCCACCCAGCGTTCCCCCAAGTCTCCCGATAAAAATGGTACCTCACTTGTGTGGGTAGTCCTAGCGCCCGCAACAGGAAATGTCCCAAAACACAAAGTGGGCACATCCCATTTTTTGACAGAAAACAGAGCTGTTTTTTGCAAAGTGCCTACCTGTAGATTTTGGCCTGTAGCTCAGCCGGCACCAAGGGAAACCTACCAAACCTGTGCATTTTTGAAAACTAGAGACCTAGGGGAATCCAAGATGGGGTGACTTGTGGGGCTCTGACCAGGTTCTGTTACCCAGAATTCTTTGCAAACCTCAAAATTTGGCTAAAAAAACACATTTTCCTCACATTTCGGTGACAGAAAGTTCTGGAATCTGAGGGGAGCCACAAATTTCCTTCCACCCAGCGTTCCCCCAAATCTCCCGATAAAAATGGTACCTCACTTGTGTGGGTAGGCCTAGCGCCCGCGACAGTTAATGCCCCAAAACACAACGTGGACACATCACAGAAAACAGAGCTGTTTTTTGCAAAGTGCCTACCTGTAGATTTTGGCCTGTAGCTCAGATGGCACCTGGGGAAACCTACCAAACCTGTGCATTTTTGAAAACTAGAGACCTAGGGGAATCCAAGATGGGGTGACTTGTGGGGCTCTGACCAGGTTCTGTTACCCAGAATTCTTTGCAAACCTCAAAATTTGGCTAAAAAACACATTTTCCTCACATTTCGGTGACAGAAAGTTCTGGAATCTGAGAGGAGCCACAAATTTCCTTCCACCCAGCGTTCCCCCAAGTCTCCCGATAAAAATGGTACCTCACTTGTGTGGGTAGGCCTAGTGCCCGCGACAGTTAATGCCCCAAAACACAACGTGGACAAATCACAGAAAACAGAGCTGTTTTTTGCAAAGTGCCTACCTGTAGATTTTGGCCTGAAGCTCAGACGGCACCTAGGGAAACCTACCAAACCTGTGCATTTTTGAAAACTAGAGACCTAGGGGAATCCAAGATGGGGTGACTTGTGGGGCTCTGACCAGGTTCTGTTACCCAGAATTCTTTGCAAACCTCAAAATTTGGCTAAAAAAACACATTTTCCTCACATTTCGGTGACAGAAAGTTCTGGAATCTGAGAGGAGCCACAAATTTCCTTCCACCCAGCGTTCCCCCAAGTCTCCCGATAAAAATGGTACCTCACTTGTGTGGGTAGTCCTAGCGCCAGCAACAGGAAATGTCCCAAAACACAAAGTGGGCACATCCCATTTTTTGACAGAAAACAGAGCTGTTTTTTGCAAAGTGCCTACCTGTAGATTTTGGCCTGTAGCTCAGCCGGCACCAAGGGAAACCTACCAAACCTGTGCATTTTTGAAAACTAGAGACCTAGGGGAATCCAAGATGGGGTGACTTGTGGGGCTCTGACCAGGTTCTGTTACCCAGAATTCTTTGCAAACCTCAAAATTTGGCTAAAAAAACACATTTTCCTCACATTTCGGTGACAGAAAGTTCTGGAATCTGAGAGGAGCCACAAATTTCATTCCACCCAGCGTTCCCCCAAATCTCCTGATAAAAATGGTACCTCACTTGTGTGGGTAGGCCTAGCGCCCGCGACAGTTAATGCCCCAAAACACAACGTGGACACATCACAGAAAACAGAGCTGTTTTTTGCAAAGTGCCTACCTGTAGATTTTGGCCTGTAGCTCAGATGGCACCTAGGGAAACCTACCAAACCTGTGCATTTTTGAAAACTAGAGACCTAGGGGAATCCAAGATGGGGTGACTTGTGGGGCTCTGACCAGGTTCTGTTACCCAGAATTCTTTGCAAACCTCAAAATTTGGCTAAAAAAACACATTTTCCTCACATTTCGGTGACAGAAAGTTCTGGAATCTGAGAGGAGCAACAAATTTCCTTCCACCCAGCGTTCCCCCAAGTCTCCCGATAAAAATGGTACCTCACTTGTGTGGGTAGGCCTAGCGCCCGCGACAGTTAATGCCCCAAAACACAACGTGGCCAAATCACAGAAAACAGAGCTGTTTTTTGCAAAGTGCCTACCTGTAGATTTTGGCCTGTAGCTCAGATGGCACCTAGGGAAACCTACCAAACCTGTGCATTTTTGAAAACTAGAGACCTAGGGGAATCCAAGATGGGGTGACTTGTGGGGCTCTGACCAGGTTCTGTTACCCAGAATTCTTTGAAAACCTCAAAATTTGGCTAAAAAAACACATTTTCCTCACATTTCGGTGACAGAAAGTTCTGGAATCTGAGAGGAGCAACAAATTTCCTTCCACCCAGCGTTCCCCCAAGTCTCCCGATAAAAATGGTACCTCACTTGTGTGGGTAGGCCTAGCGCCCGCGACAGTTAATGCCCCAAAACACAACGTGGCCAAATCACAGAAAACAGAGCTGTTTTTTGCAAAGTGCCTACCTGTAGATTTTGGCCTGAAGCTCAGACGGCACCTAGGGAAACCTACCAAACCTGTGCATTTGTGAAAACTAGAGACCTAGGGGAATCCAAGATGGGGTGACTTGTGGGGCTCTGACCAGGTTCTGTTACCCAGAATCCTTTGCAAACCTCAAAATTTGGCTAAAAAAACAAATTTTCCTCACATTTCGGTGACAGAAAGTTCTGGAATATGAGAGGAGCCACAAATTTCCTTCCACCCAGCATTCCCCCAAGTCTCCCGATAAAAATGGCACCTCACTTGTGTGGGTAGGCCTAGCGCCCGCGACAGGATATACCCCAAAACACAACCTGGACACATCACAGAAAACAGAGCTGTTTTTTGCAAAGTGCCTACCTGTAGATTTTGGCCTGTAGCTCAGATGGCACCTGGGGAAACCTACCAAACCTGTGCATTTTTGAAAACTAGAGACCTAGGGGAATCCAAGATGGGGTGACTTGTGGGGCTCTGACCAGGTTCTGTTTCCCAGAATTCTTTGCAAACCTCAAAATTTGGCTAAAAAAACACATTTTCCTCACATTTCGGTGACAGAAAGTTCTGGAATCTGAGAGGAGCCACAAATTTCCTTCCACCCAGCGTTCCCCCAAGTCTCCCGATAAAAATGGTACCTCACTTGTGTGGGTAGTCCTAGCGCCCGCAACAGGAAATGTCCCAAAACACAAAGTGGGCACATCCCATTTTTTGACAGAAAACAGAGCTGTTTTTTGCAAAGTGCCTACCTGTAGATTTTGGCCTGTAGCTCAGCCGGCACCAAGGGAAACCTACGAAACCTGTGCATTTTTGAAAACTAGAGACCTAGGGGAATCCAAGATGGGGTGACTTGTGGGGCTCTGACCAGGTTCTGTTACCCAGAATTCTTTGCAAACCTCAAAATTTGGCTAAAAAAACACATTTTCCTCACATTTCGGTGACAGAAAGTTCTGGAATCTGAGGGGAGCCACAAATTTCCTTCCACCCAGCGTTCCCCCAAATCTCCCGATAAAAATGGTACCTCACTTGTGTGGGTAGGCCTAGCGCCCGCGACAGTTAATGCCCCAAAACACAACGTGGACACATCACAGAAAACAGAGCTGTTTTTTGCAAAGTGCCTACCTGTAGATTTTGGCCTGTAGCTCAGATGGCACCTGGGGAAACCTACCAAACCTGTGCATTTTTGAAAACTAGAGACTTAGGGGAATCCAAGATGGGGTGACTTGTGGGGCTCTGACCAGGTTCTGTTACCCAGAATTCTTTGCAAACCTCAAAATTTGGCTAAAAAACACATTTTCCTCACATTTCGGTGACAGAAAGTTCTGGAATCTGAGAGGAGCCACAAATTTCCTTCCACCCAGCGTTCCCCCAAGTCTCCCGATAAAAATGGTACCTCACTTGTGTGGGTAGGCCTAGCGCCCGCGACAGTTAATGCCCCAAAACACAACGTGGACACATCACAGAAAACAGAGCTGTTTTTTGCAAAGTGCCTACCTGTAGATTTTGGCCTGTAGCTCAGACGGCACCTAGGGAAACCTACCAAACCTGTGCATTTTTTAAAACTAGAGACCTAGGGGAATCCAAGATGGGGTGACTTGTGGGGCTCTGACCAGGTTCTGTTACCCAGAATTCTTTGCAAACCTCAAAATTTGGCTAAAAAAACACAGTTTCCTCACATTTCGGTGACAGAAAGTTCTGGAATCTGAGAGGAGCCACAAATTTCCTTCCACCCAGCGTTCCCCCAAGCCTCCCGATAAAAATGGTACCTCACTTGTGTGGGTAGTCCTAGCGCCCGCAACAGGAAATGTCCCAAAACACAAAGTGGGCACATCCCATTTTTTGACAGAAAACAGAGCTGTTTTTTGCAAAGTGCCTACCTGTAGATTTTGGCCTGTAGCTCAGCCGGCACCAAGGGAAACCTACCAAACCTGTGCATTTTTTAAAACTAGAGACCTAGGGGAATCCAAGATGGGGTGACTTGTGGGGCTCTGACCAGGTTCTGTTACCCAGAATTCTTTGCAAACCTCAAAATTTGGCTAAAAAAACACATTTTCCTCACATTTCGGTGACAGAAAGTTCTGGAATCTGAGAGGAGCCACAAATTTCCTTCCACCCAGCGTTCCCCCAAGTCTTCCGATAAAAATGGTACCTCGCTTGTGTGGGTAGGCCTAGCGCCCGCGACAGTTAATGCCCCAAAACACAACGTGGACACATCACAGAAAACAGAGCTGTTTTTTGCAAAGTGCCTACCTGTAGATTTTGGCCTGTAGCTCAGACGGCACCTAGGGAAACCTACCAAACCTGTGCATTTTTGAAAACTAGAGACCTAGGGGAATCCAAGATGGGGTGACTTGTGGGGCTCTGACCAGGTTCTGTTACCCAGAATTCTTTGCAAACCTCAAAATTTGGCTAAAAAAACACATTTTCCTCACATTTCGGTGACAGAAAGTTCTGGAATCTGAGAGGAGCCACAAATTTCCTTCCACCCAGCGTTCCCCCAAGTCTCCCGATAAAAATGGTACCTCACTTGTGTGGGTAGGCCTAGCGCCCGCGACAGTTAATTCCCCAAAACACAACGTGGCCAAATCACAGAAAACAGAGCTGTTTTTTGCAAAGTGCCTACCTGTAGATTTTGGCCTGTAGCTCAGACGGCACCTAGGGAAACCTACCAAACCTGTGCATTTTTTAAAACTAGAGACCTAGGGGAATCCAAGATGGGGTGACTTGTTTGGCTCTGACCAGGTTCTGTTACCCAGAATTCTTTGCAAACCTCAAAATTTGGCTAAAAAAACACATTTTCCTCACATTTCGGTGACAGAAATTTCTGGAATCTGAGAGGAGCCACAAATTTCCTTCCACCCAGCGTTCCCCCAAGTCTCCCGATAAAAATGGTACCTCACTTGTGTGGGTAGTCCTAGCGCCCGCAACAGGAAATGTCCCAAAACACAAAGTGGGCACATCCCATTTTTTGACAGAAAACAGAGCTGTTTTTTGCAAAGTGCCTACCTGTAGATTTTGGCCTGTAGCTCAGCCGGCACCAAGGGAAACCTACCAAACCTGGGCATTTTTGAAAACTAGAGACCTAGGGGAATCCAAGATGGGGTGACTTGTGGGGCTCTGACCAGGTTCTGTTACCCAGAATTCTTTGCAAACCTCAAAATTTGGCTAAAAAAACACATTTTCCTCACGTTTCGGTGACAGAAAGTTCTGGAATCTGAGAGGAGCCACAAATTTCCTTCCACCCAGCGTTCCCCCAAGTCTCCCGATAAAAATGGTACCTCACTTGTGTGGGTAGGCCTAGCGCCCGCGACAGTTAATGCCCCAAAACACAACGTGGCCAAATCACAGAAAACAGAGCTGTTTTTTGCAAAGTGCCTACCTGTAGATTTTGGCCTGAAGCTCAGACGGCACCTAGGGAAACCTACCAAACCTGTGCATTTTTGAAAACTAGAGACCTAGGGGAATCCAAGATGGGGTGACTTGTGGGGCTCTGACCAGGTTCTGTTACCCAGAATCCTTTGCAAACCTCAAAATTTGGCTAAAAAAACAAATTTTCCTCACATTTCGGTGACAGAAAGTTCTGGAATATGAGAGGAGCCACAAATTTCCTTCCACCCAGCATTCCCCCAAGTCTCCCGATAAAAATGGCACCTCACTTGTGTGGGTAGGCCTAGCGCCCGCGACAGGATATACCCCAAAACACAACCTGGACACATCACAGAAAACAGAGCTGTTTTTTGTATAGTGCCTACCTGTAGATTTTGGCCTCTAGCTCAGCCGGCACCTAGGGAAACCTACCAAACCTGTGCATTTTTGAAAATTAGAAACCTAGGGGAATCTAAGATGGGGTGACTTGTGGGGCTCTGACCAGGTTCTGTTACCCAGAATTCTTTGCAAACCTCAAAATTTGGCTAAAAAAACACATTTTCCTCACATTTCGGTGACAGAAAGTTCTGGAATCTGAGAGGAGCCACAAATTTCCTTCCACCCAGCGTTCCCCCAAGTCTCCCGATAAAAATGGTACCTCGCTTGTGTGGGTAGGCCTAGCGCCCGCGACAGTTAATGCCCCAAAACACAACGTGGACACATCACAGAAAACAGAGCTGTTTTTTGTAAAGTGCCTACCTGTAGATTTTGGCCTGTAGCTCAGACGGCACCTAGGGAAACCTACCAAACCTGTGCATTTTTTAAAACTAGAGACCTAGGGGAATCCAAGATGGGGTGACTTGTGGGGCTCTGACCAGGTTCTGTTACCCAGAATTCTTTGCAAACCTCAAAATTTGGCTAAAAAAACACATTTTCCTCACATTTCGGTGACAGAAAGTTCTGGAATCTGAGAGGAGCCACAAATTTCCTTCCACCCAGCGTTCCCCCAAGTCTCCCGATAAAAATGGTACCTCACTTGTGTGGGTAGGCCTAGCGCCCGCAACAGGAAATGTCCCAAAACACAAAGTGGGCACATCCCATTTTTTGACAGAAAACAGAGCTGTTTTTTGCAAAGTGCCTACCTGTAGATTTTGGCCTGTAGCTCAGCCGGCACCAAGGGAAACCTACCAAACCTGGGCATTTTTGAAAACTAGAGACCTAGGGGAATCCAAGATGGGGTGACTTGTGGGGCTCTGACCAGGTTCTGTTACCCAGAATTCTTTGCAAACCTCAAAATTTGGCTAAAAAAACACATTTTCCTCACGTTTCGGTGACAGAAAGTTCTGGAATCTGAGAGGAGCCACAAATTTCCTTCCACCCAGCGTTCCCCCAAGTCTCCCGATAAAAATGGTACCTCACTTGTGTGGGTAGGCCTAGCGCCCGCGACAGTTAATGCCCCAAAACACAACGTGGCCAAATCACAGAAAACAGAGCTGTTTTTTGCAAAGTGCCTACCTGTAGATTTTGGCCTGAAGCTCAGACGGCACCTAGGGAAACCTACCAAACCTGTGCATTTTTGAAAACTAGAGACCTAGGGGAATCCAAGATGGGGTGACTTGTGGGGCTCTGACCAGGTTCTGTTACCCAGAATCCTTTGCAAACCTCAAAATTTGGCTAAAAAAACAAATTTTCCTCACATTTCGGTGACAGAAAGTTCAGGAATATGAGAGGAGCCACAAATTTCCTTCCACCCAGCATTCCCCCAAGTCTCCCGATAAAAATGGCACCTCACTTGTGTTGGTAGGCCTAGCGCCTGCGACAGGATATACCCCAAAACACAACCTGGACACATCACAGAAAACAGAGCTGTTTTTTGTAAAGTGCCTACCTGTAGATTTTGGCCTCTAGCTCAGCCGGCACCTAGGGAAACCTACCAAACCTGTGCATTTTTGAAAATTAGAGACCTAGGGGAATCTAAGATGGGGTGACTTGTGGGGCTCTGACCAGGTTCTGTTACCCAGAATTCTTTGCAAACCTCAAAATTTGGCTAAAAAAACACATTTTCCTCACATTTCGGTGACAGAAAGTTCTGGAATCTGAGAGGAGCCACAAATTTCCTTCCACCCAGCGTTCCCCCAAGTCTCCCGATAAAAATGGTACCTCGCTTGTGTGGGTAGGCCTAGCGCCCGCGACAGTTAATGCCCCAAAACACAACGTGGACACATCACAGAAAACAGAGCTGTTTTTTGCAAAGTGCCTACCTGTAGATTTTGGCCTGTAGCTCAGACGGCACCTAGGGAAACCTACCAAACCTGTGCATTTTTGAAAACTAGAGACCTAGGGGAATCCAAGATGGGGTGACTTGTGGGGCTCTGACCAGGTTCTGTTACCCAGAATTCTTTGCAAACCTCAAAATTTGGCAATAAAAACACATTTTCCTCACATTTCGGTGACAGAAAGTTCTAGAATCTGAGAGGAGCCACAAATTTCCTTCCACCCAGCGTTCCCCCAAGTCTCCCGATAAAAATGGTACCTTACTTGTGTGGGTAGGCCTAGCGCCCTCGACAGTTAATGCCCCAAAACACAACGTGGACAAATCACAGAAAACAGAGCTGTTTTTTGCAAAGTGCCTACTTGTAGATTTTGGCCTGTAGCTCAGACGGCACCTAGGGAAACCTACCAAACCTGTGCATTTTTGAAAACTAGAGACATAGGGGAATCCAAGATGGGGTGACTTGTGGGGCTCTGACCAGGTTCTGTTTCCCAGAATTCTTTGCAAACCTCAAAATTTGGCTAAAAAAACACATTTTCCTCACATTTCGGTGACAGAAAGTTCTGGAATCTGAGAGGAGCCACAAATTTCCTTCCACCCAGCGTTCCCCCAAGTCTCCCGATAAAAATGGTACCTCACTTGTGTGGGTAGTCCTAGCGCCCGCAACAGGAAATGTCCCAAAACACAAAGTGGGCACATCCCATTTTTTGACAGAAAACAGAGCTGTTTTTTGCAAAGTGCCTACCTGTAGATTTTGGCCTGTAGCTCAGCCGGCACCAAGGGAAACCTACCAAACCTGTGCATTTTTGAAAACTAGAGACCTAGGGGAATCCAAGATGGGGTGACTTGTGGGGCTCTGACCAGGTTCTGTTACCCAGAATTCTTTGCAAACCTCAAAATTTGGCTAAAAAAACACATTTTCCTCACATTTCGGTGACAGAAAGTTCTGGAATCTGAGGGGAGCCACAAATTTCCTTCCACCCAGCGTTCCCCCAAATCTCCCGATAAAAATGGTACCTCACTTGTGTGGGTAGGCCTAGCGCCCGCGACAGTTAATGCCCCAAAACACAACGTGGACACATCACAGAAAACAGAGCTGTTTTTTGCAAAGTGCCTACCTGTAGATTTTGGCCTGTAGCTCAGATGGCACCTGGGGAAACCTACCAAACCTGTGCATTTTTGAAAACTAGAGACCTAGGGGAATCCAAGATGGGGTGACTTGTGGGGCTCTGACCAGGTTCTGTTACCCAGAATTCTTTGCAAACCTCAAAATTTGGCTAAAAAACACATTTTCCTCACATTTCGGTGACAGAAAGTTCTGGAATCTGAGAGGAGCCACAAATTTCCTTCCACCCAGCGTTCCCCCAAGTCTCCCGATAAAAATGGTACCTCACTTGTGTGGGTAGGCCTAGTGCCCGCGACAGTTAATGCCCCAAAACACAACGTGGACAAATCACAGAAAACAGAGCTGTTTTTTGCAAAGTGCCTACCTGTAGATTTTGGCCTGAAGCTCAGACGGCACCTAGGGAAACCTACCAAACCTGTGCATTTTTGAAAACTAGAGACCTAGGGGAATCCAAGATGGGGTGACTTGTGGGGCTCTGACCAGGTTCTGTTACCCAGAATTCTTTGCAAACCTCAAAATTTGGCTAAAAAAACACATTTTCCTCACATTTCGGTGACAGAAAGTTCTGGAATCTGAGAGGAGCCACAAATTTCCTTCCACCCAGCGTTCCCCCAAGTCTCCCGATAAAAATGGTACCTCACTTGTGTGGGTAGTCCTAGCGCCAGCAACAGGAAATGTCCCAAAACACAAAGTGGGCACATCCCATTTTTTGACAGAAAACAGAGCTGTTTTTTGCAAAGTGCCTACCTGTAGATTTTGGCCTGTAGCTCAGCCGGCACCAAGGGAAACCTACCAAACCTGTGCATTTTTGAAAACTAGAGACCTAGGGGAATCCAAGATGGGGTGACTTGTGGGGCTCTGACCAGGTTCTGTTACCCAGAATTCTTTGCAAACCTCAAAATTTGGCTAAAAAAACACATTTTCCTCACATTTCGGTGACAGAAAGTTCTGGAATCTGAGAGGAGCCACAAATTTCATTCCACCCAGCGTTCCCCCAAATCTCCTGATAAAAATGGTACCTCACTTGTGTGGGTAGGCCTAGCGCCCGCGACAGTTAATGCCCCAAAACACAACGTGGACACATCACAGAAAACAGAGCTGTTTTTTGCAAAGTGCCTACCTGTAGATTTTGGCCTGTAGCTCAGATGGCACCTAGGGAAACCTACCAAACCTGTGCATTTTTGAAAACTAGAGACCTAGGGGAATCCAAGATGGGGTGACTTGTGGGGCTCTGACCAGGTTCTGTTACCCAGAATTCTTTGCAAACCTCAAAATTTGGCTAAAAAAACACATTTTCCTCACATTTCGGTGACAGAAAGTTCTGGAATCTGAGAGGAGCAACAAATTTCCTTCCACCCAGCGTTCCCCCAAGTCTCCCGATAAAAATGGTACCTCACTTGTGTGGGTAGGCCTAGCGCCCGCGACAGTTAATGCCCCAAAACACAACGTGGCCAAATCACAGAAAACAGAGCTGTTTTTTGCAAAGTGCCTACCTGTAGATTTTGGCCTGTAGCTCAGATGGCACCTAGGGAAACCTACCAAACCTGTGCATTTTTGAAAACTAGAGACCTAGGGGAATCCAAGATGGGGTGACTTGTGGGGCTCTGACCAGGTTCTGTTACCCAGAATTCTTTGAAAACCTCAAAATTTGGCTAAAAAAACACATTTTCCTCACATTTCGGTGACAGAAAGTTCTGGAATCTGAGAGGAGCAACAAATTTCCTTCCACCCAGCGTTCCCCCAAGTCTCCCGATAAAAATGGTACCTCACTTGTGTGGGTAGGCCTAGCGCCCGCGACAGTTAATGCCCCAAAACACAACGTGGCCAAATCACAGAAAACAGAGCTGTTTTTTGCAAAGTGCCTACCTGTAGATTTTGGCCTGAAGCTCAGACGGCACCTAGGGAAACCTACCAAACCTGTGCATTTGTGAAAACTAGAGACCTAGGGGAATCCAAGATGGGGTGACTTGTGGGGCTCTGACCAGGTTCTGTTACCCAGAATCCTTTGCAAACCTCAAAATTTGGCTAAAAAAACAAATTTTCCTCACATTTCGGTGACAGAAAGTTCTGGAATATGAGAGGAGCCACAAATTTCCTTCCACCCAGCATTCCCCCAAGTCTCCCGATAAAAATGGCACCTCACTTGTGTGGGTAGGCCTAGCGCCCGCGACAGGATATACCCCAAAACACAACCTGGACACATCACAGAAAACAGAGCTGTTTTTTGCAAAGTGCCTACCTGTAGATTTTGGCCTGTAGCTCAGATGGCACCTGGGGAAACCTACCAAACCTGTGCATTTTTGAAAACTAGAGACCTAGGGGAATCCAAGATGGGGTGACTTGTGGGGCTCTGACCAGGTTCTGTTACCCAGAATTCTTTGCAAACCTCAAAATTTGGCTAAAAAACACATTTTCCTCACATTTCGGTGACAGAAAGTTCTGGAATCTGAGAGGAGCCACAAATTTCCTTCCACCCAGCGTTCCCCCAAGTCTCCCGATAAAAATGGTACCTCACTTGTGTGGGTAGGCCTAGTGCCCGCGACAGTTAATGCCCCAAAACACAACGTGGACAAATCACAGAAAACAGAGCTGTTTTTTGCAAAGTGCCTACCTGTAGATTTTGGCCTGAAGCTCAGACGGCACCTAGGGAAACCTACCAAACCTGTGCGTTTTTGAAAACTAGAGACCTAGGGGAATCCAAGATGGGGTGACTTGTGGGGCTCTGACCAGGTTCTGTTAACCAGAATTCTTTGCAAACCTCAAAATTTGGCTAAAAAAACACATTTTCCTCACATTTCGGTGACAGAAAGTTCTGGAATCTGAGAGGAGCCACAAATTTCCTTCCACCCAGCGTTCCCCCAAGTCTCCCGATAAAAATGGTACCTCACTTGTGTGGGTAGTCCTAGCGCCAGCAACAGGAAATGTCCCAAAACACAAAGTGGGCACATCCCATTTTTTGACAGAAAACAGAGCTGTTTTTTGCAAAGTGCCTACCTGTAGATTTTGGCCTGTAGCTCAGCCGGCACCAAGGGAAACCTACCAAACCTGTGCATTTTTGAAAACTAGAGACCTAGGGGAATCCAAGATGGGGTGACTTGTGGGGCTCTGACCAGGTTCTGTTACCCAGAATTCTTTGCAAACCTCAAAATTTGGCTAAAAAAACACATTTTCCTCACATTTCGGTGACAGAAAGTTCTGGAATCTGAGAGGAGCCACAAATTTCATTCCACCCAGCGTTCCCCCAAATCTCCTGATAAAAATGGTACCTCACTTGTGTGGGTAGGCCTAGCGCCCGCGACAGTTAATGCCCCAAAACACAACGTGGACACATCACAGAAAACAGAGCTGTTTTTTGCAAAGTGCCTACCTGTAGATTTTGGCCTGTAGCTCAGATGGCACCTAGGGAAACCTACCAAACCTGTGCATTTTTGAAAACTAGAGACCTAGGGGAATCCAAGATGGGGTGACTTGTGGGGCTCTGACCAGGTTCTGTTACCCAGAATTCTTTGCAAACCTCAAAATTTGGCTAAAAAAACACATTTTCCTCACATTTCGGTGACAGAAAGTTCTGGAATCTGAGAGGAGCAACAAATTTCCTTCCACCCAGCGTTCCCCCAAGTCTCCCGATAAAAATGGTACCTCAATTGTGTGGGTAGGCCTAGCGCCCGCGACAGTTAATGCCCCAAAACACAACGTGGCCAAATCACAGAAAACAGAGCTGTTTTTTGCAAAGTGCCTACCTGTAGATTTTGGCCTGAAGCTCAGACGGCACCTAGGGAAACCTACCAAACCTGTGCATTTTTGAAAACTAGAGACCTAGGGGAATCCAAGATGGGGTGACTTGTGGGGCTCTGACCAGGTTCTGTTACCCAGAATCCTTTGCAAACCTCAAAATTTGGCTAAAAAAACAAATTTTCCTCACATTTCGGTGACAGAAAGTTCTGGAATATGAGAGGAGCCACAAATTTCCTTCCACCCAGCATTCCCCCAAGTCTCCCGATAAAAATGGCACCTCACTTGTGTGGGTAGGCCTAGCGCCCGCGACAGGATATACCCCAAAACACAACCTGGACACATCACAGAAAACAGAGCTGTTTTTTGTAAAGTGCCTACCTGTAGATTTTGGCCTCTAGCTCAGCCGGCACCTAGGGAAACCTACCAAACCTGTGCATTTTTGAAAATTAGAGACCTAGGGGAATCTAAGATGGGGTGACTTGTGGGGCTCTGACCAGGTTCTGTTACCCAGAATTCTTTGCAAACCTCAAAATTTGGCTAAAAAAACACATTTTCCTCACATTTCGGTGACAGAAAGTTCTGGAATCTGAGAGGAGCCACAAATTTCCTTCCACCCAGCGTTCCCCAAGTCTCCCGATAAAAATGGTACCTCGCTTGTGTGGGTAGGCCTAGCGCCCGCGACAGTTAATGCCCCAAAACACAACGTGGACAAATCACAGAAAACAGAGCTGTTTTTTGCAAAGTGCCTACCTGTAGATTTTGGCCTGTAGCTCAGCCGGCACCAAGGGAAACCTACCAAACCTGTGCATTTTTGAAAACTAGAGACCTAGGGGAATCCAAGATGGGGTGACTTGTGGGGCTCTGACCAGGTTCTGTTACCCAGAATTCTTTGCAAACCTCAAAATTTGGCTAAAAAAACACATTTTCCTCACATTTCGGTGACAGAAAGTTCTGGAATCTGAGGGGAGCCACAAATTTCCTTCCACCCAGCGTTCCCCCAAATCTCCCGATAAAAATGGTACCTCACTTGTGTGGGTAGGCCTAGCGCCCGCGACAGTTAATGCCCCAAAACACAACGTGGACACATCACAGAAAACAGAGCTGTTTTTTGCAAAGTGCCTACCTGTAGATTTTGGCCTGTAGCTCAGATGGCACCTGGGGAAACCTACCAAACCTGTGCATTTTTGAAAACTAGAGACCTAGGGGAATCCAAGATGGGGTGACTTGTGGGGCTCTGACCAGGTTCTGTTACCCAGAATTCTTTGCAAACCTCAAAATTTGGCTAAAAAACACATTTTCCTCACATTTCGGTGACAGAAAGTTCTGGAATCTGAGAGGAGCCACAAATTTCCTTCCACCCAGCGTTCCCCCAAGTCTCCCCATAAAAATGGTACCTCACTTGTGTGGGTAGGCCTAGTGCCCGCGACAGTTAATGCCCCAAAACACAACGTGGACAAATCACAGAAAACAGAGCTGTTTTTTGCAAAGTGCCTACCTGTAGATTTTGGCCTGAAGCTCAGACGGCACCTAGGGAAACCTACCAAACCTGTGCATTTTTGAAAACTAGAGACCTAGGGGAATCCAAGATGGGGTGACTTGTGGGGCTCTGACCAGGTTCTGTTACCCAGAATTCTTTGCAAACCTCAAAATTTGGCTAAAAAAACACATTTTCCTCACATTTCGGTGACAGAAAGTTCTGGAATCTGAGAGGAGCCACAAATTTCCTTCCACCCAGCGTTCCCCCAAGTCTCCCGATAAAAATGGTACCTCACTTGTGTGGGTAGTCCTAGCGCCCGCAACAGGAAATGTCCCAAAACACAAAGTGGGCACATCCCATTTTTTGACAGAAAACAGAGCTGTTTTTTGCAAAGTGCCTACCTGTAGATTTTGGCCTGTAGCTCAGCCGGCACCAAGGGAAACCTACCAAACCTGTGCATTTTTGAAAACTAGAGACCTAGGGGAATCCAAGATGGGGTGACTTGTGGGGCTCTGACCAGGTTCTGTTACCCAGAATTCTTTGCAAACCTCAAAATTTGGCTAAAAAAACACATTTTCCTCACATTTCGGTGACAGAAAGTTCTGGAATCTGAGAGGAGCAACAAATTTCCTTCCACCCAGCGTTCCCCCAAGTCTCCCGATAAAAATGGTACCTCACTTGTGTGGGTAGGCCTAGCGCCCGCGACAGTTAATGCCCCAAAACACAACGTGGCCAAATCACAGAAAACAGAGCTGTTTTTTGCAAAGTGCCTACCTGTAGATTTTGGCCTGAAGCTCAGACGGCACCTAGGGAAACCTACCAAACCTGTGCATTTTTGAAAACTAGAGACCTAGGGGAATCCAAGATGGGGTGACTTGTGGGGCTCTGACCAGGTTCTGTTACCCAGAATCCTTTGCAAACCTCAAAATTTGGCTAAAAAAACAAATTTTCCTCACATTTCGGTGACAGAAAGTTCTGGAATATGAGAGGAGCCACAAATTTCCTTCCACCCAGCATTCCCCCAAGTCTCCCGATAAAAATGGCACCTCACTTGTGTGGGTAGGCCTAGCGCCCGCGACAGGATATACCCCAAAACACAACCTGGACACATCACAGAAAACAGAGCTGTTTTTTGTAAAGTGCCTACCTGTAGATTTTGGCCTCTAGCTCAGCCGGCACCTAGGGAAACCTACCAAACCTGTGCATTTTTGAAAATTAGAGACCTAGGGGAATCTAAGATGGGGTGACTTGTGGGGCTCTGACCAGGTTCTGTTACCCAGAATTCTTTGCAAACCTCAAAATTTGGCTAAAAAAAACACATTTTCCTCACATTTCGGTGACAGAAAGTTCTGGAATCTGAGAGGAGCCACAAATTTCCTTCCACCCAGCGTTCCCCCAAGTCTCCCGATAAAAATGGTACCTCGCTTGTGTGGGTAGGCCTAGCGCCCGCGACAGTTAATGCCCCAAAACACAACGTGGACACATCACAGAAAACAGAGCTGTTTTTTGCAAAGTGCCTACCTGTAGATTTTGGCCTGTAGCTCAGACGGCACCTAGGGAAACCTACCAAACCTGTGCATTTTTGAAAACTAGAGACCTAGGGGAATCCAAGATGGGGTGACTTGTGGGGCTCTGACCAGGTTCTGTTACCCAGAATTCTTTGCAAACCTCAAAATTTGGCTAAAAAAACACATTTTCCTCACATTTCGGTGACAGAAAGTTCTGGAATCTGAGAGGAGCCACAAATTTCCTTCCACCCAGCGTTCCCCCAAGTCTCCCGATAAAAATGGTACCTCACTTGTGTGGGTAGTCCTAGCGCCCGCAACAGGAAATGTCCCAAAACACAAAGTGGGCACATCCCATTTTTTGACAGAAAACAGAGCTGTTTTTTGCAAAGTGCCTACCTGTAGATTTTGGCCTGTAGCTCAGCCGGCACCAAGGGAAACCTACCAAACCTGTGCATTTTTTAAAACTAGAGACCTAGGGGAATCCAAGATGGGGTGACTTGTGGGGCTCTGACCAGGTTCTGTTACCCAGAATTCTTTGCAAACCTCAAAATTTGGCTAAAAAAACACATTTTCCTCACATTTCGGTGACAGAAAGTTCTGGAATCTGAGAGGAGCCACAAATTTCCTTCCACCCAGCGTTCCCCCAAATCTCCTGATAAAAATGGTACCTCACTTGTGTGGGTAGGCCTAGCGCCCGCGACAGTTAATGCCCCAAAACACAACGTGGACACATCACAGAAAACAGAGCTGTTTTTTGCAAAGTGCCTACCTGTAGATTTTGGCCTGTAGCTCAGATGGCACCTAGGGAAACCTACCAAACCTGTGCATTTTTGAAAACTAGAGACCTAGGGGAATCCAAGATGGGGTGACTTGTGGGGCTCTGACCAGGTTCTGTTACCCAGAATTCTTTGAAAACCTCAAAATTTGGCTAAAAAAACACATTTTCCTCACATTTCGGTGACAGAAAGTTCTGGAATCTGAGAGGAGCAACAAATTTCCTTCCACCCAGCGTTCCCCCAAGTCTCCCGATAAAAATGGTACCTCACTTGTGTGGGTAGGCCTAGCGCCCGCGACAGTTAATGCCCCAAAACACAACGTGGCCAAATCACAGAAAACAGAGCTGTTTTTTGCAAAGTGCCTACCTGTAGATTTTGGCCTGAAGCTCAGACGGCACCTAGGGAAACCTACCAAACCTGTGCATTTTTGAAAACTAGAGACCTAGGGGAATCCAAGATGGGGTGACTTGTGGGGCTCTGACCAGGTTCTGTTACCCAGAATCCTTTGCAAACCTCAAAATTTGGCTAAAAAAACAAATTTTCCTCACATTTCGGTGACAGAAAGTTCTGGAATATGAGAGGAGCCACAAATTTCCTTCCACCCAGCATTCCCCCAAGTCTCCCGATAAAAATGGCACCTCACTTGTGTGGGTAGGCCTAGCGCCCGCGACAGGATATACCCCAAAACACAACCTGGACACATCACAGAAAACAGAGCTGTTTTTTGCAAAGTGCCTACCTGTAGATTTTGGCCTGTAGCTCAGATGGCACCTGGGGAAACCTACCAAACCTGTGCATTTTTGAAAACTAGAGACCTAGGGGAATCCAAGATGGGGTGACTTGTGGGGCTCTGACCAGGTTCTGTTACCCAGAATTCTTTGCAAACCTCAAAATTTGGCTAAAAAACACATTTTCCTCACATTTCGGTGACAGAAAGTTCTGGAATCTGAGAGGAGCCACAAATTTCCTTCCACCCAGCGTTCCCCCAAGTCTCCCGATAAAAATGGTACCTCACTTGTGTGGGTAGGCCTAGTGCCCGCGACAGTTAATGCCCCAAAACACAACGTGGACAAATCACAGAAAACAGAGCTGTTTTTTGCAAAGTGCCTACCTGTAGATTTTGGCCTGAAGCTCAGACGGCACCTAGGGAAACCTACCAAACCTGTGCATTTTTGAAAACTAGAGACCTAGGGGAATCCAAGATGGGGTGACTTGTGGGGCTCTGACCAGGTTCTGTTACCCAGAATTCTTTGCAAACCTCAAAATTTGGCTAAAAAAACACATTTTCCTCACATTTCGGTGACAGAAAGTTCTGGAATCTGAGAGGAGCCACAAATTTCCTTCCACCCAGCGTTCCCCCAAGTCTCCCGATAAAAATGGTACCTCACTTGTGTGGGTAGTCCTAGCGCCAGCAACAGGAAATGTCCCAAAACACAAAGTGGGCACATCCCATTTTTTGACAGAAAACAGAGCTGTTTTTTGCAAAGTGCCTACCTGTAGATTTTGGCCTGTAGCTCAGCCGGCACCAAGGGAAACCTACCAAACCTGTGCATTTTTGAAAACTAGAGACCTAGGGGAATCCAAGATGGGGTGACTTGTGGGGCTCTGACCAGGTTCTGTTACCCAGAATTCTTTGCAAACCTCAAAATTTGGCTAAAAAAACACATTTTCCTCACATTTCGGTGACAGAAAGTTCTGGAATCTGAGAGGAGCCACAAATTTCATTCCACCCAGCGTTCCCCCAAATCTCCTGATAAAAATGGTACCTCACTTGTGTGGGTAGGCCTAGCGCCCGCGACAGTTAATGCCCCAAAACACAACGTGGACACATCACAGAAAACAGAGCTGTTTTTTGCAAAGTGCCTACCTGTAGATTTTGGCCTGTAGCTCAGATGGCACCTAGGGAAACCTACCAAACCTGTGCATTTTTGAAACTAGAGACCTAGGGGAATCCAAGATGGGGTGACTTGTGGGGCTCTGACCAGGTTCTGTTACCCAGAATTCTTTGCAAACCTCAAAATTTGGCTAAAAAAACACATTTTCCTCACATTTCGGTGACAGAAAGTTCTGGAATCTGAGAGGAGCAACAAATTTCCTTCCACCCAGCGTTCCCCCAAGTCTCCCGATAAAAATGGTACCTCAATTGTGTGGGTAGGCCTAGCGCCCGCGACAGTTAATGCCCCAAAACACAACGTGGCCAAATCACAGAAAACAGAGCTGTTTTTTGCAAAGTGCCTACCTGTAGATTTTGGCCTGAAGCTCAGACGGCACCTAGGGAAACCTACCAAACCTGTGCATTTTTGAAAACTAGAGACCTAGGGGAATCCAAGATGGGGTGACTTGTGGGGCTCTGACCAGGTTCTGTTACCCAGAATCCTTTGCAAACCTCAAAATTTGGCTAAAAAAACAAATTTTCCTCACATTTCGGTGACAGAAAGTTCTGGAATATGAGAGGAGCCACAAATTTCCTTCCACCCAGCATTCCCCCAAGTCTCCCGATAAAAATGGCACCTCACTTGTGTGGGTAGGCCTAGCGCCCGCGACAGGATATACCCCAAAACACAACCTGGACACATCACAGAAAACAGAGCTGTTTTTTGTAAAGTGCCTACCTGTAGATTTTGGCCTCTAGCTCAGCCGGCACCTAGGGAAACCTACCAAACCTGTGCATTTTTGAAAATTAGAGACCTAGGGGAATCTAAGATGGGGTGACTTGTGGGGCTCTGACCAGGTTCTGTTACCCAGAATTCTTTGCAAACCTCAAAATTTGGCTAAAAAAACACATTTTCCTCACATTTCGGTGACAGAAAGTTCTGGAATCTGAGAGGAGCCACAAATTTCCTTCCACCCAGCGTTCCCCCAAGTCTCCCGATAAAAATGGTACCTCGCTTGTGTGGGTAGGCCTAGCGCCCGCGACAGTTAATGCCCCAAAACACAACGTGGACAAATCACAGAAAACAGAGCTGTTTTTTGCAAAGTGCCTACCTGTAGATTTTGGCCTGTAGCTCAGCCGGCACCAAGGGAAACCTACCAAACCTGTGCATTTTTGAAAACTAGAGACCTAGGGGAATCCAAGATGGGGTGACTTGTGGGGCTCTGACCAGGTTCTGTTACCCAGAATTCTTTGCAAACCTCAAAATTTGGCTAAAAAAACACATTTTCCTCACATTTCGGTGACAGAAAGTTCTGGAATCTGAGGGGAGCCACAAATTTCCTTCCACCCAGCGTTCCCCCAAATCTCCCGATAAAAATGGTACCTCACTTGTGTGGGTAGGCCTAGCGCCCGCGACAGTTAATGCCCCAAAACACAACGTGGACACATCACAGAAAACAGAGCTGTTTTTTGCAAAGTGCCTACCTGTAGATTTTGGCCTGTAGCTCAGATGGCACCTGGGGAAACCTACCAAACCTGTGCATTTTTGAAAACTAGAGACCTAGGGGAATCCAAGATGGGGTGACTTGTGGGGCTCTGACCAGGTTCTGTTACCCAGAATTCTTTGCAAACCTCAAAATTTGGCTAAAAAACACATTTTCCTCACATTTCGGTGACAGAAAGTTCTGGAATCTGAGAGGAGCCACAAATTTCCTTCCACCCAGCGTTCCCCCAAGTCTCCCGATAAAAATGGTACCTCACTTGTGTGGGTAGGCCTAGTGCCCGCGACAGTTAATGCCCCAAAACACAACGTGGACAAATCACAGAAAACAGAGCTGTTTTTTGCAAAGTGCCTACCTGTAGATTTTGGCCTGAAGCTCAGACGGCACCTAGGGAAACCTACCAAACCTGTGCATTTTTGAAAACTAGAGACCTAGGGGAATCCAAGATGGGGTGACTTGTGGGGCTCTGACCAGGTTCTGTTACCCAGAATTCTTTGCAAACCTCAAAATTTGGCTAAAAAAACACATTTTCCTCACATTTCGGTGACAGAAAGTTCTGGAATCTGAGAGGAGCCACAAATTTCCTTCCACCCAGCGTTCCCCCAAGTCTCCCGATAAAAATGGTACCTCACTTGTGTGGGTAGTCCTAGCGCCCGCAACAGGAAATGTCCCAAAACACAAAGTGGGCACATCCCATTTTTTGACAGAAAACAGAGCTGTTTTTTGCAAAGTGCCTACCTGTAGATTTTGGCCTGTAGCTCAGCCGGCACCAAGGGAAACCTACCAAACCTGTGCATTTTTGAAAACTAGAGACCTAGGGGAATCCAAGATGGGGTGACTTGTGGGGCTCTGACCAGGTTCTGTTACCCAGAATTCTTTGCAAACCTCAAAATTTGGCTAAAAAAACACATTTTCCTCACATTTCGGTGACAGAAAGTTCTGGAATCTGAGAGGAGCAACAAATTTCCTTCCACCCAGCGTTCCCCCAAGTCTCCCGATAAAAATGGTACCTCACTTGTGTGGGTAGGCCTAGCGCCCGCGACAGTTAATGCCCCAAAACACAACGTGGCCAAATCACAGAAAACAGAGCTGTTTTTTGCAAAGTGCCTACCTGTAGATTTTGGCCTGAAGCTCAGACGGCACCTAGGGAAACCTACCAAACCTGTGCATTTTTGAAAACTAGAGACCTAGGGGAATCCAAGATGGGGTGACTTGTGGGGCTCTGACCAGGTTCTGTTACCCAGAATCCTTTGCAAACCTCAAAATTTGGCTAAAAAAACAAATTTTCCTCACATTTCGGTGACAGAAAGTTCTGGAATATGAGAGGAGCCACAAATTTCCTTCCACCCAGCATTCCCCCAAGTCTCCCGATAAAAATGGCACCTCACTTGTGTGGGTAGGCCTAGCGCCCGCGACAGGATATACCCCAAAACACAACCTGGACACATCACAGAAAACAGAGCTGTTTTTTGTAAAGTGCCTACCTGTAGATTTTGGCCTCTAGCTCAGCCGGCACCTAGGGAAACCTACCAAACCTGTGCATTTTTGAAAATTAGAGACCTAGGGGAATCTAAGATGGGGTGACTTGTGGGGCTCTGACCAGGTTCTGTTACCCAGAATTCTTTGCAAACCTCAAAATTTGGCTAAAAAAAACACATTTTCCTCACATTTCGGTGACAGAAAGTTCTGGAATCTGAGAGGAGCCACAAATTTCCTTCCACCCAGCGTTCCCCCAAGTCTCCCGATAAAAATGGTACCTCGCTTGTGTGGGTAGGCCTAGCGCCCGCGACAGTTAATGCCCCAAAACACAACGTGGACACATCACAGAAAACAGAGCTGTTTTTTGCAAAGTGCCTACCTGTAGATTTTGGCCTGTAGCTCAGACGGCACCTAGGGAAACCTACCAAACCTTTGCATTTTTGAAAACTAGAGACCTAGGGGAATCCAAGATGGGGTGACTTGTGGGGCTCTGACCAGGTTCTGTTACCCAGAATTCTTTGCAAACCTCAAAATTTGGCTAAAAAAACACATTTTCCTCACATTTCGGTGACAGAAAGTTCTGGAATCTGAGAGGAGCCACAAATTTCCTTCCACCCAGCGTTCCCCCAAGTCTCCCGATAAAAATGGTATCTCACTTGTGTGGGTAGGCCTAGCGCCCGCGACAGTTAATGCCCCAAAACACAACGTGGACAAATCACAGAAAACAGAGCTGTTTTTTGCAAAGTGCCTACTTGTAGATTTTGGCCTGTAGCTCAGACGGCACCTAGGGAAACCTACCAAACCTGTGCATTTTTGAAAACTAGAGACCTAGGGGAATCCAAGATGGGGTGACTTGTGGGGCTCTGACCAGGTTCTGTTACCCAGAATTCTTTGCAAACCTCAAAATTTGGCTAAAAAAACACATTTTCCTCACATTTCGGTGACAGAAAGTTCTGGAATCTGAGAGGAGCCACAAATTTCCTTCCACCCAGCGTTCCCCCAAGTCTCCCGATAAAAATGGTACCTCACTTGTGTGGGTAGTCCTAGCGCCCGCAACAGGAAATGTCCCAAAACACAAAGTGGGCACATCCCATTTTTTGACAGAAAACAGAGCTGTTTTTTGCAAAGTGCCTACCTGTAGATTTTGGCCTGTAGCTCAGCCGGCACCAAGGGAAACCTACCAAACTTGTGCATTTTTGAAAACTAGAGACCTAGGGGAATCCAAGATGGGGTGACTTGTGGGGCTCTGACCAGGTTCTGTTACCCAGAATTCTTTGCAAACCTCAAAATTTGGCTAAAAAAACACATTTTCCTCACATTTCGGTGACAGAAAGTTCTGGAATCTGAGGGGAGCCACAAATTTCCTTCCACCCAGCGTTCCCCCAAATCTCCCGATAAAAATGGTACCTCACTTGTGTGGGTAGGCCTAGCGCCCGCGACAGTTAATGCCCCAAAACACAACGTGGACACATCACAGAAAACAGAGCTGTTTTTTGCAAAGTGCCTACCTGTAGATTTTGGCCTGTAGCTCAGATGGCACCTGGGGAAACCTACCAAACCTGTGCATTTTTGAAAACTAGAGACCTAGGGGAATCCAAGATGGGGTGACTTGTGGGGCTCTGACCAGGTTCTGTTACCCAGAATTCTTTGCAAACCTCAAAATTTGGCTAAAAAACACATTTTCCTCACATTTCGGTGACAGAAAGTTCTGGAATCTGAGAGGAGCCACAAATTTCCTTCCACCCAGCGTTCCCCCAAGTCTCCCGATAAAAATGGTACCTCACTTGTGTGGGTAGGCCTAGTGCCCGCGACAGTTAATGCCCCAAAACACAACGTGGACAAATCACAGAAAACAGAGCTGTTTTTTTGCAAAGTGCCTACCTGTAGATTTTGGCCTGAAGCTCAGACGGCACCTAGGGAAACCTACCAAACCTGTGCATTTTTTAAAACTAGAGACCTAGGGGAATCCAAGATGGGGTGACTTGTGGGGCTCTGACCAGGTTCTGTTACCCAGAATTCTTTGCAAACCTCAAAATTTGGCTAAAAAAACACATTTTCCTCACATTTCGGTGACAGAAAGTTCTGGAATCTGAGAGGAGCCACAAATTTCCTTCCACCCAGCGTTCCCCCAAGTCTCCCGATAAAAATGGTACCTCACTTGTGTGGGTAGTCCTAGCGCCCGCAACAGGAAATGTCCCAAAACACAAAGTGGGCACATCCCATTTTTTGACAGAAAACAGAGCTGTTTTTTGCAAAGTGCCTACCTGTAGATTTTGGCCTGTAGCTCAGCCGGCACCAAGGGAAACCTACCAAACCTGTGCATTTTTGAAAACTAGAGACCTAGGGGAATCCAAGATGGGGTGACTTGTGGGGCTCTGACCAGGTTCTGTTACCCAGAATTCTTTGCAAACCTCAAAATTTGGCTAAAAAAACACATTTTCCTCACATTTCGGTGACAGAAAGTTCTGGAATCTGAGAGGAGCCACAAATTTCCTTCCACCCAGCGTTCCCCCAAATCTCCTGATAAAAATGGTACCTCACTTGTGTGGGTAGGCCTAGCGCCCGCGACAGTTAATGCCCCAAAACACAACGTGGACACATCACAGAAAACAGAGCTGTTTTTTGCAAAGTGCCTACCTGTAGATTTTGGCCTGTAGCTCAGATGGCACCTAGGGAAACGTACCAAACCTGTGCATTTTTGAAAACTAGAGACCTAGGGGAATCCAAGATGGGGTGACTTGTGGGGCTCTGACCAGGTTCTGTTACCCAGAATTCTTTGCAAACCTCAAAATTTGGCTAAAAAAACACATTTTCCTCACATTTCGGTGACAGAAAGTTCTGGAATCTGAGAGGAGCAACAAATTTCCTTCCACCCAGCGTTCCCCCAAGTCTCCCGATAAAAATGGTACCTCACTTGTGTGGGTAGGCCTAGCGCCCGCGACAGTTAATGCCCCAAAACACAACGTGGCCAAATCACAGAAAACAGAGCTGTTTTTTGCAAAGTGCCTACCTGTAGATTTTGGCCTCTAGCTCAGCCGGCACCTAGGGAAACCTACCAAACCTGTGCATTTTTGAAAATTAGAGACCTAGGGGAATCTAAGATGGGGTGACTTGTGGGGCTCTGACCAGGTTCTGTTACCCAGAATTCTTTGCAAACCTCAAAATTTGGCTAAAAAAACACATTTTCCTCACATTTCGGTGACAGAAAGTTCTGGAATCTGAGAGGAGCCACAAATTTCCTTCCACCCAGCGTTCCCCCAAATCTCCTGATAAAAATGGTACCTCACTTGTGTGGGTAGGCCTAGCGCCCGCGACAGTTAATGCCCCAAAACACAACGTGGACACATCACAGAAAACAGAGCTGTTTTTTGCAAAGTGCCTACCTGTAGATTTTGGCCTGTAGCTCAGATGGCACCTAGGGAAACCTACCAAACCTGTGCATTTTTGAAAACTAGAGACCTAGGGGAATCCAAGATGGGGTGACTTGTGGGGCTCTGACCAGGTTCTGTTACCCAGAATTCTTTGCAAACCTCAAAATTTGGCTAAAAAAACACATTTTCCTCACATTTCGGTGACAGAAAGTTCTGGAATCTGAGAGGAGCATCAAATTTCCTTCCACCCAGCGTTCCCCCAAGTCTCCCGATAAAAATGGTACCTCACTTGTGTGGGTAGGCATAGCGCCCGCGACAGTTAATGCCCCAAAACACAACGTGGCCAAATCACAGAAAACAGAGCTGTTTTTTGCAAAGTGCCTACCTGTAGATTTTGGCCTCTAGCTCAGCCGGCACCTAGGGAAACCTACCAAACCTGTGCATTTTTGAAAATTAGAGACCTAGGGGAATCTAAGATGGGGTGACTTGTGGGGCTCTGACCAGGTTCTGTTACCCAGAATTCTTTGCAAACCTCAAAATTTGGCTAAAAAAACACATTTTCCTCACATTTCGGTGACAGAAAGTTCTGGAATCTGAGAGGAGCCACAAATTTCCTTCCACCCAGCGTTCCCCCAAGTCTCCCGATAAAAATGGTACCTCGCTTGTGTGGGTAGGCCTAGCGCCCGCGACAGTTAATGCCCCAAAACACAACGTGGACACATCACAGAAAACAGAGCTGTTTTTTGCAAAGTGCCTACCTGTAGATTTTGGCCTGTAGCTCAGATGGCACCTGGGGAAACCTACCAAACCTGTGCATTTTTGAAAACTAGAGACCTAGGGGAATCCAAGATGGGGTGACTTGTGGGGCTCTGACCAGGTTCTGTTACCCAGAATTCTTTGCAAACCTCAAAATTTGGCTAAAAAACACATTTTCCTCACATTTCGGTGACAGAAAGTTCTGGAATCTGAGAGGAGCCACAAATTTCCTTCCACCCAGCGTTCCCCCAAGTCTCCCGATAAAAATGGTACCTCACTTGTGTGGGTAGGCCTAGTGCCCGCGACAGTTAATGCCCCAAAACACAACGTGGACAAATCACAGAAAACAGAGCTGTTTTTTGCAAAGTGCCTACCTGTAGATTTTGGCCTGAAGCTCAGACGGCACCTAGGGAAACCTACCAAACCTGTGCATTTTTGAAAACTAGAGACCTAGGGGAATCCAAGATGGGGTGACTTGTGGGGCTCTGACCAGGTTCTGTTACCCAGAATTCTTTGCAAACCTCAAAATTTGGCTAAAAAAACACATTTTCCTCACATTTCGGTGACAGAAAGTTCTGGAATCTGAGAGGAGCCACAAATTTCCTTCCACCCAGCGTTCCCCCAAGTCTCCCGATAAAAATGGTACCTCACTTGTGTGGGTAGTCCTAGCGCCCGCAACAGGAAATGTCCCAAAACACAAAGTGGGCACATCCCATTTTTTGACAGAAAACAGAGCTGTTTTTTGCAAAGTGCCTACCTGTAGATTTTGGCCTGTAGCTCAGCCGGCACCAAGGGAAACCTACCAAACCTGTGCATTTTTGAAAACTAGAGACCTAGGGGAATCCAAGATGGGGTGACTTGTGGGGCTCTGACCAGGTTCTGTTACCCAGAATTCTTTGCAAACCTCAAAATTTGGCTAAAAAAACACATTTTCCTCACATTTCGGTGACAGAAAGTTCTGGAATCTGAGAGGAGCAACAAATTTCCTTCCACCCAGCGTTCCCCCAAGTCTCCCGATAAAAATGGTACCTCACTTGTGTGGGTAGGCCTAGTGCCCGCGACAGTTAATGCCCCAAAACACAACGTGGACAAATCACAGAAAACAGAGCTGTTTTTTGCAAAGTGCCTACCTGTAGATTTTGGCCTGAAGCTCAGACGGCACCTAGGGAAACCTACCAAACCTGTGCATTTTTGAAAACTAGAGACCTAGGGGAATCCAAGATGGGGTGACTTGTGGGGCTCTGACCAGGTTCTGTTACCCAGAATTCTTTGCAAACCTCAAAATTTGGCTAAAAAAACACATTTTCCTCACATTTCGGTGACAGAAAGTTCTGGAATCTGAGAGGAGCCACAAATTTCCTTCCACCCAGCGTTCCCCCAAGTCTCCCGATAAAAATGGTACCTCACTTGTGTGGGTAGTCCTAGCGCCCGCAACAGGAAATGTCCCAAAACACAAAGTGGGCACATCCCATTTTTTGACAGAAAACAGAGCTGTTTTTTGCAAAGTGCCTACCTGTAGATTTTGGCCTGTAGCTCAGCCGGCACCAAGGGAAACCTACCAAACCTGTGCATTTTTGAAAACTAGAGACCTAGGGGAATCCAAGATGGGGTGACTTGTGGGGCTCTGACCAGGTTCTGTTACCCAGAATTCTTTGCAAACCTCAAAATTTGGCTAAAAAAACACATTTTCCTCACATTTCGGTGACAGAAAGTTCTGGAATCTGAGAGGAGCCACAAATTTCCTTCCACCCAGCGTTCCCCCAAATCTCCTGATAAAAATGGTACCTCACTTGTGTGGGTAGGCCTAGCGCCCGCGACAGTTAATGCCCCAAAACACAACGTGGACACATCACAGAAAACAGAGCTGTTTTTTGCAAAGTGCCTACCTGTAGATTTTGGCCTGTAGCTCAGATGGCACCTAGGGAAACCTACCAAACCTGTGCATTTTTGAAAACTAGAGACCTAGGGGAATCCAAGATGGGGTGACTTGTGGGGCTCTGACCAGGTTCTGTTACCCAGAATTCTTTGCAAACCTCAAAATTTGGCTAAAAAAACACATTTTCCTCACATTTCGGTGACAGAAAGTTCTGGAATCTGAGAGGAGCAACAAATTTCCTTCCACCCAGCGTTCCCCCAAGTCTCCCGATAAAAATGGTACCTCACTTGTGTGGGTAGGCCTAGCGCCCGCGACAGTTAATGCCCCAAAACACAACGTGGCCAAATCACAGAAAACAGAGCTGTTTTTTGCAAAGTGCCTACCTGTAGATTTTGGCCTGAAGCTCAGACGGCACCTAGGGAAACCTACCAAACCTGTGCATTTTTGAAAACTAGAGACCTAGGGGAATCCAAGATGGGGTGACTTGTGGGGCTCTGACCAGGTTCTGTTACCCAGAATCCTTTGCAAACCTCAAAATTTGGCTAAAAAAACAAATTTTCCTCACATTTCGGTGACAGAAAGTTCTGGAATCTGAGAGGAGCCACAAATTTCCTTCCACCCAGCGTTCCCCCAAGTCTCCCGATAAAAATGGTACCTCACTTGTGTGGGTAGTCCTAGCGCCCGCAACAGGAAATGTCCCAAAACACAAAGTGGGCACATCCCATTTTTTGACAGAAAACAGAGCTGTTTTTTGCAAAGTGCCTACCTGTAGATTTTGGCCTGTAGCTCAGCCGGCACCAAGGGAAACCTACCAAACCTGTGCATTTTTGAAAACTAGAGACCTAGGGGAATCCAAGATGGGGTGACTTGTGGGGCTCTGACCAGGTTCTGTTACCCAGAATTCTTTGCAAACCTCAAAATTTGGCTAAAAAAACACATTTTCCTCACATTTCGGTGACAGAAAGTTCTGGAATCTGAGGGGAGCCACAAATTTCCTTCCACCCAGCGTTCCCCCAAATCTCCCGATAAAAATGGTACCTCACTTGTGTGGGTAGGCCTAGCGCCCGCGACAGTTAATGCCCCAAAACACAACGTGGACACATCACAGAAAACAGAGCTGTTTTTTGCAAAGTGCCTACCTGTAGATTTTGGCCTGTAGCTCAGATGGCACCTGGGGAAACCTACCAAACCTGTGCATTTTTGAAAACTAGAGACCTAGGGGAATCCAAGATGGGGTGACTTGTGGGGCTCTGACCAGGTTCTGTTACCCAGAATTCTTTGCAAACCTCAAAATTTGGCTAAAAAACACATTTTCCTCACATTTCGGTGACAGAAAGTTCTGGAATCTGAGAGGAGCCACAAATTTCCTTCCACCCAGCGTTCCCCCAAGTCTCCCGATAAAAATGGTACCTCACTTGTGTGGGTAGGCCTAGTGCCCGCGACAGTTAATGCCCCAAAACACAACGTGGACAAATCACAGAAAACAGAGCTGTTTTTTGCAAAGTGCCTACCTGTAGATTTTGGCCTGAAGCTCAGACGGCACCTAGGGAAACCTACCAAACCTGTGCATTTTTGAAAACTAGAGACCTAGGGGAATCCAAGATGGGGTGACTTGTGGGGCTCTGACCAGGTTCTGTTACCCAGAATTCTTTGCAAACCTCAAAATTTGGCTAAAAAAACACATTTTCCTCACATTTCGGTGACAGAAAGTTCTGGAATCTGAGAGGAGCCACAAATTTCCTTCCACCCAGCGTTCCCCCAAGTCTCCCGATAAAAATGGTACCTCACTTGTGTGGGTAGTCCTAGCGCCCGCAACAGGAAATGTCCCAAAACACAAAGTGGGCACATCCCATTTTTTGACAGAAAACAGAGCTGTTTTTTGCAAAGTGCCTACCTGTAGATTTTGGCCTGTAGCTCAGCCGGCACCAAGGGAAACCTACCAAACCTGTGCATTTTTGAAAACTAGAGACCTAGGGGAATCCAAGATGGGGTGACTGGGGGGCTCTGACCAGGTTCTGTTACCCAGAATTCTTTGCAAACCTCAAAATTTGGCTAAAAAAACACATTTTCCTCACATTTCGGTGACAGAAAGTTCTGGAATCTGAGAGGAGCCACAAATTTCCTTCCACCCAGCGTTCCCCCAAATCTCCTGATAAAAATGGTACCTCACTTGTGTGGGTAGGCCTAGCGCCCGCGACAGTTAATGCCCCAAAACACAACGTGGACACATCACAGAAAACAGAGCTGTTTTTTGCAAAGTGCCTACCTGTAGATTTTGGCCTGTAGCTCAGATGGCACCTAGGGAAACCTACCAAACCTGTGCATTTTTGAAAACTAGAGACCTAGGGGAATCCAAGATGGGGTGACTTGTGGGGCTCTGACCAGGTTCTGTTACCCAGAATTCTTTGCAAACCTCAAAATTTGGCTAAAAAAACACATTTTCCTCACATTTCGGTGACAGAAAGTTCTGGAATCTGAGAGGAGCAACAAATTTCCTTCCACCCAGCGTTCCCCCAAGTCTCCCGATAAAAATGGTACCTCACTTGTGTGGGTAGGCCTAGCGCCCGCGACAGTTAATGCCCCAAAACACAACGTGGCCAAATCACAGAAAACAGAGCTGTTTTTTGCAAAGTGCCTACCTGTAGATTTTGGCCTCTAGCTCAGCCGGCACCTAGGGAAACCTACCAAACCTGTGCATTTTTGAAAATTAGAGACCTAGGGGAATCTAAGATGGGGTGACTTGTGGGGCTCTGACCAGGTTCTGTTACCCAGAATTCTTTGCAAACCTCAAAATTTGGCTAAAAAAACACATTTTCCTCACATTTCGGTGACAGAAAGTTCTGGAATCTGAGAGGAGCCACAAATTTCCTTCCACCCAGCGTTCCCCCAAGTCTCCCGATAAAAATGGTACCTCGTTTGTGTGGGTAGGCCTAGCGCCCGCGACAGTTAATGCCCCAAAACACAACGTGGACACATCACAGAAAACAGAGCTGTTTTTTGCAAAGTGCCTACCTGTAGATTTTGGCCTGTAGCTCAGATGGCACCTGGGGAAACCTACCAAACCTGTGCATTTTTGAAAACTAGAGACCTAGGGGAATCCAAGATGGGGTGACTTGTGGGGCTCTGACCAGGTTCTGTTACCCAGAATTCTTTGCAAACCTCAAAATTTGGCTAAAAAACACATTTTCCTCACATTTCGGTGACAGAAAGTTCTGGAATCTGAGAGGAGCCACAAATTTCCTTCCACCCAGCGTTCCCCCAAGTCTCCCGATAAAAATGGTACCTCACTTGTGTGGGTAGGCCTAGTGCCCGCGACAGTTAATGCCCCAAAACACAACGTGGACAAATCACAGAAAACAGAGCTGTTTTTTGCAAAGTGCCTACCTGTAGATTTTGGCCTGAAGCTCAGACGGCACCTAGGGAAACCTACCAAACCTGTGCATTTTTGAAAACTAGAGACCTAGGGGAATCCAAGATGGGGTGACTTGTGGGGCTCTGACCAGGTTCTGTTACCCAGAATTCTTTGCAAACCTCAAAATTTGGCTAAAAAAACACATTTTCCTCACATTTCGGTGACAGAAAGTTCTGGAATCTGAGAGGAGCCACAAATTTCCTTCCACCCAGCGTTCCCCCAAGTCTCCCGATAAAAATGGTACCTCACTTGTGTGGGTAGTCCTAGCGCCCACAACAGGAAATGTCCCAAAACACAAAGTGGGCACATCCCATTTTTTGACAGAAAACAGAGCTGTTTTTTGCAAAGTGCCTACCTGTAGATTTTGGCCTGTAGCTCAGCCGGCACCAAGGGAAACCTACCAAACCTGTGCATTTTTGAAAACTAGATACCTAGGGGAATCCAAGATGGGGTGACTTGTGGGGCTCTGACCAGGTTCTGTTACCCAGAATTCTTTGCAAACCTCAAAATTTGGCTAAAAAAACACATTTTCCTCACATTTCGGTGACAGAAAGTTCTGGAATCTGAGAGGAGCCACAAATTTCCTTCCACCCAGCGTTCCCCCAAATCTCCTGATAAAAATGGTACCTCACTTGTGTGGGTAGGCCTAGCGCCCGCGACAGTTAATGCCCCAAAACACAACGTGGACACATCACAGAAAACAGAGCTGTTTTTTGCAAAGTGCCTACCTGTAGATTTTGGCCTGTAGCTCAGATGGCACCTAGGGAAACCTACCAAACCTGTGCATTTTTGAAAACTAGAGACCTAGGGGAATCCAAGATGGGGTGACTTGTGGGGCTCTGACCAGGTTCTGTTACCCAGAATTCTTTGCAAACCTCAAAATTTGGCTAAAAAAACACATTTTCCTCACATTTCGGTGACAGAAAGTTCTGGAATCTGAGAGGAGCAACAAATTTCCTTCCACCCAGCGTTCCCCCAAGTCTCCCGATAAAAATGGTACCTCACTTGTGTGGGTAGGCCTAGCGCCCGCGACAGTTAATGCCCCAAAACACAACGTGGCCAAATCACAGAAAACAGAGCTGTTTTTTGCAAAGTGCCTACCTGTAGATTTTGGCCTGAAGCTCAGACGGCACCTAGGGAAACCTACCAAACCTGTGCATTTTTGAAAACTAGAGACCTAGGGGAATCCAAGATGGGGTGACTTGTGGGGCTCTGACCAGGTTCTGTTACCCAGAATCCTTTGCAAACCTCAAAATTTGGCTAAAAAAACAAATTTTCCTCACATTTCGGTGACAGAAAGTTCTGGAATATGAGAGGAGCCACAAATTTCCTTCCACCCAGCATTCCCCCAAGTCTCCCGATAAAAATGGCACCTCACTTGTGTGGGTAGGCCTAGCGCCCGCGACAGGATATACCCCAAAACACAACCTGGACACATCACAGAAAACAGAGCTGTTTTTTGCAAAGTGCCTACCTGTAGATTTTGGCCTGTAGCTCAGATGGCACCTGGGGAAACCTACCAAACCTGTGCATTTTTGAAAACTAGAGACCTAGGGGAATCCAAGATGGGGTGACTTGTGGGGCTCTGACCAGGTTCTGTTACCCAGAATTCTTTGCAAACCTCAAAATTTGGCTAAAAAACACATTTTCCTCACATTTCGGTGACAGAAAGTTCTGGAATCTGAGAGGAGCCACAAATTTCCTTCCACCCAGCGTTCCCCCAAGTCTCCCGATAAAAATGGTACCTCACTTGTGTGGGTAGGCCTAGTGCCCGCGACAGTTAATGCCCCAAAACACAACGTGGACAAATCACAGAAAACAGAGCTGTTTTTTGCAAAGTGCCTACCTGTAGATTTTGGCCTTAAGCTCAGACGGCACCTAGGGAAACCTACCAAACCTGTGCATTTTTGAAAACTAGAGACCTAGGGGAATCCAAGATGGGGTGACTTGTGGGGCTCTGACAAGGTTCTGTTACCCAGAATTCTTTGCAAACCTCAAAATTTGGCTAAAAAAACACATTTTCCTCACATTTCGGTGACAGAAAGTTCTGGAATCTGAGAGGAGCCACAAATTTCCTTCCACCCAGCGTTCCCCCAAGTCTCCCGATAAAAATGGTACCTCACTTGTGTGGGTAGTCCTAGCGCCAGCAACAGGAAATGTCCCAAAACACAAAGTGGGCACATCCCATTTTTTGACAGAAAACAGAGCTGTTTTTTGCAAAGTGCCTACCTGTAGATTTTGGCCTGTAGCTCAGCCGGCACCAAGGGAAACCTACCAAACCTGTGCATTTTTGAAAACTAGAGACCTAGGGGAATCCAAGATGGGGTGACTTGTGGGGCTCTGACCAGGTTCTGTTACCCAGAATTCTTTGCAAACCTCAAAATTTGGCTAAAAAAACACATTTTCCTCACATTTCGGTGACAGAAAGTTCTGGAATCTGAGAGGAGCCACAAATTTCATTCCACCCAGCGTTCCCCCAAATCTCCTGATAAAAATGGTACCTCACTTGTGTGGGTAGGCCTAGCGCCCGCAACAGTTAATGCCCCAAAACACAACGTGGACACATCACAGAAAACAGAGCTGTTTTTTGCAAAGTGCCTACCTGTAGATTTTGGCCTGTAGCTCAGATGGCACCTAGGGAAACCTACCAAACCTGTGCATTTTTGAAAACTAGAGACCTAGGGGAATCCAAGATGGGGTGACTTGTGGGGCTCTGACCAGGTTCTGTTACCCAGAATTCTTTGCAAACCTCAAAATTTGGCTAAAAAAACACATTTTCCTCACATTTCGGTGACAGAAAGTTCTGGAATCTGAGAGGAGCAACAAATTTCCTTCCACCCAGCGTTCCCCCAAGTCTCCCGATAAAAATGGTACCTCACTTGTGTGGGTAGGCCTAGCGCCCGCGACAGTTAATGCCCCAAAACACAACGTGGCCAAATCACAGAAAACAGAGCTGTTTTTTGCAAAGTGCCTACCTGTAGATTTTGGCCTGAAGCTCAGACGGCACCTAGGGAAACCTACCAAACCTGTGCATTTTTGAAAACTAGAGACCTAGGGGAATCCAAGATGGGGTGACTTGTGGGGCTCTGACCAGGTTCTGTTACCCAGAATCCTTTGCAAACCTCAAAATTTGGCTAAAAAAACAAATTTTCCTCACATTTCGGTGACAGAAAGTTCTGGAATATGAGAGGAGCCACAAATTTCCTTCCACCCAGCATTCCCCCAAGTCTCCCGATAAAAATGGCACCTCACTTGTGTGGGTAGGCCTAGCGCCCGCGACAGGATATACCCCAAAACACAACCTGGACACATCACAGAAAACAGAGCTGTTTTTTGTAAAGTGCCTACCTGTAGATTTTGGCCTCTAGCTCAGCCGGCACCTAGGGAAACCTACCAAACCTGTGCATTTTTGAAAATTAGAGACCTAGGGGAATCTAAGATGGGGTGACTTGTGGGGCTCTGACCAGGTTCTGTTACCCAGAATTCTTTGCAAACCTCAAAATTTGGCTAAAAAAACACATTTTCCTCACATTTCGGTGACAGAAAGTTCTGGAATCTGAGAGGAGCCACAAATTTCCTTCCACCCAGCGTTCCCCCAAGTCTCCCGATAAAAATGGTACCTCACTTGTGTGGGTAGGCCTAGCGCCCGCGACAGTTAATGCCCCAAAACACAACGTGGACACATCACAGAAAACAGAGCTGTTTTTTGCAAAGTGCCTACCTGTAGATTTTGGCCTGTAGCTCAGACGGCACCTAGGGAAACCTACCAAACCTGTGCATTTTTGAAAACTAGAGACCTAGGGGAATCCAAGATGGGGTGACTTGTGGGGCTCTGACCAGGTTCTGTTACCCAGAATTCTTTGCAAACCTCAAAATTTGGCTAAAAAAACACATTTTCCTCACATTTCGGTGACAGAAAGTTCTGGAATCTGAGAGGAGCCACAAATTTCCTTCCACCCAGCGTTCCCCCAAGTCTCCCAATAAAAATGGTACCTCACTTGTGTGGGTAGGCCTAGCGCCCGCGACAGTTAATGCCCCAAAACACAACGTGGACAAATCACAGAAAACAGAGCTGTTTTTTGCAAAGTGCCTACTTGTAGATTTTGGCCTGTAGCTCAGACGGCACCTAGGGAAACCTACCAAACCTGTGCATTTTTGAAAACTAGAGACCTAGGGGAATCCAAGATGGGGTGACTTGTGGGGCTCTGACCAGGTTCTGTTACCCAGAATTCTTTGCAAACCTCAAAATTTGGCTAAAAAAACACATTTTCCTCACATTTCGGTGACAGAAAGTTCTGGAATCTGAGAGGAGCCACAAATTTCCTTCCACCCAGCGTTCCCCCAAGTCTCCCGATAAAAATGGTACCTCACTTGTGTGGGTAGTCCTAGCGCCCGCAACAGGAAATGTCCCAAAACACAAAGTGGGCACATCCCATTTTTTGACAGAAAACAGAGCTGTTTTTTGCAAAGTGCCTACCTGTAGATTTTGGCCTGTAGCTCAGCCGGCACCAAGGGAAACCTACCAAACCTGTGCATTTTTGAAAACTAGAGACCTAGGGGAATCCAAGATGGGGTGACTTGTGGGGCTCTGACCAGGTTCTGTTACCCAGAATTCTTTGCAAACCTCAAAATTTGGCTAAAAAAACACATTTTCCTCACATTTCGGTGACAGAAAGTTCTGGAATCTGAGGGGAGCCACAAATTTCCTTCCACCCAGCGTTCCCCCAAATCTCCCGATAAAAATGGTACCTCACTTGTGTGGGTAGGCCTAGCGCCCGCGACAGTTAATGCCCCAAAACACAACGTGGACACATCACAGAAAACAGAGCTGTTTTTTGCAAAGTGCCTACCTGTAGATTTTGGCCTGTAGCTCAGATGGCACCTGGGGAAACCTACCAAACCTGTGCATTTTTGAAAACTAGACACCTAGGGGAATCCAAGATGGGGTGACTTGTGGGGCTCTGACCAGGTTCTGTTACCCAGAATTCTTTGCAAACCTCAAAATTTGGCTAAAAAACACATTTTCCTCACATTTCGGTGACAGAAAGTTCTGGAATCTGAGAGGAGCCACAAATTTCCTTCCACCCAGCGTTCCCCCAAGTCTCCCGATAAAAATGGTACCTCACTTGTGTGGGTAGGCCTAGTGCCCGCGACAGTTAATGCCCCAAAACACAACGTGGACAAATCACAGAAAACAGAGCTGTTTTTTGCAAAGTGCCTACCTGTAGATTTTGGCCTGAAGCTCAGACGGCACCTAGGGAAACCTACCAAACCTGTGCATTTTTGAAAACTAGAGACCTAGGGGAATCCAAGATGGGGTGACTTGTGGGGCTCTGACCAGGTTCTGTTACCCAGAATTCTTTGCAAACCTCAAAATTTGGCTAAAAAAACACATTTTCCTCACATTTCGGTGACAGAAAGTTCTGGAATCTGAGAGGAGCCACAAATTTCCTTCCACCCAGCGTTCCCCCAAGTCTCCCGATAAAAATGGTACCTCACTTGTGTGGGTAGTCCTAGCGCCCGCAACAGGAAATGTCCCAAAACACAAAGTGGGCACATCCCATTTTTTGACAGAAAACAGAGCTGTTTTTTGCAAAGTGCCTACCTGTAGATTTTGGCCTGTAGCTCAGCCGGCACCAAGGGAAACCTACCAAACCTGTGCATTTTTGAAAACTAGAGACCTAGGGGAATCCAAGATGGGGTGACTTGTGGGGCTCTGACCAGGTTCTGTTACCCAGAATTCTTTGCAAACCTCAAAATTTGGCTAAAAAAACACATTTTCCTCACATTTCGGTGACAGAAAGTTCTGGAATCTGAGAGGAGCCACAAATTTCCTTCCACCCAGCGTTCCCCCAAATCTCCTGATAAAAATGGTACCTCACTTGTGTGGGTAGGCCTAGCGCCCGCGACAGTTAATGCCCCAAAACACAACGTGGACACATCACAGAAAACAGAGCTGTTTTTTGCAAAGTGCCTACCTGTAGATTTTGGCCTGTAGCTCAGATGGCACCTAGGGAAACCTACCAAACCTGTGCATTTTTGAAAACTAGAGACCTAGGGGAATCCAAGATGGGGTGACTTGTGGGGCTCTGACCAGGTTCTGTTACCCAGAATTCTTTGCAAACCTCAAAATTTGGCTAAAAAAACACATTTTCCTCACAATTCGGTGACAGAAAGTTCTGGAATCTGAGAGGAGCAACAAATTTCCTTCCACCCAGCGTTCCCCCAAGTCTCCCGATAAAAATGGTACCTCACTTGTGTGGGTAGGCCTAGCGCCCGCGACAGTTAATGCCCCAAAACACAACGTGGCCAAATCACAGAAAACAGAGCTGTTTTTTGCAAAGTGCCTACCTGTAGATTTTGGCCTGAAGCTCAGACGGCACCTAGGGAAACCTACCAAACCTGTGCATTTTTGAAAACTAGAGACCTAGGGGAATCCAAGATGGGGTGACTTGTGGGGCTCTGACCAGGTTCTGTTACCCAGAATCCTTTGCAAACCTCAAAATTTGGCTAAAAAAACAAATTTTCCTCACATTTCGGTGACAGAAAGTTCTGGAATATGAGAGGAGCCACAAATTTCCTTCCACCCAGCATTCCCCCAAGTCTCCCGATAAAAATGGCACCTCACTTGTGTGGGTAGGCCTAGCACCCGCGACAGGATATACCCCAAAACACAACCTGGACACATCACAGAAAACAGAGCTGTTTTTTGTAAAGTGCCTACCTGTAGATTTTGGCCTCTAGCTCAGCCGGCACCTAGGGAAACCTACCAAACCTGTGCATTTTTGAAAACTAGAGACCTAGGGGAATCCAAGATGGGGTGACTTGTGGGGCTCTGACCAGGTTCTGTTACCCAGAATTCTTTGCAAACCTCAAAATTTGGCTAAAAAAACACATTTTCCTCACATTTCGGTGACAGAAAGTTCTGGAATCTGAGAGGAGCCACAAATTTCCTTCCACCCAGCGTTCCCCCAAGTCTCCCGATAAAAATGGTACCTCACTTGTGTGGGTAGTCCTAGCGCCCGCAACAGGAAATGTCCCAAAACACAAAGTGGGCACATCCCATTTTTTGACAGAAAACAGAGCTGTTTTTTGCAAAGTGCCTACCTGTAGATTTTGGCCTGTAGCTCAGCCGGCACCAAGGGAAACCTACCAAACCTGTGCATTTTTGAAAACTAGAGACCTAGGGGAATCCAAGATGGGGTGACTTGTGGGGCTCTGACCAGGTTCTGTTACCCAGAATTCTTTGCAAACCTCAAAATTTGGCTAAAAAAACACATTTTCCTCACATTTCGGTGACAGAAAGTTCTGGAATCTGAGGGGAGCCACAAATTTCCTTCCACCCAGCGTTCCCCCAAATCTCCCGATAAAAATGGTACCTCACTTGTGTGGGTAGGCCTAGCGCCCGCGACAGTTAATGCCCCAAAACACAACGTGGACACATCACAGAAAACAGAGCTGTTTTTTGCAAAGTGCCTACCTGTAGATTTTGGCCTGTAGCTCAGATGGCACCTGGGGAAACCTACCAAACCTGTGCATTTTTGAAAACTAGAGACCTAGGGGAATCCAAGATGGGGTGACTTGTGGGGCTCTGACCAGGTTCTGTTACCCAGAATTCTTTGCAAACCTCAAAATTTGGCTAAAAAACACATTTTCCTCACATTTCGGTGACAGAAAGTTCTGGAATCTGAGAGGAGCCACAAATTTCCTTCCACCCAGCGTTCCCCCAAGTCTCCCGATAAAAATGGTACCTCACTTGTGTGGGTAGGCCTAGTGCCCGCGACAGTTAATGCCCCAAAACACAACGTGGACAAATCACAGAAAACAGAGCTGTTTTTTGCAAAGTGCCTACCTGTAGATTTTGGCCTGAAGCTCAGACGGCACCTAGGGAAACCTACCAAACCTGTGCATTTTTGAAAACTAGAGACCTAGGGGAATCCAAGATGGGGTGACTTGTGGGGCTCTGACCAGGTTCTGTTACCCAGAATTCTTTGCAAACCTCAAAATTTGGCTAAAAAAACACATTTTCCTCACATTTCGGTGACAGAAAGTTCTGGAATCTGAGAGGAGCCACAAATTTCCTTCCACCCAGCGTTCCCCCAAGTCTCCCGATAAAAATGGTACCTCACTTGTGTGGGTAGTCCTAGCGCCCGCAACAGGAAATGTCCCAAAACACAAAGTGGGCACATCCCATTTTTTGACAGAAAACAGAGCTGTTTTTTGCAAAGTGCCTACCTGTAGATTTTGGCCTGTAGCTCAGCCGGCACCAAGGGAAACCTACCAAACCTGTGCATTTTTGAAAACTAGAGACCTAGGGGAATCCAAGATGGGGTGACTTGTGGGGCTCTGACCAGGTTCTGTTACCCAGAATTCTTTGCAAACCTCAAAATTTGGCTAAAAAAACACATTTTCCTCACATTTCGGTGACAGAAAGTTCTGGAATCTGAGAGGAGCCACAAATTTCCTTCCACCCAGCGTTCCCCCAAATCTCCTGATAAAAATGGTACCTCACTTGTGTGGGTAGGCCTAGCGCCCGCGACAGTTAATGCCCCAAAACACAACGTGGACACATCACAGAAAACAGAGCTGTTTTTTGCAAAGTGCCTACCTGTAGATTTTGGCCTGTAGCTCAGATGGCACCTAGGGAAACCTACCAAACCTGTGCATTTTTGAAAACTAGAGACCTAGGGGAATCCAAGATGGGGTGACTTGTGGGGCTCTGACCAGGTTCTGTTACCCAGAATTCTTTGCAAACCTCAAAATTTGGCTAAAAAAACACATTTTCCTCACATTTCGGTGACAGAAAGTTCTGGAATCTGAGAGGAGCAACAAATTTCCTTCCACCCAGCGTTCCCCCAAGTCTCCCGATAAAAATGGTACCTCACTTGTGTGGGTAGGCCTAGCGCCCGCGACAGTTAATGCCCCAAAACACAACGTGGCCAAATCACAGAAAACAGAGCTGTTTTTTGCAAAGTGCCTACCTGTAGATTTTGGCCTGAAGCTCAGACGGCACCTAGGGAAACCTACCAAACCTGTGCATTTTTGAAAACTAGAGACCTAGGGGAATCCAAGATGGGGTGACTTGTGGGGCTCTGACCAGGTTCTGTTACCCAGAATCCTTTGCAAACCTCAAAATTTGGCTAAAAAAACAAATTTTCCTCACATTTCGGTGACAGAAAGTTCTGGAATATGAGAGGAGCCACAAATTTCCTTCCACCCAGCATTCCCCCAAGTCTCCCGATAAAAATGGCACCTCACTTGTGTGGGTAGGCCTAGCACCCGCGACAGGATATACCCCAAAACACAACCTGGACACATCACAGAAAACAGAGCTGTTTTTTGTAAAGTGCCTACCTGTAGATTTTGGCCTCTAGCTCAGCCGGCACCTAGGGAAACCTACCAAACCTGTGCATTTTTGAAAACTAGAGACCTAGGGGAATCCAAGATGGGGTGACTTGTGGGGCTCTGACCAGGTTCTGTTACCCAGAATCCTTTGCAAACCTCAAAATTTGGCTAAAAAAACAAATTTTCCTCACATTTCGGTGACAGAAAGTTCTGGAATATGAGAGGCACCACAAATTTCCTTCCACCCAGCGTTCCCCCAAATCTCCCGATAAAAATGGTACCTCACTTGTGTGGGTAGGCCTAGCGCCCGCGACAGTTAATGCCCCAAAACACAACGTGGACACATCACAGAAAACAGAGCTGTTTTTTGCAAAGTGCCTACCTGTAGATTTTGGCCTGTAGCTCAGATGGCACCTGGGGAAACCTACCAAACCTGTGCATTTTTGAAAACTAGAGACCTAGGGGAATCCAAGATGGGGTGACTTGTGGGGCTCTGACCAGGTTCTGTTACCCAGAATTCTTTGCAAACCTCAAAATTTGGCTAAAAAAACACATTTTCCTCACATTTCGGTGACAGAAAGTTCTGGAATCTGAGAGGAGCCACAAATTTCCTTCCACCCAGCGTTCCCCCAAATCTCCTGATAAAAATGGTACCTCACTTGTGTGGGTAGGCCTAGCGCCCGCGACAGTTAATGCCCCAAAACACAACGTGGACACATCACAGAAAACAGAGCTGTTTTTTGCAAAGTGCCTACCTGTAGATTTTGGCCTGTAGCTCAGATGGCACCTAGGGAAACCTACCAAACCTGTGCATTTTTGAAAACTAGAGACCTAGGGGAATCCAAGATGGGGTGACTTGTGGGGCTCTGACCAGGTTCTGTTACCCAGAATTCTTTGCAAACCTCAAAATTTGGCTAAAAAAACACATTTTCCTCACATTTCGGTGACAGAAAGTTCTGGAATCTGAGAGGAGCAACAAATTTCCTTCCACCCAGCGTTCCCCCAAGTCTCCCGATAAAAATGGTACCTCACTTGTGTGGGTAGGCCTAGCGCCCGCGACAGTTAATGCCCCAAAACACAACGTGGCCAAATCACAGAAAACAGAGCTGTTTTTTGCAAAGTGCCTACCTGTAGATTTTGGCCTGAAGCTCAGACGGCACCTAGGGAAACCTACCAAACCTGTGCATTTTTGAAAACTAGAGACCTAGGGGAATCCAAGATGGGGTGACTTGTGGGGCTCTGACCAGGTTCTGTTACCCAGAATCCTTTGCAAACCTCAAAATTTGGCTAAAAAAACAAATTTTCCTCACATTTCGGTGACAGAAAGTTCTGGAATATGAGAGGAGCCACAAATTTCCTTCCACCCAGCATTCCCCCAAGTCTCCCGATAAAAATGGCACCTCACTTGTGTGGGTAGGCCTAGCACCCGCGACAGGATATACCCCAAAACACAACCTGGACACATCACAGAAAACAGAGCTGTTTTTTGTAAAGTGCCTACCTGTAGATTTTGGCCTCTAGCTCAGCCGGCACCTAGGGAAACCTACCAAACCTGTGCATTTTTGAAAACTAGAGACCTAGGGGAATCCAAGATGGGGTGACTTGTGGGGCTCTGACCAGGTTCTGTTACCCAGAATCCTTTGCAAACCTCAAAATTTGGCTAAAAAAACAAATTTTCCTCACATTTCGGTGACAGAAAGTTCTGGAATATGAGAGGCACCACAAATTTCCTTCCACCCAGCGTTCCCCCAAGTCTCCCGATAAAAATGGTACCTCACTTGTGTGGGTAGGCCTAGCGCCCGCGACAGTTAATGCCCCAAAACACAACGTGGCCAAATCACAGAAAACAGAGCTGTTTTTTGCAAAGTGCCTACCTGTAGATTTTGGCCTGAAGCTCAGACGGCACCTAGGGAAACCTACCAAACCTGTGCATTTTTGAAAACTAGAGACCTAGGGGAATCCAAGATGGGGTGACTTGTGGGGCTCTGACCAGGTTCTGTTACCCAGAATCCTTTGCAAACCTCAAAATTTGGCTAAAAAAACAAATTTTCCTCACATTTCGGTGACAGAAAGTTCAGGAATATGAGAGGAGCCACAAATTTCCTTCCACCCAGCATTCCCCCAAGTCTCCCGATAAAAATGGCACCTCACTTGTGTGGGTAGGCCTAGCACCCGCGACAGGATATACCCCAAAACACAACCTGGACACATCACAGAAAACAGAGCTGTTTTTTGTAAAGTGCCTACCTGTAGATTTTGGCCTCTAGCTCAGCCGGCACCTAGGGAAACCTACCAAACCTGTGCATTTTTTAAAACTAGAGACCTAGGGGAATCCAAGATGGGGTGACTTGTGGGGCTCTGACCAGGTTCTGTTACCCAGAATCCTTTGCAAACCTCAAAATTTGGCTAAAAAAACAAATTTTCCTCACATTTCGGTGACAGAAAGTTCTGGAATATGAGAGGCGCCACAAATTTCCTTCCACCCAGCGTTCCCCCAAGTCTCCCGATAAAAATGGTACCTCACTTGTGTGGGTAGGCCTAGCGCCCGCGACAGTTAATGCCCCAAAACACAACGTGGACAAATCACAGAAAACAGAGCTGTTTTTTGCAAAGTGCCTACCTGTAGATTTTGGCCTGAAGCTCAGACAGCACCTAGGGAAACCTACCAAACCTGTGCATTTTTGAAAACTAGAGACCTAGGGGAATCCAAGATGGGGTGACTTGTGGGGCTCTGACCAGGTTCTGTTACCCAGAATCCTTTGCAAACCATAAAATTTGGCTAAAAAAACAAATTTTCCTCACATTTCGGTGACAGAAAGTTCTGGAATATGAGAGGAGCCACAAATTTCCTTCCATCCAGCATTCCCCCAAGTCTCCCGATAAAAATGGCACCTCACTTGTGTGGGTAGGCCTAGCGCCCGCGACAGGATATACCCCAAAACACAACCTGGACACATCACAGAAAACAGAGCTGTTTTTTGTAAAGTGCCTACCTGTAGATTTTGGCCTCTAGCTCAGCCGGCACCTAGGGAAACCTACCAAACCTGTGCATTTTTGAAAATTAGAGACCTAGGGGAATCTATGATGGGGTGACTTGTGGGGCTCTGACCAGGTTCTGTTACCCAGAATTCTTTGCAAACCTCAAAAGTTGGCTAAAAAAACAAATTTTCCTCACATTTCGGTGACAGAAAGTTCTGGAATCTGAGAGGAGCCACAAATTTCCTTCCACCCAGCGTTCCCCCAAGTCTCCCGATAAAAATGGTACCTCACTTGTGTGGGTAGGCCTAGCGCCCGTGACAGGATATGCCCCAAAACACAACGTTGACACATCACAGAAAACAGAGCTGTTTTTTGCAAAGTGCCTACCTGTAGATTTTGGCCTCTAGCTCAGCCGGCACCTAGGGAAACCTACCAAACCTGTGCATTTTTTAAAACTAGAGACCTAGGGGAATCCAAGATGGGGTGACTTGTGGGGCTCTGACCAGGTTCTGTTACCCAGAATCCTTTGCAAACCTCAAAATTTGGCTAAAAAAACAAATTTTCCTCACATTTCGGTGACAGAAAGTTCTGGAATCTGAGAGGAGCCACAAATTTCCTTCTACCTAGCGTTCCTCCAAGTCTCCCGATAAAAATGATACCTCACTTCTGTGGGTAGTCCTAGCGCCCGCAACAGGAAATGTCCCAAAACACAAAGTGGGACATCCCATTTTTTGACAGAAAACAGAGCTGTTTTTTGCAAAGTGCCTACCTGTAGATTTTGGCCTCTAGCGCAGCCGGCACCTAGGGAAACCTACCAAACCTGTGCATTTTTTAAAACTAGAGGCCTAGGGGAATCCAAGATGGGGTGACTTGTGGGGCTCTGACCAGGTTCTGTTTCCCAGAATCCTTTGCAAATCTCAAAATTTGGCTAAAGAAACACATTTTCCTCACATTTCGGTGACAGAAAGTTCTGGAATCTGAGAGGAGCCACAAATTCCCTTCCACCCAGCATTCCCCCAAGTCTCCCGATAAAAATGGTACCTCACTTGTGTGGGTAGGCCTAGCGCCCGCTACAGGATAAGGCCCAAAACTTGAAGAGATAGAGGGGATAGCACAGCGAGTTTATAAGGACATATTCTTTTATACATCTTTAGACTGACTCTGCTTTGGGGACCCACATAAGTGAGGTGTCATTTTACTTGGGAGACTGAGGGGAAACCTTGGGGAGTAGGTATTCTGTGCTGGAGCGGTGATCCAATGAAGAAAAGTCAGGAAAATATGCTTTTTTAAGCAAATTTTGAGGTTTACAGAGGAGTCTGGGTAAGAAAATGTTGGGGGACCCACGCAAGCCACACCTCCCTGGACTCCTTGGGGTGTCTAGTTTTAAAAAATGTGTGGGTTTGGTAGGTTTCCCTAGATGAAGGCCGCACCCAGGACTAAAAACTTAGGTGCCCCCCCCCAAACACAGTTAGTTTTGTAATATATCATTTTGATGTGTCCACATACGTCCGTGATGTGCCAAACACTAAAATTGTGAAAAGAAATGCACTTAGGTTATGTGAAAAAGACCCCTCACCCACCAACCAAGTTGGTGGCATGCTTCATCATCGGGGTCCCACCTGAGGCACCTAGCGTGTCACAGGTGTGCTGCGACGCCTGATTACAGCGGAGCAGGTTTTGTCATTTTTACCACACATACTGGTTGGATTTGGCACAAGGGTGAGTGATGGTTCAGTGGATCAAATTTTATTAACAAGTGCTTTCACAAAAATGAAATGCACTGTTAATAACTGAAAGGGAAAAAACTGAACCAATGACTCACAGCTCGTGAGCTGTATAGCCGCAACAAGGCACCAACCGCTTTACAGTCCATTCACACAACTTTCATACTTGACACGCACAAGACCATTCACAGCGCCACTCAAGGGCCCATCACTTACATACGCCCACATGCCTGATACGACAATCACACCAGCTGATGGGAGTGTGTGGACTGGTGTTTGGCTGGCAGTGTGTTGCAGTAGCCAACAGCAAGTCAATATGTACACTCTCAGCCAAGCCCCACTCCACACACAATGGCATCATTTTGGGTTTTTTTAAACAGAGGAACCCCTAACTAAGTAGAAAGAATTACAAAACTACAAACACAAAAAGCTCTAACTAAGTACATAACAGAAATGCTAACCATGAAACTGAACACAAGAAAATACAAAACAGACATGAGTTTACACTCATGGTTGTTCCCAGAAATTCTTCTGGGTGTGGTAATTCTTAAAACAACCACCCACACACAGCCCAGGCTTTGAAGGACAATCTGGGCAGTACATTCAAGTCTCCCTCCGGATACCTCTTCGAAAACACACTCTACATTTCTTAGCTGGAAAGTCTTTTTTGGGTGTGGGAGGAATGTGCTCAGCAAAGTGTTGATCTTTCAATCTAGCCACATGCTCCACCACTGCTTCTCTAGGAACTCTGGCCTGTTCCACCACAATAAGGCTCCCTATCACTGACTCCTGAAATTTCACAAATGTCATCTTTGACTCTGGAGACCTATCCCTAAACACAATAAAAGCATTGAAGGTTGCTAAGTGGAAGAGGTGAATTGCTAACTTCTTATACCAAACGTAAGACTTACGAATAGCAGTATAAGGTTCCAACCTCTGATCAACTCTATCTACACCTCCCATGTGCTTATTATAATCTAAAATGCACACAGGTTTGCGCACTTCAGCAACCTGGCCCCAAACAGTCACGGGGTAAGTACTCTCATCATGGATGGTACTTAGCATGTAGACATCCTTCTTGTCTGAAAATTTCAAAGCTAGCAGCTCATCATTCTGCAAGGCACAGCACTGTCCCCTCTCAAGTTTTTTTACAAACAAGCTCCCTTGGATAGCCTTTCCGGTTACAACGAATTGTGCCACAAGCAACAGTGTCCACTTTACACAATTCCTTGAACAACTGCACTCCAGTGTAGAAGTTATCTACATACAAATGGTGACCTTTGTTGAACAGTCGTCTACCAAGATCCCACACAATTTTCTCAGTAACTCCAAAAGTGGGAAGACAACCAGGGGGGTCAATATTGGAATCCCTACCAGTGTAGACACGGAAACTATAAACATATCCTGTACTACTTTCAGACAGCATATACAATTAAATTCCATATCGTGCCCTTTTGCTAGGACTGTACTGCCTAAAAACCAAACGACCCTTGAAGAGGACCAAAGACTCGTCCACACTTATCTCTTTGCCTGGAACATAGACCTCTGAAAACCGATCTACAAAATGATCAAGGACAGGCCTAATCTTAAAAAGACGGTCAGAATCTGGGTGATCTCGTGGCAAGGCTAATGCATTGTCAACAAAATGCAGCATCCTAAGAAGAAGCAAATACCGATTACGACTCATGGTCGCAGGAAATATAGCTGTTGCCATCAAGGAACTAGTAGACCAATAAGAAGCCAGTGACGGCTTCCTTATCAACCCCATCAAAAAAGTCAAACCCAAAAACATTTGTATCTCCTCCACATTTGTGGGAATCCACTGGGCAGCTCTAGAGTGTGGCCTAAGTTTAGCAGCGTTGTCCCTCAAATGCTGCTCCGCATACAAATTAATCTGTGCAACAATCTCTTCCAAAAACACATCATCCACGAATAACTAAAAGAAATTGATAGGCAAAAAGTTCTCTGTATTGGCGTTACACCCCGGGAGACCAGTAAAGGCAGGCAACTCTGGCTGCTCCATGTTTGGGGCAACCCAGACATCAGGTCTTATAATGGCGAAGCTTTCAGCCCCAGGTTGCTGCACTAATGGCACATCAGTGTCCTCCTCTAAAACAGACCCTTCATCTGCACTGAGTGTGGCTTCATCATCAGAAGATTCCCCTCCAACAGAAACATCACTGCCAGAATCTCTCGCTTCCTCCTCTGCCTCAGATGCAGTGTCCGTCTCATAATCATGATCAGAAAATGACTCAAAAAGCATACCAACCACCTGCTGAGCGGTCATCCTGCGGCTAGCCATGATCTTTCCTACTAAAATTAACTGGACAAATTCACCACCAACAACCAGCACTGTGTAAGACAAGTAACAAAGTGTAGCTTTGTTAGTAAGAGTTATAAACTCAAAAACTATACCGCTCACTTGCCTGAAAAAGCTTGATTCACCAGCAACTACTCTGCACAGACACTGCAATCACCAATGATATCCCACTAAAAAGAAAGAAAGAAAGGCAAATTAGAAATAAAACAAAACAAATATCATTGTGCACAAATCTAAGGACAATTTCACACACAATCCTGCATTTAGTACACCCCCTACAAACATGTCATTCATGCATGGCAACAATACTCCTTTGGAGTAAATTGTTTTTAATTACCTAAAACATGCAACTGTGCAAACTGCAGGTCAACCACTGCCAAAACCGCAAGGAGCCACAGCAAATAAAGCAAAAGCTTTGAACTAGAACAAAAAGGAGGAAAACATTTTTTATCACAAATGCAAATACTTCATCAGTTGACAAACACCCCACTATCAAACATTTAGAAATTGGTGCCTAAGTGGATTCTGCCATAGGGGCAGATGGGCCTACTAACAAAATAGGCCTATCAGCCCCAAGGAGGCCAGAAAATACCTTTAGTAGTGTGTCCCCATGGGGAGCGACTCTTGCCAAAGGGGACAGCCCCCAAACAAAAAAAACAAAAAAACACACAACACTATCCCTGGTGCCTAAGTGGCTTCTGCCCCCCATGGGGGCAGAATTGGCCAACAGGTCAATTGGGGTGCCCCGTGCCCAAGGGGATGCCCCCCCACAAAAATAAACAAACATAAAAATCCCTGGCTTTCTAGTTGTTTCTGCCCCCCTTGGGGGCAGATCAGGCTAAAAATAATAGGCTGATCTGTCTCCAAGGCGTGCAGAAATGGCCTCGGTACATGTGCCCCCAAAGTGGGGGGCGACCCTTGCTCAAGGCCCCCCCATCCACTAACACACACACACACACTATCCCTGGTGCCTAAATGGCTTCTGCCCCCCTTGGGGGCATATGGGCCTAAAATAATAGGCCCATCTGCCCCCAGGGGGGGGCAGAAATGGCCAACAGGTCAATGCCCCCATCGGGGGGGCACCCCGTGACCAAGGGGAAAACCCCCACAAAAATAAACACATAAAAAAAAAATCACTGGCGTTCTAGTGGTTTCTGCCCCCCTTGGGGCAGATCAGCCTAAAAATAATAGCCTGATCTGCCCCCAAGGGGGGCATAAATGGCCCTAAAAGACATGCCCCCAAAGGGGAGCGACCCTTGCCCAAGGGGCCGCCCCCCCATCCACTACACCCACAATGCCTGGTGCCTAAGTGGCTTCTGCCCCCCTTGGGGGCAGATGGACCTAAAAAAATAGGCCGATCTTCCCCCAAGGGGGGCAGAAAAGGCCAACAGTTCTATGCCCCCTTGGGGGGGGCGCACCTTGCCCAAGGGGGCACCCCCCCACATAAACACACAAATAAAACGACATCCCTGGTGATCCAGTGGCTTCTGCCCCCCTTGGGGGCAGATCCGCCTAAAATAGTAGGCCAATCTGCCCCCAAGGGGGGCAGAAATGGCCGTAATTAGTTGCCCCCCAAAAGGGGAGCGACCCTTGCCCAAGGGGCCGCTCCCCGCAAGTCTCAAACACGACAAAAATAGAAAAGAAAAATTCCTTGTGTCTAGTGGGCATTCCTGCTGCCGATCGCAATGCGATCGGGCAGCAGGAATGCTCAAAAAGACACCGGGGGAAAGGAAAACCCTTTCCTTTCCCCCGATGCCTCTTTCTGCAAAGGCCCCCACCCACCGGGAAGAAAAACTCACCTCTTCCAAGGTCGCCGCACAGGAAGCAAATGGCTTCCTGTGCGGCGAGAACCCGATAATGAAGTCAGCGTGCGATCGCACGCTGACGTCATTATGGGGAGGGTGGGGGGGTTGGGGTGGAAGGGGAAGGGCTTCCCCTTCCATCCCTGACTTTGGGGGGGTGGGGGGAAGCACACAGAGGGAGCGAGAGCACTCCCTCTGGGCTGTGTGCCGAGGACGTAGTGGCTACGTCCTCGACACAGCAGCACTGTGCCGAAGGACGTAACCACTATGTCCTCGGCACAGAAGGGGTTAAGTTTTGCATAGCAAGTTTTGAAATTCCGATGCAGGTCAAGCGGTTTATAATGAATAGAAAGTATACCTTCTTTGTAAGTATGGGAGGTTTGAGTCATGAAAAGGACGTTCAAAAGTCACGATAGAAACATTTCTGTTGAGCTAAATCAGTAGGGAATTAGTTATGATTAGCAAATCGACCAATCAAGCAAATGCTGTCCATGCAAAGTTTAGGAAGGAAAGCCTGTGTTTAAAATGCAACATTTAGTTAGGCCTATAGTTCACTCAGACGGGATATTAATTAAATTAATTGTATTTTTATTGACATCTCTAGCACAGGTTATTGATATGTGTGACACATAGGCCTGAAATATTAATGTGGAGGACACTGCATCCCTTTCCATTCTGTTGACAGTTTTCCATTGCAAGAATTGGAGATGTTACGCAAGGTGTTTTACTTAAAAAATCAAATATAATATTTGTACTGGTTTTTCGTGTCGGCTTGTCTGTAGATGTAGCTGAGAAACGTCATACCTGTTGTTCTTGACAAGAGCAGCCTTTGCTTCTTGACCGCATTAAGCTTTAGGCAGTTTTATATGATATTTCCAGTCATCTCCATCAGTTTTCCATTTGGAGTAATGCTGCCAGCCAAATTATTTCACAGAGAACCACTGCAAAAGGTACAACACAAAAATAAGGTGTAAAATGCAGTATTATGAACTAATAATTTTGAGTCTGTTGATTTTTTGGAATTATAACCATGCTGTAAAAACACACCTTGGAGTGAATTGTTCCTGTTTTGTGTAGCATATCATACTTGAAACATTTTCCATATTTTTCTGAATCTATTTAACTGACGTCTGCATGACCATAAGTCAGATACACCCTTATTCTAGTTAGATTGCAGGTTGTCAAATATCAGGTGAGAGGAAGATATGTAGGTGGCGCAATGGAAAAAAGGAATTTGAGAAGCCACAATAGAGGAAACAAAATCATGGAAAATAAATTTTAAGTGGAGTTTGGCCTAGTGAATGGTGTTTGGGTTAAGGGATGAGTGATGTTTAGTGGTAATGAGGGGTTTTTGTAAGGATCATGATGGAAGGAGTTCAAGCGTAGAAAGGGATGTTTAGGGTTCAGGAATGGGAGGAGCTTAGGGGTGGTGAGGGTTTTTTGGGTTCATGAATGGGATGAGTTGAGAGGTTGTGGTGTTTTTTAAGGTTCAGGAATGGGCGGAGTTTAGGGGTGTTGAGAGGTTTTTAAGAGTTCACGGATTTGCAGAGTTTAGGGCTGGTGAGTTTTTTTTTTTAAGGTTTAGTGAATGACAGAATTTAGTGGTGGTGAAGAGCATTTAAGATTCAAGTATTAGTGGATTTTGGGGGTGGTTAGATATCTTAGAGGTTAGGGATGGGTGGAGTTTATCAGCAGAAACAATTTTAGGGTTCAAGAATCGGTGGAGTTCATGGTGGTGAAGGGTTTTAAGGTTTTAAGGATGGGTGGGTTTTAGATGTAGAAAGGCCTTTTAAGGATTAAGGATGGGTGCAGTTTAGGAGTGGAGAATGAATTTTGAGTGTTCATGGTTAGATTGGACTTACATGTATATAGGGACTTATAGGGGTCATGAACGGGTGGAGTTTAAGGGTAGTGAGGGGTCTTAGGATTCAGGGTTGAGTGGAGTTTAGGGGTCAGGGATGGGTGGAGTTTAGGAATGGTGAGGTGTTCTCAGGAGGCAAGGAGGGATGGTGTTTAGAAATGGCGCATGGTGAGCCAATTTTGGAATTCAAAGTAATTGTTTGACAAAGTAAAATATATTAATCTTAGATAATGTTCGCTGCAGTAAAGTGCTGATATAAATGCCTCTAACAAAAAAGTTTCTGAGAGTAAGACTTGCAATTGTTGCATTTGCAACCTAAAAAGCACCCATGCAAAAGCCAATTGTGACATTCTATGAATTAGTTTATATGAACTGATACATGCCATTTATGCAACAAATTTCCATTAAAATGTTTAGGTGAAATGATTTCTCTGTAATGCTATTCCAGGAAATTGATCTAGGACTACAAATATTATGCCTGAGACAACTTGATATGCATTTGTAAGTTAGCTCCTTAACAACGTTTGTATAGGTCGTAGTTTCTCATTGACACTGGAGATCATGGCGCACCCCTACTTCAATATGGTGATGGTATCTGAAAGACAAACATAGCTAGCCCCTGGCCAGGTACTGCAAAGAGAACTGATTCTAACAAGTGTTTATGGACTAAGGACTGGCATAAATCATGAAGTTGCCTGGTTGTCAACATGAACCTTTTTGCACACATTTACCTGAGTGCATCTATTCAATGAAATATATGAGTCTGGATTAGCCACACCCAGAAATACGTCATTACTCTGGCTTATGTCTTGTTAGATCTTCTTAATAAGCTCAACTATTTCCAGGGTTTTAATATGTCTGTTAAAACTCACCCTGTGAACATTATAGATGTTACAATGCTGGATCTTATTCTATTTTTCCTGTTTGCCTTCTGTCAAAGTTTAGACATTGGTTTCTGGGCAAACAATCTAGGAACCAGCACATCTGCATTACAGTATGTAAATTCATGGGGCCACATTTTGTATTGTCACTCAGCACAGCAATTAAAGTAGCTGTGCTGCATGAAAGCGAGAGAGCAGAAGGGCACATAATCTACCAAGATATAGCACTGCTGCTGTCCTCCAATGTGCTGGCACTTTATAGGCTGCCTTGCGCCACACCTACCCTTGCACCATAGTGCAAGGGTTAGCACACGATGTCCACCATAGGTTTTTCACTGGAAGTGTACCCTTCCTCTACAAAAAACTATGCTTAGATGTATATTAACACTTTATCAAGCTTGCATATGTGCTGCACATATACAAACACTGGAAAAAGTTCTATTGCACTTCTTTGAATTACTTCAAGGATGCTTTCCACCCCAAAACAAGTTTTGCACCCAAAACTAAATCTCAATTCAACACTATGAGCCAGTTTGTATCACCTTTCTCATTGTATATTTGGACCATAGAGTGTATGTACACTGAAAACATTATGCTGAAGTCCATAGTATCCCTCTGGAGTAGAAGGAAAAGTTCTTATAGCCCCTTCCCACTGCTGGATATGGTCATGGACCTAGTGAGGATAGCTTCTGTTGCTCCTATTTTGGCTAACAAATAGTAAAGAAATGGTATGGCTGGTGTTCGCCCGACAAAGGCCCTGGGGTGGCAGGTAAGATAAAGCACCATTGACTCTCATCTCATATTATTATCAGGGTTCATGATGGTGCAGATATGTTTTTGTTGAGCTGGCCTGAAGAGATGCCATTGTAGTACTGTTTCAGCAAGTCAACAGCTGTCACACAGTTTAAAAGACTTAAGCCAACTTCTCTCTCACTCCAGATCTCCCTCATCAGAAAGACAGAAGAACAAGTCATTTGTAAAGAGGCCAATAGGGCCGTATTTATACTCCGTTTGCGCCGAATTTGCGTCGTTTTTTTCGACGCAAATTCGACGCTAAACTAACGCCAACTAACGCCATATTTATACTATGGCGTTAGAGGCGAATAGCGCCAAAGTTCCCGGAATGTGCGTCATTTTTTAGCGTGAACCCCTTCCTTGCGTTAATGATATGCAAGGGAGGCGTTCCCGTCTAAAAAATGACTCCCAGGACTTTACGTGGTATTTATACTCCCGGGCAAAAGAGACGCCCGGGAGTGGGCGTTGCTAAAAACGGCGCATTTGCGCCGCTTTTTAACGCCTGGGTCAGGCATGGCGTTAAGGGACAAGTGGGCTCAAAATGAGCCCAGAGTGCCCTCCCCTGCCCCCAGGGACCCCCCCTGCCACCCTTGCCCACCCCAGGAGGACACCCAAGGCTGGAGGGACCCACCCCAGGGACATTGAGGTAAGTATTTTTTTATTTTTTTTTAATGATTTTTTTTGGCATAGGGGGGCCTGATTTGTGCCCCCCTACATGCCACTATGCCCAATGACCATGCCCAGGGGACAGAAGTCCCCTGGGCATGGCCATTGGGCAAGGGGGCATGACTCCTATCTTTACAATGATAGGAGTCATGTTGATGGGGGATGGGCGTCGAAAATAAATGGCGCAAGTCGGGTTACGACGATTTTTTCGACGTAACCTGACTTGCCCCATTTTAAGACGCCCATGCGCCATTTTCCCCCTACGCCGGCGCTGTCTGGTGTACGTGGTTTTTCTCGCGCACACCAGGCAGCGCCGGTCTGCTTGCGCCGGCTAACGCCATTCAATAAATACGGCGCCCGCATGGCGCTTCAGAATGGCGTTAGCCGGCGCAAAACTTTTTGACGCTAAACTGCGTTAGCGCAGTTTAGCGTCAAAAAGTATAAATATGGGCCATAGTATTTCTGATTTACTGCACTCCAGAGTTTAATCTGTCTGCCTGCACATATCATCTGCCCTTTGAACGGAAGGGATAATGGCTCTGAGAACATCTGTTAATCTGCCCTCTGCTGGCTTGAGCAGACCATCAAATTCCACCCAGTCTGTAGTTCCAGGGGCAAAGCCACCATTGGTGCGCAGTGCATTGGGGCCCAGAACCCTGAGGAGCCCATTTTGCCCTGATAATTTCTACCCCCACAGCTGTCTAAGGGGCCATTTTCCTGTTTTGCACCAGGGCCCGTAGCATCATTGCTACGTTCCTGTGTGTATTAACAACACGTTTGATCTTTCTTCCGGGAAGAGTCTCTCTCTCTCTAGGTTCTGCTGGACCGGATGATGGTTAACCCCTGCCGCCCGTGGCAGACACGACAGTGGAAAAGCTTTATAGGGATGGCCCATGTACAGAGAACATGAGCAACAAGAGATTTGTCAAAATGAGGCCCACCTACCCCTTCCAGAAAGTCCAGTCTTTTCATACATCCATAAATCTTTGAAGGTAACAGAGCATTCACAGATTAGGTCACCAATCATCCTGGAATCATAACTGCCTAAATGACTCTTCTTTCTTGAAGTAGATAGATTGGTTGGCTTCTGCAGAGAGGCCAAATACTTGGGGCCAAATTTATACTTTTTGACACAAAGTGCGTCAAACATTTTTAGTGCTGGCTAGCGTAATTTCTTAACGCCACAAGGGCATCAAATTTATACTTTGAGGCTGGGTGGCGCTAAGAACAGGTTAGAGTCATTTTTCCTGACACTAACCATTGCGCCTCGTCGTAAGGCAAAATGACGTTAATGCAGGAAAAATTACTCTAATCCAGTTTGTGACATGGAAAAATGTCACAAAACAGATATGCGCCATTTTTCACTGCAATAGCATCAAAAAGAGATGCAAATGCAGCAAACAGTGCTAAGAGGCCCCAAAATAGATCCCAGAAGCCAGGAGAGAGCCCAGGGAGATCCCATACAACCAGGAACCAGTCAGGAGGACACAGACAAGACCCAGAGGAGAGACAAGAAGAAGAGGAAGTGTTGCTTCAGCGCAGCGGAGCATAACATCCTAGTCAGAGAGGTGAAGGAGCACCAGCATCAACCCTTCATCACCTCTAAATTGCCATTTGGGAGGAGAGAGGCAATTTGGCAACAGATTTTGTACAAGATTAACAGTGTGAGGTCAGGAGAACTTTCACGGATTGTAAGAAACTCTGGCATGACTGTAAGCACAGGACAAAGTAGAAAACGTCAAGGAACAGGAAGGCAACACTGCCGACCGGAGGTGGGAGTCCAGCACCGCAAAAGGACCTGGACGAGATGGAGGAGATGGTTGCAGCCGTCATCCCAGAGGAAATCGTCACTGGTACAACAGGACAGGACAGCGCAGACTACCAGGAAACAACACATATGCAGGTAAGTTGCATGGGGGACAAAAATGCCTAAATGTCAAGTGCAAGAAAGGGGAGGCACATTCCTACCACACAATTCATGTCAGCCCTGAAAATCAGGCAGTGGAAAGGGCAAAGGGGCATGGCATGGGACTCTCTGCACTGCCCAAGCCAGGTGCATGGGCTGTGCAGGGGCATCCATGGGCACAGCACAACACAACACCAATAACCTTTGCATGGGGGCAGAACGTAAAACTGGTCTGTCACAGGACAGCTGCTATTGTCAGAATGTGAACTAGAGGACAATGCTTAATCTCAGGCCATTGCCTCAAGCAGCATTTACCATTGACAACACTTGCCACTACTACCTGTGTGCGCTGGTCAATTAGGAAATAGCAGCTAGGTACCCATGGCACAAGCACACTCAAAATGAGGGTATAGTATGACTACGTAATCAACCCCCATCAATCCCTATCCAAGTGCAACACCTGTCAACTACTCATGCCCATAGACTCAATAACCATCATGCACAGTCACATACATTATGATGTACACAGCAGTAATCTCATACCCATGCTGTCTATTCCAGGGTTTACCCCTGTGCATGTGTCACAATAGCTGCAATGCCAAATCCAACATCTCAGGTATCATAGAGTTACAACAACAGCATTAAAGGGGAGGAAATATGTGTGTAGCTACACAAACACACCTGCACAGTCATAAGAGGAAATGGAAATCTGCCAGGCCCATCAGTGCAATGCGATGTAGCACACATACGCAAACATCAACATGAGAAACTACCAATAGTGACCTCTGTATCGTTTCATGGGAATGCAATAGATGGTATGGTGCAAGGTCTCAGCACCGTATAGGTGTATGTGAAAAATGAAAGACTGGGACAGGGCCATATTGTTATGTGTGGTGCGTGTGGAATCAGCACATCAACAATCATTGCAAGGTCTTACCATGCTAATGGAAGCAGAGGGAGGGTTGATGAGAACAAGAAGGTGGCAAGCCACAATTTGGACAGAACCCACACCTACAAGATGTGACGCAGACAATTCCCCAAACTGCCCACACTACTTGTGACATGCATGTTGGGCATAGGGCTGACAGACTGCAAACAGTAAGGACAGGAACAATGCATGGGAACCAAGATAACAATTTACCACTGATAGGAAGTCAGTGACATCATATTACAACTGGCACAACACAGAAACACTAATTGTACAATATCTCATTGCAGAGGATGATGGTTCTCCTGTGGATCAGTCTGTCCTGGACTACCCTGATGACCTAGATGACCAGCTGACAACTATCAGCCAAGAAACCTTCCTAGATGTCCTAGGAACCCTCCAGACACCACCTCCAGTCGCATGGAGGAGGACACATGTAGCAGCCATCCCAGAGGACCCACCCACCACCCCAATAGTACGACCTGCCAGCTCAAACACAGCTGAGGACTCTGATGACACAGGGACCACCTTTCAGAGGACAGTAGTGGGAGTAAGGCCGGAGCTGGCAAAGGAGGTGCGGGTGTTGATGCAAACTATGGCAGCCAGCTTTGAGGGGATGCGCATGTGCATGATGACGTCCGCAGAACAGTCAGCAGCCATACAAGTCACACAATCCCTATCGCAAGGAGTCCATCACTGCTTTGAAGGAGTTGCCACAATACCTGCCTCCCAATCATGCAGATGCATGCATGATAACAAGTTGGTTTCCCTCAGGTCAGACATGGCTGCCTACCACAGGGATGTTGCTCCCATACTCAATAATCAGCCGCTCCTCCTTACTGCAGTTATGCCATATGTAGTTCCACAGATGACAGATGCCAGGAATTTGGAGTTCACTTCTCCACCCACTGAAGTGTGATTTGCCCCCCCCCCCCCAAACCCACCACCACCACCATCAAGGACAGAGGAGACGGCACACACATCAGTGGATGAAGTTGTAGAACAGATCATATTCACCCATAGGAGTACCTTGTAGCACCAGCCCCTGTACTTGACAACATGCCAGTGTTTGCATAGTTGGTGAGATGCACTCTTCACCGACACACTGTTAACCTTGCCACTATAGACTGCTCAATTGGCAATTCATGGTTCCTTCGCCTTTAATGACACTTCAGCTCAGCATGTCCAATGACATGTCCCTCAACCTTGCACTTGTGTTGCGTCACAATAGAATGCTTTACAGTAATGTGGTCACAAACCTGGATTAATTAAATATTGCACTACAACACTTTAAAATAAACTGCATCCAACACAACCACTTTATCTCTGTGTAATGACACATCTACTTTGCTAGAGATTTGTGATGCATGTAACATGTCTATGGTCACAGAGTGTCAATACCAGAGTGCAGAAATAATGTGGGCAGATATTTATGCACAAGGGCCATGACTTCTAATTCTTCAGTGCTGCATTTGCATAATTTTTGAAGCAAAAGCAGCACAAACTTACAAAATATAATTGTCATTTCTAAGTTTGCGCTGCTTTTTGCGTAAAAAATTGAGGCAAATGCAGTACTGTAATAGTATATTTCTGGCCCAAGGTATCTACAAGATGAAACTCAATGCTGGCCACATCCCCTACAAGAAAGTCATTGTGTATGTGACACTTGCTTTAAAACACACATGCCTCACCCACAACATACAGCAGGAGTGGCTGTGTAAGAGTGTTTGGCTAATAACGTCAGCTGGGAGTACAATTAAAACACATAGGTGTGAAATTTGTATACCTGATCTCATCTGAAATTGACACTACTCAGTTTAGCATTGTTCATATGAACATCAGGCTGCAGGCAAACATCCCACAGTGCCCAACATTCTGACACAGTATCCAAACGATGCCAGCTTTAAAACTACACCTACCTATCCAATACATGGGAACCATAGTCACGTTGAGTGGTGGGTACAATGGATGGCAGATGCATAGAGATTTTGATTTGTTATAGCTGCCAATGTAACAGCTCAGTAGGAAGTGGGAATTGACATGTCAAGAGAGGGATGTGGATGCAGGACGGAATACACAGGCCAACAGACAATTGGCACTGTACACTCATGCAATGACCCAGAGCCCCAAGCATATGACACATGCAGTAAGGGAGTACCTAAATCTTTAATGACTATGTACAGAACAGTACTTAAAAATATGTAACACACCTATAGTAACCTAATCTATCCTAGCTATACATTACCCACAACTGTCCCTAACTACCCTATGCTAAGCTTACTTACCACATTTAACAACATACACTAAACATTTCCCACCCCGTCCCCCTTATAGGACGAGACACATGTAGGACAACATATACTAACCTAAACAGATACTAATTAATACTAAACAAATATATATAGTTTTGTATTTTTACTTATCCTATCTAAACTACTTCCCTACTCTAACCTATCACTAAACTCCCTAAACCCACTAAAAAACTGGATAAGGAATAAGGAGGGAGGGGAGGGAATTAGGGCTTGGGGGAGGCAGGAGTTCAGAGGTTTGCCCTCCTCATAATCTTCTTGATGGATTTTAGCCTTTGGGTATTTTTGTTGACATCCCGCTGTAGAGTGTCAAGCTTTTTCAAAACTTTTTGCATGTCCCTCTGGAGCTGGAAAATGGCAGCCATGTCCAATGCAGCAGATGTGGTGGTCTGTGTTGCAGAGGTTGTTGCTCCTGCAGGTGTGGTGGTGCTGAAGTGGAAGGTGCAGCAGGTGTGGTGGTTGTTGGTCCCGAGGTTGACGGTGCAGCAGGTGGGGCTGATGTCATGGTGGCTGCTGTGCTACTGGGTGTAGTTGTTGTGGTGGCTCCAACTGTTGCAGCCAATGCTGGTCCCCCTTAGCTGAAAGTCCGCCATTCTCCTGTGATTTTCTGTCTCTGATAGCATCTTGCCATTCTCCGGTACCTAAACTTGACATCCAAGATATGTCTGTATCTCACTGCCCGCTTCTGGAAATCCCTCATCTCCTCTACATTCATGTTGGCAGCTGTAAAAATTATACAGGCAACCATCAGTGTCATCACTGTGTGATGCGTCCACAGATGATAATCTAACACTCTCCCTCATTTTGTATATCACAGTAAAGATGATATCACATCCCTGATTAATGAAATGGCAACGCTACCTACCCATCAAATGTTTAACAGCACAGCAAAGCACAACAGGAGGTGTACCAAATAAAGTCTATGCATTAATGTAGTGCAAAAGTTTCACAATGCAAATGCAGCAACTACTTTACATGAGCCAGATTGACTAATCTTTATCATCTGAGTCAACTTCAAGGCACCCACGACCAGTGATTTGTAGATGTAATTGGCAGGATGGTATGCAGCTGTTAATCATAAGGGGTCAGTGTTGTTTGGAACACATGCATGCTTGAATTAGATGATTGTCATCTATACTGTGGCCATCACATCTACCTACATATATGTTCTTTCCGTACCCCTCTGCCTCAGGGGGGATGGGCATACAATACATCATCACAGCTGTCGAGGACAACCACAAAGCCATGTCCACTTGTACATGGATTTAGTGAGTGGAACACATGTGGGGAGGGCTGTCAATCACATCTTCATTCATGTGTCCAGTTGTGGACAACCATCAACACCTGATCTGCCAAAACAATTCCAAAATCACCCACATTGATGCCAGCACACGTCTGGCCCTGACCTGCATGCACGCCTATTACATACCACATAAGTGTCACATAAATGGAGTGCAACTTATGGGCTAGATGCTGGGGGACAGTTACCCATAGGGTCCCACATGTACATTACAATACAGGGCTGCACAATTTTGTGCGAAAAAATGATACATCACTGTCTTGTGAAAATTGGGTATGACTCAGTGACAATATTCTGACACTGGAGCACTTCCAAATCACATGTGGGACTACATGTAGCTCTTAATCTCCTTGGTCACATGATGCTGCCTATTGCGCAGCACAAGACTCCCAAAATGTGACTCGCTGCCCGCAAATATCGAACCCTTGCATGGAACACTATGTCAATATCCACTCAAGTAATATATCAGACCACGTGCCAGCTCATCAGATCTTGCAATGAGTACAACACACACGAGTCACTCACACAACAGCTGCGATCACTACACAGGACAGACATTATCAAACTTACTGGATACTTCTGGGTCCTGAAATCAAGGCACTTCCCTGAATGTATTCGGGGCTGTCCACCTGTAAGACAGGGAAAGGAAATTTATGCTCAATGTCAGATAACTGTACAAATATGTGGACAACATATCACAGTGTGTAACATTTTATATGAGCGAGCTGCTGATCCAGCATGTAGACACTCCAACAGACATACCATTGCAAACTCACATTGACACTGACACTCCAGTGCGTGATAGACACACATCTGCCCACATGGACTGGGCCTAAGAATCATGTGGTGCTAAACCTGACTACAAACATTTGTGGCTAATCCATTTCAGATGGTACTCCATGTCATGATTTGTAATTGGGTGACAATTTCAATGACACTTCCCTGGTGCACTGCAATACAAGTGACTCAGTTATTGTGGCTCGTGCATCAAGGGACACTGAGTTACTGTGTGAAGGACATGTGGCTCAATTTATAGTCAGCAAGTATCATGCATTCAGTGGTCCATAACAGATGTGGCTTAGTTGTATGTAGGTAACAAATTCCCCATTAGCAGTGTCCCCTAAGCCGTATATGCCCCCTTTGCCAACATGATGGCAGGAATCATGTGTGTGTAATGATGACAATGTAGCGCTAAACATGAATAGCCCACTTTTCTGTCCCAATACAGTGAAATGTGGTATGCTGACAGTGTCTTACCTAATCATCATTGACAGAATGCATGGGCACAGGTGTTGTAATTGCACCTGAAATCTGTTACTCAGGGCCCCTTGTACCAAGATTATGTTTGGTGAGTCACACATTGCAAGACTTAGCAACTCACAATTTCCAAGTAGGATGATCTGAGATACCACACTGTCAATGACACTGTTTGCAAATCACAAATAGGGTAGCAAATGACCTACCTCATGAATTTTGATCAGGTAGGTCTAATTTTTCAAACCCCTTGGGAATGGCGGCACTCACCAGGATACTGGCCTGCTGGGCTCAGCAGGCCACCATCTCTGTGACTGCTATCAAATAGAGATGTATATTTTCATGAATGGCAATATTGGGGGGGGGGTGCATTTGAACAAACTTTTTTCCTGACTCAAACACAATAAATCTGAAAACGAGTCCATTTGTGAGAATTAAAAATAGCTTGGTACATGTGGCCCTAAGTAATAGTTGAACATGACTCAGCAAAGCTCAGGACTGCATTGTTAACATGTATAGACATGTGGAATACATCTCAGTACTGGGACACTAACAGTTTGTTTTACTTGCGTTCAACATGGCCACAAAAATTGCATGCAGCACATCAAGACATCTGCTACTGTCACTTAGGAGCATTCAACTGTACACATTTGTCAATGTGATACTCACCAACAGGGCCACTGATCACCACACCCAGGTGGTCCAGCAGGTCCTGTTCTCAGTGCACCAGGTCAGCCCAGCGATGCTTCAGCTGGTGCTCATTCCTTGTTGTGTTGAATACACGTTTGAGGTGGTAGAGCACCTTGCCCCACCATGGCCACCTTGCCTCTGTGTGATACCTCTGTATCACAAGCCCACCCATCTCCAGCATCAACGGCAGAAAGTGGCACACCAGCCACACAAAGGCCCCCTGCTCCTCTTCCCCCATGCGGGTCAGCCTCACGCTTCCCGACATGTCCATGCACAACAATTTCAACAGAAAAATGGTAAAAATAAGGAAAATAAATGTAAAAAAAGGAAACTTACAACCCAAAATAGGAACCCCAACTAACCCAACTAATGTAACCCCCAAACAAACACCCGAAAGTACAAATACAATCCAAAAAACACTTAACTACACAAACGCACTTACACAGGTACAATATACAAATAGAATACACAAAAAGACACAAGAGAGACACCACAAGATACAAGAAACGCAATCCAGACACGAGCAACACCAAGAAGCAGCCACACAGTTAAGAAAAAGGACAGACTGTAAAATGAAAGTGAAAGTACACCCACAGTACCATGTCTGTAAACAGGATTTCCTATGACATCACTTCCTGTCCCCCTTGCGGCCCGTTTTCCGTCTTGCGTGTATTTTTTTTACTCATATGATGTTTGTGTGAATACTTTCGAAGCATAGCCTACATGTTCGGCAAAATGCCACGCATTACCGGGAAACTTCTATTTTAATGGATATCCGCATGCGTGTAAAGCACTGTCGGAATTAACGCGAAGGGCCCGTGTATGTTTAGTTGGAGTTTGTGTTGTTTTTCGACATTTGCTTCAAACCTTTTGACATAAACTGTGTTTGCATGATTTTTTATTATTTAACATGCATGCACCCTGGTGCAAGATGGAGATAGGATAGTATTGCCTGCAGTGTGCGTTATAGTGGTTGGCCACATGTGGTAGAGCATGCAACTGTGGCCCAGATTTATACTATCTTTGTGCCACATTTCCTTCATTTTCGGATGCAAAAGCGGCACAAACATACAAAATACATTTGTATTTTGTAAGTTTGCGCTGCTTTTGTGTCAATAAATGACTGCAATGAATCGCAACGAAAGTATGAATCATGGCCTGTGTGTTTTGTGTGTGAATGATCTGTAACAACAATATGTGTGCTTTTGAAGGAACAGCATGCAATACATTTGATGTAATGCTTGTGTATGAATGTGTTACAAATGGGAATCTACATCAGATGACAATCAGTAATGTACATCAGTCATGATATGTGTTTGTAATATGTGTTGACTCATTTGATGTCTGTAGTTTTTTGACTTTGGGGACATTACATTTCACATTATAAACAAAACTCTGTGATGATTGAGGATAGCTGATGAGTGCTAGGTTGGATATGTTACTTCTCATTTGTCATTAATAGTTGGCTACGACTTCATGGTGACTTGTGTGTGAACTACCCATATGTCGGCCATGTGTACATGTTTGGTACATACAGTGTTTGAGACACTGTGCCATAATTACATCCATAAAAATGTTATGTACATGTCAGTTTGACTCATGAAAATTACCTATGTAACTCATGTTGCTGTGGTGGACCTGCTGCTCTGGCTGCATGTGTTCACATATTTTCAGATGTGCATTCCACAGAAGTGTCCAGTTCAATTGTGTGGGCATGTGTACCCTGTTTCAAGATTGGGCTCCATGATGTTACAGTTTCGTATGGGACTAGTCAGGAGTCTGTTAGGGGCAACTCTTGAGTTCACAGAGTGTCTTGCAAGGAAGAAGTGTACCAAAGCAGAAAATAAAACAGAAAAGTGAATACAGAGCAACCTTAGTGTGGACAAATATGGAACGGGTTAGTAATGGACAAACAAGCAGGGCTTATCATTAAGATTGTACACAGGGTAGGGCTTAGAACTTCCCAGAGCAACAGGGAACATTAGTGCCTCTGTGCAGATTAATCTCACTGCTAGTCACCACGCAAGCCCCGTAGAAAGGTGGCAGCAGGAGTGAATCTGTGTCTGGACGCTTAGGGCAGAAACAAGGATTGTATTTACATACACAAGACTAGCCCTTGTTGGTCGGGATGGAGACACAGTAACAATTCTTGGCATACAGCCATAGCACACTGTCACTGTTAGGCACTAATGACTACATGCAACACTAGACAAAGGATAGGAGCTGGATTAGCCTCCTGGAAACCAGGTGCTAGACCAAATACAAAGTAAAACACTTCTAGACAGGTGAGGACTGATAGGACCCTTACCAGACATGATAACCCAAGGGAACCAACTAGGAGGCAAAAGCAGGCACAGGGAATAGGCTCAGGTTGATGCAAAGGCTGAAACAGGTCTGAGTAACAGAGAGCAGGCGCTGGCTGAAACAAACATGAACAAGGCTGAGAAACAGGGAGCAGACTCTGATTGGTACAAGCAGGGACAGTACTGGGCAAACAGAGAGCAGGTTCAAGCATAATCAGGATTGTAAAACAATCCAAAAAATGGTCTGGAACACAAAATAATCGTACTCCAATGCACAACGAGGAACTTCAGGGAATGGCAGCTTCTAAGCACTTCCAGGCAGCAGCAAGGCCAGGGCAGAGTCACATGGCTGGGCTGCACAAGAGAGTTCACTTCAGGCTCTCACAAGTCCTGGAGGAGAGAATCGAGTATAAAGTGAAAATCTGACTTTTCTCATAGGAAGCAGTGGACAGAAGATTACTAGTCTTACCGACTACCAGGCAGTGCATTATGGGACCTGAAGTCCAGGCGGGCTAATGCAGTTCTTCTATAGCATGGCAAATGTAAAAGGGAAGCAAACAGGTGTCAGAAAGGGAGTCTGGGTGAGTATTCATGATGATTCCAAGGGTACAGATAGTCCATTTACAGTGCCCCCTAGAGATGGGAGAGCAGAGACTCAACAAATGGCAGAACTTATTTCCAGGGATGGATTGCGCATGGCTGGCATGTGTTGTGAACAATGCTTGTCATACCTGGGACACTCATGCTATCCATTCTCAGAAATCATGCACCTCTTGTCACACAAGCTCCTTGCAGAGATAGCAAGTGTGACACTTACTAATGTCAGGGGTCTGTTCATACGTTCCTGTTAACACTGGTATTTCACATTCACTGCCTCATGTACGATCTGCTTATTTACCGTATGATTGGAGATGTCGTAGTTGTGTGTCATGTGCTACAGTAGATCATGTTGACAATGTGGGTGTGAGTCATATTCTGTGGTCCTATGATTTTGTCTTTCAAATGTGAAATTCAAAAGATGAGTATTTTTTATATGTGTGTGATGTTTGCTGTACACTCATACTCATCACATGTGATGTTGTATCAGAGGTTGTCAGATTTGTCTTTGTGACATGCTCACTTAGGTAATACTCACATTCCTAAAGAACATGTGATGGAGAAATAAGTAACCAGAGCAGAATTGTGTGATAAAGTAAGGTGTTGCATTACATATCCTAACAAGGTGTTTATAGTGACTATTGGTTAAAAAAGTGTTGAATAATGTGCTGTCTGCGGCTCATTACTGCAGCTGTGTTTTGACATTCCCCCTCATTTTCTCTGGCACCATCCTCCTCCTCCTACAGACAATGTGTGGGGCATATAGGAGGCTGCCTCCTGTGATGTCCAGGCACCTGTCCAGGCACCTGAATCTGGACTGCAGGATGCCAAAGGTCCTTTCTGCAATAGTGCATGTCCTCCGATGTGCCTCATTATAGGCACACTCTGCTGCTGTGCTTGGGTTGGGGAATGGGATCATGATCCAGGCCACGATCCTGTAACCCTGATCAGCTGGAAAAAAAATAGGAGTTTGTATTTTGTTAGTGCTTGCAACAGGAATGTCATGTAGCATGGCAGTTGATACCTTGTGTCGTCTGTGACTTGTATGTGTTTGTGGTATTGTGTGAGATCTTGGGCTTCTGTGAGGTTTTTTCTGCAGTGGGTTGTTTGACTTGACAACTTGTGTTTGGCTCATTGACCTGGTATCTATGATTTTGTTTCTGAACTGCTAGTCAGTATGTATGTACCATGCGTTGTGTAGTGACCAACATGTTTTAATGCACTTTCACTGAAGGGGACATGATACATCCACACACACAATAGATTCCGATGTGGTGGTAACATGGTTGCACTAGATGGACTGGACATCCCATCCAATTAGACATATGTCATTGCAGATGAAATGCAACAGTGAGGCCCTTTGATTTGGCTTGGTGACATTGCACGACACATCTCCATATGTTGGCAGCACTGAGGGGTTCGGTATTGACAATGCACAATTGTCCCATGTGTGACTTGGTTCTAGGCAAACCTTTGTAGTTCCCTCTGCCAGTGGCTCATGTGCAACCGCGCACCTTCACTACCAAATTTGCTCTAGGTAACCTGGGTAAATGCCTTGTGGAGGTGGATGTATCTGTGCAGGAATGGCCATCTCCCTGTATTTCTGTTATTTTGATGGACAAATTGGCTCTTTCAGTGTGTGCAGCAGTGTGCAGTTTGCATTAGTGGCACATCAATATGTGTTCATAGCACTGTCCACTTCCTTATTGCTACCTGGTGCCGGCACCCCAGGAGTGATGTATGATGTTGGGATTGCCTCAGTATTTCTGTGTCACCTACATGTGAGTCTGCATCATCATGCTATGTGTCTCATGGTGTTAGACCTGCAGCAACACACATTGCACACCCCTTCCACGGTACATATAGCTTGGGAGGGTTTTAGAATGACTATGTGGCCTAATGTAATAGTAAATGGTTCATATTACAAGTTGTATTTCCAGTGCAGGCCATGTCATTGTGAATGTGTGCTTTGACATTGGTCCCTTGTAGCTCTAAAGTGGCAGCTAATGTTATTGGGAGCCGTCATTTGTCCATAGGTGTGTATCCCATTATGTCAGGGTGTACAACATAACTACCTGTGTCACACCTCAGTGTCTTCCTGCCCATGTGTCAATGTAGTGGTGTATGTATTGTGTGTCCTACAGGGGTGCTGTGCCGTATGTATATTGCTAGGTTTATTGACTTACCGATAAGAATGCCATTGCCCTATCATCCGTACTGGAAGTGCTGATTGATGGTGCTGTGGCGAAAAGATGAAGCAATCATGTACACTCCCAGATGTTGGTAAACAATCCCTGGTAGTCACCTATGGCCTGCACATTTATCGAGTGGGTGTGCTTTCTGTTCCGTTATAGATGCTCCGTTGCTGCAGGTGGTACAATCCGGACATGGGTGTAGTCAATTGCACCAAGCACACGCAGGAAGCCGTGTATTTGATAAAACCCCTGTTGAATCTCCTGCTGCTTCTGCTAGGTGTTGGAGAAGCTGATGTGGCGGGGTGTGAGGGAGATGATAGAATCTAGGACCTTGGGAAGTCAGGCAGAGAATGAGGGCTGAGATACCTCAGCGACCAGTGCACCCGTTTGGAAGGAGCCACTTGCCAACATATGCAGGACAGCTAGCAACTTGGCCACCGGTGGATTATTGTGTGGTGTCTACAGGCTGGCTGTTATATGTGGCTGAATTTGGCGTAGCAGCTGCTGGATGGCTTGCCAGTTTAGTCTATACCTCCTGATGATGTCCTGTTCCCTGAGGCCCTGGAGGGTTGTCCTGGTCCTGGAGACCCTCTCCTGCCTTCTGCATTGCCTTTGGGGGCCACGTTGGGGTGGTGGTGGCTGCTGCTGTTGGTCCTTTGCTTTGCGTTGTCTAGCATGCTGCATCAGAAGCACCTCCATATTGCCATTTTTGAGCAAATGATGTTGCTTGTGTGCGTTTTCCTTAAGTAGTGGTGTGTTTGCCACATTTTAGTGCCTGCCCTGACCCAGGCGTTAAAATTTGACACAAATCAGGCTTAGTGTCATTTTTCAGGTCTGCCTTCTCATCCATGCGTCATTTCTGCCCTGTTGGATAAATATGGCGCTAAGGTGTTTGTGTCTTTTTTTAGACGGGAAACGTGTACCTTGCATCTCATTGACGCAAGGCAGTTTCGCACATCCTTGAAATGACGCAAACTCCATATTTTTTGCGCTAGACGGGTCTAGTGTCAAAATATAAATATGGAGTTAAGATTGAGCTGGATTTGCGTAAAAAAACTTATGCAAATCTGGTGCAAACAGAGTATAAATATGGGCCTAGGTTTGCCCAGAAGTCAGCAAAAACTTTAATCTACTGCATTCCCACAGCACTCTGCAGCCACATTCACACATGTGGCCTTTCATGCATATTTGTGAAGAAGATCATCATGGTGAACAGCATCGACTATTTAAAAAAAACCACTCTGCATTGGTTCATAGCACTAATCCCCTACACCCCTGCCATTTTGTAGATGTGAATCACCAGGTAATGTTTATCCCCTGAAAAAAGCAGAGCACTGTAGTCACCAACACTGAGTTAATCTTTTTGTAAGTCACAACAGCCAGATGAAAGCGCTGAACAAATAGTTACTTTTGAATGCATTCTGAAACTTTACCAGCATCAGGAAATTCTAAATGTAGGGTGCCCTTTGGAAAAAAGTTGGTCTTTTTATCACACCTTAACAGTTCATTTCTCAAACACATCATTTTACTTAATAGAGTTGTGCGCTTGATATGTTCTGTCAGGTAAACATGCAGAACACGTAAAACCCATCCGGAAAATCGATGCAACTGGTGTGACTGATGGGGTGCACTACAAGGTGTTTACAACACCCACCTTTAGAAGCCCTGAGGGAGGGAGAAGCAAATTCCTTCTGCAAAAGAAATGTGAACCCTCCGTTTACAACAACATTACACTTTCAATTTATACATTCCATGCTTCAAAGTTGTCTGCTACTGCGATTTTTTAGTTTAATATCTTTCCACGAGTATGTTCTATATGTATGCAGCAGTTTGCCCAGCAACTTCTTGTCTCACTGATCTCATATATGCTCTTCCCCTAAATATTTTTTAGTCTTACCTCAGATCCAGGAGAACGTATTCATAGAGATTATTATTATTTATCAAATTGTCCAAAGTAATTTCCAGAAGGTCGTTTGTAGACCAACACCTTTGCCTAGTCATGTTCTGCTAAACAAATGTAAAGACATGTTGCCTTATCAACAATCAACATGGTGAGCGGGCTAATCTGATAGAAAACTTGGATACTGTAGTTACAGTGATGAGGTGTGAGATGGGCAAAAGTCACAGAGAGCGTGGCCCATCCACAAACATATTAGCAACTTTTCGAATCACAAGTTCATTCCTACAAATTTGGTAAACATATTCATTACAAGGGACTCACAGAATATATACCATGGCATTCATGAAAATCCCATGTTTCAAGGCATACACAAACGATTAGCATGCAGATGTAGATTCTCTGCCTAGAAAATACGTTGGTTTTGCTCTTCATTTCAGATGCGAATGTATTACATTTTGCTTCACTTTCCCGTGGGAAAAAATATTTTGCACTGAGGGAGGAATGCCTTCTCTGAACTCCCATGAAATATAAAACTCTTTAGGTGTTCTTCACATGTAATCAACACATTTGCATCAGCCTTTGCTGTCATCATTTTCACGTATGTTTTATGAATACCCACAAATGTACTGGTCTTAGGATGCTGACTATCTTCCTAACGGCCATGCAACACTTCCCCTGGGAACACCCTGTTGACACCCCTAATTGTAGTAAACAATACAACCTTCTTTCATAAGTGGAATAGACAAGTGGGAAATCTACACATCATGATTATGTAAATGAGAATTTTTTGTAAAAGCACAAAAAGCGTTTTGAGTTATGTCCATTTCCATCTTAAAAGGGGCTGGTGCAGGGACACATTGGAAATGGTTCAAGAGAAGGACATAGTGGTTGAAGGGGAGTGGGACAGAGAGATCGGTATCTGGCTTTGTGGCATCCAGAAACAATGATAGCAGCTGAACAGGTTCAAGTGTGCCAGTGAATTGAATGCCAGGAAAGCTCACTGGGTCTCCCTTTCACAAAGCAGCCCTGTGATGAGCACTCCAGGCAGTCATTTTAAAGGCACTGAAATGTGTTCAACTCTTCACCTGTAAAAACGCTGAGGAACAGATCTTTTTTGCAATAAAGTCAAACAATCCTTTTTTTACAACTAAATGTAGCAGCCCTTTTGTTTGAAATGACCATTATTTGTGTGGTTTAATCCCGAGATTGTTCTTGCTAGCTGTAAGACCCTGTGTACTTCATCAGTGAAAAAGTGCCTGTGCCTTCTTATATGATAAAATTGGCATGCCCTAAATTGGCATATTTAACTTTCATATAAGTCCCTAGTATATGATATAAAAGTGTACCAAGGTGAATAAGTTAAATGGCAAATGGACTGGAGAGCCCAATATGCCAACCCGTACAATGATAGTATAAACATGACTGAAGGGCTACCATTTGTAGCCCGGCTGTGCAATTTTAAACTGCAAATGCAACATGTCAAAATAACCCTGTTGGAACGGACTATGTCTTCCTTTTAAATATGAATAAGTCAACCCTAAGTAGGCATTGTTACTCATAAGATAGGGTGCCTGGTAGTTAAAAGTAGGACATGTGAAAGTTAACGTTCAGAATGACCATACAGTGAAATGGCCCCAAAAGGTATTTTCGATCTAGCAGGTAGCTATTTCCATAAGAAATCACTGTGATACAATATTATATTTACTAATACTATATATCCAGCTAGAAAACAGCTTCAAATTTCATTATTGAACTTTTGGAAATTTTATTACATGCCTAATTCATCGGTGAAGCCAGATCTGTAATAAATATTTTGGAAAAGGTACTTTTATAATGTTACTTTACCCCTGCCCAAAGCCTCTAGTGGTCCATTTGCAGAAACTCTAACTGTCATCTGGCAGCTGATTAGCCCCCTTAAAAAGGTGTGAAAACTTCTCCCCAGAGCAAGCAGGACAAAGGCATTGGGTTTGTGGAGATGTGTCTGTTCGTCTGATAGGATGACCATCTGGCATTTCCCATGAATCTGATTTACTTAAAAAAGGCTTACCCTTTCACAGGCAAAGGTTAGCTCACAATTTGGCAGGGTCCTCCTTTGTTACCTCAGTCAGACAGACATCAATCTCTGTGGGGGAGAAGCTGCCCAGCAGAACTGCTTTAGAGTGACCACAGAGGAGGGCTTGCTCAGTTACTATGCCACACCTCTGGAATGTGGAAAAAAACTGTTCACAGAAGAAGAAGGGTACTGACATCTTGATTTTTGGTAAGGGGGACACTTCAGTAAAGCATACAACAGAGCACACAACAGAGCACTCAGGAAATTCTGCAAAAGTGGGTGGGGCTACCGTTGAGAACATTTTTCCCCAGTGGTTAGGGAGGAGCCTGGAGTCACTCCACCCACAGCTGGTGTTGGACATTAATGTAGCACGCACAGTACTCTCTTGCAACACTTCCTGGACCTGTGAAATAACAGAATTGGGCGAGACCTGCTGTCTGTAACCTGAGAAACACCTAGTGATTTGACATGCTTTCCCTCTTGCTCACAGGACTAAGAAATGTACTCCAAGGGTCATAAAGCTGAGCTGAGCTCCTGTTCAAGCTACGGAGACACAACAAGCTACATTCAATGGGACATTTTTGCAATTGCCTTGCTGATCAGTTAGAACTGGAACTTTTCTGGACCCTGCTGTTGGACTCTGTAGGAGGGATTCTTGATCCCCAAGTGCTGTCCCCAAGGGCCATGAATCCTTGGCTGGTGTCAAAATGTACTCCTCCTAATCTTTAGTGAACCCTGGGACATAGAGCCTCTTTGGCTTCCTGTACCTCTGGAGCACACTGGCGAACCTGATAAGCTGATCCGAGGAAGGTTCGTTGCTGCTGGGTCAAAGATTCAGTTTGCTCCCACTTTGAGCTTTTCCATAGCTGTAAATACAAATCATTGGGTCCTTGTAGAGAAGGTATTTCAGCCTTGTAGGGCTTTCTTCTGCTACAGTCTAAAACTTTGCCCTTCTGGATGAATCCATGCCCCAATAAGAGTGACTAAGTTCCTGATTAAGGTCTTAGCGAATCTGGTCCCGCCTTCAATTTTTCACGGAACAATCAGTTTGCTGACTAGGCGTTCGACCCGCTTAAATTTGATGTTTGATCCTGGTGGGCCTGTAGACCAAAGTCCGTCATCGAACCCCCGCCACTGCCAGACTTTTACACTCACGTCAATGACGCCATAACAAAAGTGGCTGATGGCATGTCCACAGCCAGTATCTTTGCTGGCCCATTCACAATGTGGCAGGGAAACCTCCACATCAGAGTTGGTGGATTGGAAGGCATATTGGCCCTCATTACAACCCTGGCTGTCGGCAGAGAAGCGGCGGTCTTACCGCCAACAGGCTGGCGGTAAACATTTTGCAATTATGACCATGGCGGTTACCGCCAATGGTCATCCGCCACTTCTCCGATCTGACCGCCAGGGTGGAGACGACCGCTGGGCTGGAGACCTGGGTCTCCAGCCCGGCGGTTGTCACAATACCGCCGGCGGTATCATGACCCGGCTGACCGCCATGGATTTCATGGGGTTTGGAACCGGCATGAAATCCATGGCTGTGAGCACTATCAGTGCCAGGGGATTCCTTCCCCGGCACTGATAGGGGTCTCCCCCACCCCGAGTCCTTCCCCTACACCCCCACCACCCATTCCACCACCAAAGCTGGCAGGACTCCCCTCCCCACCCCTACCCCCAACATTACATTACAATTCACACAGACACGCACGCAGGCACCACCAACACACATACCCACACACACACCACCATACATGCCAACAGCAACACACACATTCAGACATACACACACACATCCATACAGACATACATATAGACAGACACACACTCATTTCCAAACACACAACACCCCGCATGCATACACGCACTCACACACCCCCTCTACATACACACACGCACACCCCCATGCACCCACACATCACACAACACCCCTCCACCCCCTGGAAGATCAACTTACCTGGTCCGTTGATCCTCTGGGAGGGGACGGGATCCATGGGGGCAGCTCTGCTGCCAGCACCCTGTCAACAGAACACCGCCACGCTGAATCACAGGACATGATTCGGTGGGCGGTGTTCTGTTGACGGGGTGGTGGAGGTGGAGCTACCTCCACTTCCCCGCCGTCCGCCAGTATGGCTGCTGGCGGCTCTCTGTCCGGAAAAGGACGGAGGGCTGCCAGCGGTCATAATGCGCCGAGCGGAAAACCGCCTGCACTGGCGGTCTCCAGCACGGCGGTCCCTCGGCGGTCTTGTAATAAGACCTCCGAGGTTGTAATGACCACCAAAATGTCAAAACATACCTTCTTTCCTTCTTTTCGCTTCCCCTTCTGCCATGAGCCCAATCGTACAAATCCTACCTTTGCTGCTCCTCCTTGACCAGGATGTAAATCAACCCCATTGTAGCAGGAACCAAGGCCCATATTTATACTTTTTGACGCACAACTGCGCCAACGCAGTTGTGCGTCAAAAAATTTACCGCTGGCTAACACCATTCCAACGCGCCATGCGGGCGCCTTATTAATGGAATGACGTTAGCCGGCACTGCGGACTGGTGTGCGTCAAAAGAAATGACTCACACCAGGCAGCGCCGGCATATGGGAAAATGGGGGTTGTGCATCAAAAAATGGTGCAAGTCAGGTCTGAGGCAAAATTCAGGCCTCAAACCGGATTTGCTGCATTTTTTTTGACGCCCAACCTCCATTGACATGACTCCTATCTTAGCAAAGACAGGAGTCATGCCCCCTTGCCCAATGGCCATGCCCAGGGGACTTATGTCCCCTGGGCATGGTCATTGGGCATAGTGGCAGGTAGGGAGGCCCAAATCAGGCCCACTATGCCACAAAAAAAATCGGAAACAAATACTTACCCGAACATACCTTTACTTCCCTGGGATGGGTCCCTCCATCCTTGGGTGTCCTCCTGGGCTGGGCAAGGGTGTCAGGGGGTGTCACTGGGGGCAGGGGAGGGCACCTGTAGGCTCCTTCCGAGCCCACAGGTCCCTTAACGCCTGCCCTGACCCAGGCGTTAAAAAACGGCGCACATCAGGCTGTGTGCCGTTTTTTAAGGCCCACCCCCTCCTGTGCGTCAAAATTATGCCAGAGTATAAATAAGGGGCACAGGCCTTAAGGTCATTTTTTGGAAGGGAACGCCTACATTGCATATAATTTACGCAAGGCTGGTTCCCCCTTCCAAAAAATGACGCACATGGTGGAATTTTGACACCCGCGGGGTCGGGCGTCAAAGTATAAATATGGGGCAGGGTTTGCGCCGATTGTGCGTCAAAATTTTTGATGCACATTCGGCGCAAACAGAGTATACATATGTCCCCAAATGTGAGTGTCTTTTTTAACTATTACCATCAGAATTGTCTGTGTAAATTAGCTGAGGACTTGAGCATTTATAACAAATACTTACAAGCAATAGTATAATAATGTGCACTGTATATGTGTGTAAGGTGGTAGGTTAAAACATGTAAAGAAACACACTACTATTAACAATTGTAAAAAAGTTAAACATATTTAATTTTGATGTAAGTGTCCGTTATAACAATGAATGCCCACATCAAAATTACCATGTCCATTACAAATGTTCATCACAATTGTACGCACTGTACAAATATGTCATAAAACACTTTTTTTGTTCACTGTCATGAATTAAAATAAGTTTATGTTACTCACATTTTATAATTAACATTGTTTTCATTTCATGACATTTTAAATATAAAACAAATATCAGGACAAACTTTGTGAAAAGAAAAATATTTGTATTTTTAAATGAGATCCATCTCTCACTTTCTTTTTTAATATTAAATCATACTTTACAAGACACAGGATGCACAATATAACATTTTGGGATTTTCTTCATGCCTCCTGATCACACTGTCAAGGGATAACCTCCTCAGGAAGGGACATCTGCTGGGCACAGAGCAAGGATTCTACTTGGGAGGGGTGGGTTTGGTTTTTACAGGGGTCAGCAACAGGAAAGATATCAATTCTGGAGGAGGAAGTCTACAAGAGCTGGGAGAGAATTGAGATGGGTGATGTGTGTGCGTGTCTGTTTTGCAGTTGAATGTGGGTCAGGTGTATGTGGTGTATGTTTGGATGTGTGTTTCTTAAACGGTGCTTGGGTGAGTGTGTGTGTTTGAGTTTGGCTGGTGCTATTGTAGGTGTGGTTTTGTGTAAATGTTTGTATGGATGAGTGTGCTGTTGAGGTGACTGTTGTGGTATGTGTCTGTATATTTTGCAGATGCATGTGTGTCTGGTGTATGTTTGGATGAGTGTGGTTTTGCAGATGTGCTGTATTCGGGTGACTGTGAGCGTTTGGGTTTGGTGGGTGTTGTTTTACGTGTATGTGTGCATGTGTGTGAGTGTGTTTGCTTGTGGGTGTGCTGGTGGTTATGGGTGTGCTGGTGGTTGTGGTGATTGAGGATGTGGTGGTGAATGTGGCTGTGGTGGTGGGTGTGGTGCCTGGGGCTATGGTGGTGTGTGTGGTGGTTGTGGTGCTGCTTGTTGCACCTTTGGGTGTGGGTGTGGTGTCAGTGGTGGTGAATGTTGGATGGGTGTTTGTGTTTCTTGGTGTGTTTATGGGCATGTGTGGGTGTGTTGCTAACATCTGTTGGAGTGGGTGCCTGCAAATAAGTGAGTGTGCTTTGGCTTGGGGTGGGAATAGGGATTTGGGATGAGGTAGGGACTGGAATTGGGGCACAATGTTGGGCTGGTTAGGGAGCTGTTATCAATGAGGCTACTTTAGCAAGCAATCTCTGCATGCCAGACTTTGAACTATGATTGGCATCTAGAAATGCAACCATTTGTTGCATTTGACACTGGATGCCATTCATAATTGCAGTCTGGCCTTCAAAGATGCTGTATAAATGGTCATTAGCCTCTTCAATGAGCACAGCGGCAAAGACACGGATGGGGGTGCCTGTGCCAAAGGAGACTCCAGATCTTTTAGGGGGTGTGTTTGGTCAACTGGGGAGGGAAGCAAGAGGGAGGGTGGAGATGGGAGTCAAGTTGGTGGACAAGGATGAAGATGGTAAGGGTCCTATAGGGTCCACTTCCACTACGGACTGGTCACTTGTGGAGGTCTCCAAAAAAGATGATGAGCTGGTGGCTTCTGTCCCAGTCCCCTCACCCTACATGCCACTGTGTCCATCAGTGCCTGAGGTCTCACCAGCCAACACACAGTGGCTATCTGCTTCCCCACCATTGTGGTCAATGTTCCCTTTGTCTGATGCTGAAGATGCTAAAAAGACACATACAACATTTTTATTATATCTGTGCAAATAAAATTGATCATGAGGATTTTTCCAAAAACATTTTCTATTTTGTAGATTTTACGTGCTTCTAAGCTTTCAAATTTAGCAATAGTTTGCTCGTACCTCATGTATTTAGGGAAAATTTTCAGGACCCATTTGCTGACAGGTTTTGTTATTTCACATCATTACTCTCAGTTAATTTTTTATAATTTCCCTTAATCATTTTCAATTTTCTCCAATCATTGTTTAATACCTCTCAATGGTACACATTGGTGGTTTTGAACAGTGAACTCATGTCACAAAAATCAACATCTAGCAAAAAATCCTTTGTGTATTGTACATTTTACACCTGCAATTGTCCTTTTCACTAGTTTCCTTTTCTTCAATATTGATTTATCAGCTCGACAAAACAAAGGACATAAACAATGTGTTTTGGGCATGTGTTACACTATCATCAATGTGTAAGTGTTCCTGTCTGTATTTTACAAAAATGTATGCTTACCAAAATCATGTTTGAAAAATACAGACTGGCTTAGATGCACCAATGTGAATGAGTTAGGCAGCATTGCAATCAGCAACTTTGAACATAAATAGATTTGAAAAATATTTTTTGAGAAAAAAGGTGTGTAAGACGTTTAACTAAAAATGTTACCATTATTCACTAGTTTCTAGTCATTTTCGCTCACATGCTCACAATTGTTTTTCTATGATACCAACTCACAATCTGATGTTTGGAACATCCACTGTATCATAAGTCTATTTTATGCTAGGCCACCTGTAATTGGCCAACGTAACCTTCTTCACAATAATGATAGAGCATCACACCAGAGACAATCATAAATTGTGCACTGCTTGGTACAACTGCCCCTTATAACATCTGACTAATTAATGTACAACGTAATCATTAGGCAGGCATGTATGTGCTCAAAACAATCATTTGGTACTGATCGGAAATACAGTGGTATCATGTTTCAACACACAATTTACAAAACATATCATCATACACTTTGTGCTAAACTTACACCTTCCAGAACTCTTCGTGATGCCATAATTTGTTGCTGTAAAAATTTGTTATTTAGCAATAAGAACTCAAAAAATAACTTACCCCCTTGATGCTGCTGTTGGGCTCTCCTCAACCCATCAAACTGGGGATGGCCATCACAAGTATGCAGGCCTTCCTATGTTGAGAGGACTGGCCAAGCTGGAATTCTGCTGACTTTTTGGTCAAGTCTCGTAGGTCCTCCCGCCTCTTTCGACAGTGAATGCTGTGCCTCTTGTTGACCCCCAGAGTCGGCACCTTCTTGGCAATGGGCTTTAATATGGTCTTTTTCTGATGTACATTGATCTGTATGAATACAAAAAAGCAAGAAAAAACCTTGTTGTGAGGGTTTGTTTGTTTGTATTGATGTAACACAATTTTGATAAATCCATCACTAGTATTTCTAAGAAGTTAGCTCAGGATATTTAAAAAAAAAGTAACTTTTACTTGAAACTACAAAATTATAGTGAACTAGTGAGTACCCTCATCACTTTCCATGTCATGTTCTCATTTCACTAATCTAGCCCAATAACTTCATCTAGGTCAAGGGTTTGAAACATCTCTTGCAGTGAGAGATACTTCTGATTAGTGTAAATCATTGTGAGCTCCTGAAAGCTAAACAATTTGCACATTGTTACCAAACACTCAGACGCCCAGCAGCATTGGCTTAAAGCCTAATGTCCATAGAGCCACATACTATGGTTTGAACTATATACTATGACTAAGGACACTATGAAAGAGCTGCCACGTGTGTCAGTGAGAGAGTGGTCTTTGGTGATGTATGAATATGTGTGTGCATGAGTGGGGTATATTTGTATGGGTGACTGATAGCCTGTGTCGTATGTACGTGCAGTATAGGACATACCTTTTGCCCTATGAGGCACCGTTACATGTGTGACACAGACACTCATTAGTTTGAAAATGGGAGAAATTTAAAGTGAAAAAAATTATTCTGCAGACAAGTTCATAATATGAACTATTTTTCCGCAGTTTACATTTCTTTCGTTACAACATATGGCTGTTTTTTTTCACCTATACTTGTGGTACAGTGTCTACGGGCTACTGGGAGCAAGGAGCATGCAGGTTGTAAATGGAAAACATTGAAATGTAAGTAAAGTGAAATGAAGAGTTGCCTTAATCCTCATGGTAACTTTTCATTTAAATTTATAGACATGTAAAAGAAGAAACATTATTTTGTTTACAGCTCAAATATAGTGTTGACTACATTCCAATCAAAACACTTCACCCAGGAACTAAAAGGGACATTTTAGCCAGTGTCTTAAAAAACAAGTTAGTGAGCAAAACATTTTCTTTTTAAACATGTATGTGTTTCTCTGGTGTGCCATACAGCTAGCTGTACATGGATACGACCTCTGTGGTCAGCAGTTTCAGCACCTGATCTTCCTGGCATCCTAGCTCTCAGAGGTCAAAAACAGCAGCAGGAGTGGAGGAGGTGTTGCTGGCTGCTCTGTTAAAAAGCAAGTGAGTTTTTTTAATAAACCGCATACATCTTCATGATGTACACACTTGTCAACAGAGACGGATACATCTATTGGCTTTTTTATGTTGCAGTCACACTAGTTAGCTGTGTCTGTTGTGAAGTTTACACTCAGGCCCTGATTTATACTTTTTGGTGCAAAACTGCACTAACACAGTTTTGCACCAAAAAGTTTAGCACCGGCTTGCACCATTTCTGTGCACCAGCCGGGCACCATATTTATGGAAGTGTGCAAGCCGGTGCAAAGGGTAGGCTAGCGTAAAAATATATGACGTTAGTCAGGTGGGGCTGGCGGTATGGAAAAAGGGGGTTTTGCCCAAAAAAATTACTTTAGGCAGGTTAGAGTCAGAAAAAAATACTCTAACCTGACTAGAGTCATTTTCTGACGCAAAACCATCCATATCACATGACACCCCTTTTAGAAAAGACAGGAGTCATGCCCTCCATCCCAATGGTCAGCACAGGGGACCAGGGTCCCCTGGGCATGGCTATTGCACCCGATGCCATGTAGGGGTCCCATTTTAGGGCCCCAAATGGCACTTAAAAAAAAAAAAAAAGAATAATTACCTGTACTTATCTGGGATGGGGTCCCCCATCCTCCGCTGTCTCTCTGGTGTTGGTGGGGTTGTCCCTGGGGCCTGGGGAGGGTACCTATGGGCTTATTCCATGGTGTTCCATCACAGAAATAGGCCCACAGGTCCCCTAAAGCCTGCCCTGACCCTGGTGTTAAAAGCAACCTTTGCACCATTTTTTTACCCTTCCTCCCTCCGTGCATGATTTTAGCACTCAGGATAAATATGGCGCTAAGGCCATATAGTGATTTTTAGCACGGGAATGTCTTCTTTGCATCTCATTGACGCAAAGTAGGTTTCCACATCCCAAAAATTACTTTAACTCCATAAAGTTGGCGCTAGACGGGTCGAGTGCGAAAGTATAAATATGGAGTTAGTTGTGCACTGAATCTATGTAAAAAAATGACGCTAATTCAGCACAAAACAAGTATAAATATGCCCCTCAATGTGCAGTCTACTTCTGCTGATGGCCAATTGATTGCAAATGTCTTGATGGCAAGGTCAGGCACCTGCCATTTTAGTATGTGAAGCAGTGTATTTTTAAATGTTAAGTCCTGCACCACCACTCAAAATGGTGGCTACTTTGTTTACATATATAAATTGCAAACATGTGGTTATTGGGATAGTGGCACAGTTTAATTTATACTTCAGTTAAAATAATTTTAGAGAAAAAAATTGAAACGTGCAAATAATACATTTAAAATTAAGTATTTACACATCAGTTAGATTTTAGATTCTGCATCTCTACATTGTGCTCCCTGTGCAACTGCTTTCTATCCCAGAGCTCTGTAAAGACCTGGACCATATTGTCTTGGGACTGATGCATGGATCCCAAGACTTGGTCAGTGGTGGCCTGGGTGGCAGTGAACTTAGTGGCCTCACTTTGCTGGCCCACAGGTTCCCTCTCATGAACCCTAACTTGACTACCCAGTGCCTAGAGCTGAGCCAGTGTGCCTGATCCCACTGGTTCCTGGCTGAACTGGAGACAGTGGTGGTGGTATTGGCACAATAGCAGCCAGGACTGCGGAGCACAAGGTTGGAGGATGTTACTTTGGGCACAGGAAGTGAAGGTGTACATTGGCTGAGGTATGGTAACAGCCTAGGGGTGTAGGTTTGGGCCAAGTGAGACTCACAGGAGACGTCTGTCCAAACAGACTAGATGGACTACGCAGCTCATCATCATCCGATCTTGCAGCAGTGGAGTCCTCACCGAAGTCTTGATCATGGCATAGAGTGGAGGTACCCTCAGTGGCGGATGGCTTGTCCATGTACTCTGGGTGTAGGTTCTAATATGTTTAACAAGTAAAACAAATTGTAAAAATCTTGATCATGCATCAAATGGGTTTTGAGCTACGAATAAAGCAACTTGAAAAAATAAGAATTTTGGCATGGTTACCCCCACTTATTTCCTGTTGTAAGTATGCTTGGACTGTTTTTACTAGGATCCTGCTAACCAGCACCCCAGTGATTGTGCTCTTTCCCTCTAAATTTGGTTGCCTAGGTCTTTTCACACCTAACATTTGGCATATTACTGCCCCCTACTATGGGGCCATTACAACCTTGGTGGTTGGTGAGAAAGTGGCATTAATACCACCAACAGGCCGGTGGCAATACATGCAGGATTATGACCACGGCGGAAACAGCTCAGACGGAGAGCCACTTTAACACACCGACCGTCAGGACGGAATCAACAAGCACCACAGCGGTAACTGCCAACATCCAGACGGAAGACAATGTTCCACCCACAGTAATATGACACACCTCTCCGCCACCTTTTCCGGGACGGTACCAATGACATCAAAAGCATGGCGGAAACACTGCACAGAAGGGAAACGACTCACCTCTGGAGACCCAGGGAACAACCACGCCTCCATGGAGCCCGAGTTGCATGTCTTTCCGATTTTGTTTTACGGACTGCTCCACTATGAACACCAACGACGGTGAAGACGACCACGGCGAGTACAGCCGCCTAGCACACAGGGAAGAGGGGGAGGAAAAGGAGAGTGACACACACATGCAACACCCCCACCCCCAACACCATACACACAAGTAGATGCAGTTGCATAAAATATTGACCCCCGTACCCCTCAGGAATAATGCAAGGACAACCAAAATAGTGTAAAAAGAGTGAAATAAGATAAATATATTAGTAATACATGCATCCAAATCAAAAAGTATATACATAGTTACAATGCAAGGGACACTGCCTAGTTCTCAATGTCCGTGGGCCACAGGTCACAAAGTCCAAGGCCCCACCTCACTCCCGCAAAAATACGGAGAGAACACTGCAGGGGCATCAGTTAGAAAATAGCCAGGCACCTCAGGGGGACGGGGAACAGGGGGGCACCTCAGCAGAAGATGGTACAACGCCACTGGTCCTGGAGGGGGCACCATGCCCAGTGCTCGGTCCTGGGGAGTGCAAGGCCACTGTCTCTCAAGTGGGTGACTTGCTCACATGCTCTGGAGGGGGCAACATGCCCAGTGCTTGGTCCTGGGGAGTGCAAAGCCATAGTCTCTCAAGTGGGTGACTTGCCCACTGGCTGTGGAGGGGGCTCCATGCCTATTGCTCTGTCCTGGTGAGTGCAAGGCCACAGTCTTTCAAGTGGTTGGCTTCTCCACTGGTTCTGGAGGGGACATCATGCCCAGTGAGCTTCATCCTGGTGAGGATGGGGTGAGTGGATGGCTTCTCCACTGGTTCTTGAGGGGGCATCATGCCCTGTGATGCAGATCTTGGGAGTGCAAGGTCACAGTCTCTCAGATGGGTATCATCCCCACAGGATTTCCAGGGGCCAGACCGCGCAACAGCTCGTGGATGCAGGACTACCCACTGTCTGCCGGTGGTGACGGCTGTTCAGTGGTGGCAGTGGTGGTGCTGGAGTTGGTTGTGGTGAGGGGAGGCTCCAGCCCATCCCCTGCAGCCTCGGACGGCTGCCCACTGGGGCTACTGCTGGTCGCGGTGCTGGCTGTGGTGGAGGGAAGCTCCAGTCTATCCCGTGTAGCCTCGGACGGCTGCCCACTGGGGCTGCTGCTGCTGGTGGAGGTGCTAGCTGTGGTGGGGGGAAGCTCCTGCCAATCTCCTGCAGCCTCGGATGGCAGCCACTGGTGCTGCTGCTGGTGGTGGAGGGGGGAAGCTCCAGGACATCCCCTGCAGCCTTGGATGGCTGCACCACCATGGTTGGCGGTGGGGTCACCGACTGAGTCCCAGCACCAGGCCCCTTGTCCTCACTGCCTCCTGGTGCAGGCCCCTTGCCCTTACTGCCAGCATCTGGGGATGGCTCCTTGTCCTTCTTTCCTGCAGCACTTGGGGGTGGATCATTGAGCTTCCTGAGGTGCTTGCCTGGGTTTTGACCACCTTGGCCTGACGTCAAGGACGGGTCAACAGTGGAGAGGAAAAGCTTCTTAGGCACATTGGAGTGGGAAGAGGGAGATGTTTGGGAGTGGAGGAAGAGGGCATGGGTGTCAGTCTGCTGTGTTTGGGTGCAGGTGCATGGGCAGGATGCTGTTGTGAGGTGGATTGCTTTTGGGTGCCTGAGTGCTTGTGTTTGTGTACTTTGGGAGGAGGGGGCACAGACACAGTGGGTGAGGACACAGGGGAATGTGTGCATGGATGTGGGGTTGGTGATTGCCAGTGAGGGGTGTGTTCTGATAGGTGTGCTGGTGATAGTGGTAGTGGATGAGGATGTAGTGCATGCAGGTGTGGGTGGAGATGCAACTGGGAGAGAGGTGGAGGAGGAGGAGGCGGGGGACACAGTGGAGGCAGTGGATGTTGGTATGTCTGCATCTGGATGGTGTTTGTGTGAGTGCCTATTGGATGATGTGTGGTGCTTGTGTTTGCCATGTCCACTCTTGTGGGTTGTCCTAGATGCATGCTCGTCTGCCTGTGCACTTGGGATAGTTTGGGGTTGAGGGGAATGGGATTGGTTAGAGGACGTTGGAGGGTAGAAACAGGGACAATGGCTGCCAACAGAGAGGAGGCTAGAGCCTGGATTGATCCCTGTTGGGCCGCCAAGCCAGTGTGAATGCCCTCCAGGAATGCATTGGTATGTTGCATTTGGGCTGCCAGCCCCTGAATGGCATTCACAGTGGCTGACTGCCCAACAGAGATGGTTCGCAGAAGGTCAATAGCCTCCCCACTCAGGGCAGCAGGGCTCACTGTGGCAGGGCCGGAGGTGCCTGGGGTGATGGAGATGCCCACCCTCCTGGAAACTCGCTAAGGGGCTGCTGGGAGGACAATGCTGGTATGGGGGTGGCGGCTGTAGCTGGGGTGGGCACAGAGGTGTCCGCCACCAACAGGGAGCAATGGCAGCACCAACGCCACTGTTAGTGTACATAACACACTTACACACAGGGAACATGCCTATGCTTTAGGCAATGCACTACCAGTCACAATGCTGGTCACCAGCCCATAGATAGGGACACATAATGCCAATTGCAGCATATCTGAGACCCATGCACCCCTGCCCAGTAGTACATGCCTACCAGCTTGCTTGGAGGACTTTCACATAGGAACCCTGCCCAACATGGGACCTACTCTGCAATTTCAGGCTTGGCCTAGGGGCACCCACAGGCCCACATTCCCCACCCGGATATCACCCCACCAGGGGTAAGTAGTAATGAAGGGCACTTTACTCACCCCCTTGTTGCTGCTGTGATGCCCCAAGTGCCCATCCAGCTCCTGATAGGTCACCACCAGTATGCGGGCCATCAAGGGTTCAGGGTTCGACGGGCACCCCTTCCTCATTGTGAGGCCATTCCTAGCTGGGCCTCTGCCGTTTTCCATGTCCAGCATCTCAGGTCCTCCCACCATTTCTGACAGTGGGTGTTCTGCCTGTCGTAGACCCCCAGGGTCCGCACGTCCTTGGCGACGGCATGCCATATACCCTTATTTTGATGGGCACTGACCTGTAGAGGAAATATTCAGAGGAAAAGGTATTAGTCCGACCGTCCTGCCTGTTTCACTTATGGCCCACCATGCCCCATACCATCCCCATTTTCACACACATGGACCAGCATACATGCAGCACGCTTCCCAGGGCCCATCCACCCACCCTCCCTACATAAGGCCTGCACATACAGCACTCCATGCATTCACACCCGATGCATCGTACTCTGAGTGTACTCACCTGTTGGTCTGGAGACCCATACAACATTTGGTACTGGGGTAGGACCCCATCCACCAGTCTCTCTAACTCCACTGAGGTGAAGGAAGGGCCCTTTCCCCAGTGACACGAGCCATGGTTGGTTCCAGACACAGGTCACAGCAGCACATGCAGTGCAGGTCCTCTCCTGTTGAAGGTCAGATAGCAAGTGAGTGAACAGATAGAAAATGGCGGTCACATCCGCGGCGGTGCGTACCGTCACCGCCGGCGTACATTACTATTGGCCACTGTACACTATAGGGCCTAATATAAACCAATGAGGAGTTGCAAGGTGGTTCTCAACCGCCTCCCGCAACGGTGCACAATGTCACCGGAATTACCTAATTTCCAGCTGTCCCTCCATATAGGAAAGGCGGACGCCATTTCAGGGGAGAGGGGGCAGGCTATGGATCCTAACTGTGTCACAGTACACAAATACACATTATGGACATATCCCACCATATTATTGTAACAATCACCAAAGGCATTGCTCTGTAGTGGATACAATGTACAGATAGTGACCAAATACTCACTACTTTGCCCCTTGGATTGCAACCGCTGCGGCTGAATAGGAGACAGAGACATCCCCCATGTACAGACCCCTAAGGAACTTGGCAACAGTGGAGGACAGGCACATCATCCTCACCTATAGACTTGACAGGGCCACAATCACTGAGCTGTGTGCCCAATTGGAGCCTGACCTGAAATCTGCTATCCGTCACCCGACTGGGATCCCCCTCTTGTGCAAGTGCTATCTGTGCTCCATTTCCTGGCAACTTGTTCTTTCCAAGTGACAGTGGGCTTGGCAGCAGGAATGTCACAGCCAATGTTCTCAATAGTGCTGACAAGAGTGTTGGCTGACCTGATTAAACACATGTGCAGCTATAATGCTTTCCCTCAAGTGGAGGATTTGGTTACAGTGAAGGCTGACGTCTATGCAATGGGACATATCCCCAACATCATTGGGGCATTTGTCCCCCCTCCGGCGAAATTAACAAGTGTTCAAAAATTTAAAGAGTTTTCACTTCATGAATGTCCAGATGGTGTGCCTGGCGGACCAGTACATCTCCATGTCAATGCTAAATATCCTGGATTTGTGCATGATGCCTTTATCATGCAGAAAAACAGCATCCCAAATGTGATGGCTCAACTCCAGAGGCACTGGGTCTGGCTAATAGGTGAGCCCTGGTTCCCACCCACTGGATGTTGGAGTATGGGTATGGTGTGGGCCCTAAGAGTGAGTGTGTGGCTAACAGTTGTCCGTCCATATTTGCAGGTGACTCTGGTTACCCCAACCTCTCATGGCTACTGACCCCTTTGAGGAATCCCAGGACAAGGGCGGAAGAACGTTACAATGAGGCACATGGGCAAACAAGACAGATTATAGAACATACCTTTGGCCTCCTGAAGGCCAGGTTTCAGTGTCTCCATCTTACAGGTGGATCCCTGTGCTACTCACCAAAGATGGTCTGCCAGATCATCGTGGCATGCTGTACATTGCACAACCTTGCCTTGCGCCGCCAGGTGCCTTTTCTGCTGGAGGAGGAGGCTGGAATTGGCCATGTGGCAGCAGTGGAACTTTGGACAGTGAAGATGAGGAGGCAGAGGATGAGGATGAGGATGAGGACAACAAAAGTGCAGTCATTCATCAATACTTTCAATGACACACAGGTAAGACAGTCTAACTTCACTTTCCATTAACAGTTTATGGTTTCACATTGTCACTGGCAGGCTTTGAATTTCCACTTCTATGCCCACTCACTGTACTGTTTGGCATCTCTTTTTGCAAATGTTGGTGCCCCACTATTTCTCCTGGTGTGTTCACTGCTGCCAACTACAGGTCTTTCCTATGTAAACATTACTGTACAGTTGAATTGCAATGCTTGAACCTTGTTAAACGAATACATTTTGAAATCATTTGACATACTCCATACTTGTATTTTTTTGAAGTGTGTTTATTGCAGTGCTCTGAAGAAGAGTGGGTAGTGGAATGGGCTGGGCTGATAATGGAGGAAAAGCCAGGCTAGAGTCCAGTTTATTTGTATCACAGGTGCATTGTCCAAGGGGGCAGAGGAAGGGGAGCAATGGCAGGTCAAGGTTGACAGGGTGACAGAGTGGGACACCAGGGTGACAATCAGGAGAGTCTTATTTCCTGGTGGGGGTCTTGGCAATAGTCTCTGGCTTCTGCCTGGATCGCAGGGAACGTTTGCGGGGTGGTGCGCCTTCTCTGGGGGAGGGGTGCTGGTGGCCTTTTGGTCCTGTGACGGGGCCTCCTGTCCACTAGCGACAGCGGAGGTGGAGTGCTGTTCAGTTGTCTATCTATTGTCAGGGGCCCGCTGTTGTGCCACTGCCTCCCTCATAGTGTTGGCCATGTCTGCCAACACCCCCGCAATGGAGACCAGGGTGGTGTTAATGGACATCAAGTCCTCCCTGATCCCCAGGTACTGTCCCTCCTGCAGCCGTATGTCCTCCTGCAACTTGTCCAAGATCTGGCCCAACATATCCTGGGAATGTTGGTATGCTCCCAGGATCATGGTGAGTGCCTCCTGGAGGGTCGGTCCCCTGGGCTTGTCCTCCCTCTGTCACACAGCAGTCCTCCTAGCCTCCGTGTTGTCTTATGCCTCTGTCCCCTGGACCGTGTGCCCACTGCCAATGACCCCAGGTCCCTGATTGTCTTGGGTTTGTGGGGTGGTCTGGGGTCACTGTAGTGATGGGACACACTGCAGATTGACGTGTCCTAGGAACAGAGGGATGGGCCCGCTTGGTGGGTGTTGTGCTGGTGTTTCCTGAGGGGGGAGGCTCTGTGGTGGTGTGGGACTGTGCCTGGGTAACCGACTGTCCGGAGGTCCGTGATGGGCTAGGTTGGTCATCCAGATTCGGGCAACCAGAGCTGCTGTCATCACTGTGGGTCTCTTCTTGGGGGGGACTGGATGTTGCTGGTACCTCTTCTCTGGGGCCATTGGCTGGAGTACCTGTGGGGATGTAAATGCAGTGTTATTGTTTCTCTGTTTGACATCATGTGCATGGGTGGATTGTCCTCTATGGTTGTGATTGCCCTGGCAGCTTTGCCTTGTGTGAGTTGTTATTTGGTGGGCTAGGTGATTGTCTCTACTGTGCATGCTGTGGTGATAGCTGTCCATGCAGGGCTGTGAGTGGTGTTCATGCATTGGTGGTGCATGCAGGGCTTGGCATTGGGTTGCGTGGGTTGTAATGGTGGGGTGTGTGGGAGGTGGTAGATTGATGGGAGTGAGGGTAAGGGTGGGGGTATGTTCTGGCATGCAGGTAGGGTGGTGATAGTGGCAAAGAGTTGACTTACTAGAGTCCAGTCCTCCTCCTACTCCCGCCAGTTCTCAGGATGCATGATTGCCAAGACTTGCTCCTCCCACATTGTTAGTTGTGGGGGGGAAAGGTGGGGGTCTACCGCCAGTCCTCTGTACAGCCAGTTGGTGTCTTGCTGCAATGGAACCCACCTTCCCCTGTAGGTCGTTACACCTCTTCCTGATGTCATCCCTTGTTCTTGGCCTGTCCCACGGCGTTGATCCTGTCCGCGATCCTCTGCCATAGCTCCATCTTCCTTGCAAAGGGTATCTGCTGCACCTGTGATCCAAATAGCTGTGGCTCTACCTGGATGTTTTCCTCTTCCATGACCCTTAGAGAACCTGGGGTGTCGTTGTGGTGCCAGGAGTGTAGTGTGAGTGGTATATGTGAGGTTGTGTAGGGTGATGTGTTAGGGTGTGTGATGTGGGGTGCGTGGATGGTGCATAGGGAATGGTTGTGTGTGGCTGTGGTCTTGCTATCTCTCTGGTCGAAAATGTAATCATAAGGGGTTGTGGGTAATGTGGTTGTGTGCTTTATAGTGGTGTGAGTGTGAGGTGCGATTATGAGTGTCAGGTGTGTGTAGTTTGAATTTTTCAATGTGGTGTAGTTTTGTTTCAGTGTGTGTATTTTCAGTGCAGCGGTATGTACCACCAATGGTTTACTGCAATTGAATGTCCGCCGTGGTGATTCGTGGGTCATCATGTTGTGGGTGTTGTTTTGTTGGCATAACAGTGTGGGTTTTGATAGCGTCAGTTTATCACTGACCTTTGGGCTAACTGACTTTTGTGCGTGGCTGAATATTGACGGATTGGTGTGTGTGTGTGTGTCATAATATGGGTAGTGGAAATCTGCTGCAGCAACGGTATGTTGGTGGCAGTCGGCATGGTGGTAAGTGGGATTTACCACTAATGTCATAATGAGGGCCTAAGTCCCTAGTATAGGGTACTTAGGTACTCAGGGCGTTGGTGGCACCAGGGGTTCACAACGGGCTGCAGAATGTATTGTGCCACCCATGGGAGCCCTTGCAAAATGTGTCTGCAGGCCTGCCTTTGCAGTCTGCGTGAAGCATGCACCCTTTCACCACAGGTGACTGCACCAGGGCACTGTAAGTCACCCTTATGGGTGACCCTGCTAGCCCAGAGGGCAGGGTGCAGGTCCCTGTGTGTGAGAGCACACCTGCATGAGCAGAGGTGCCCCTATGAAGTTCAGTCCCACTACACTGGACTTACGCATGTACTTGACACAGGTCAGTATCTCTGTCCAGCTACAAAACGGTAACTTTGAATCTGGGCATGTTTGGTTTCAAACATGTCAGAATCATACCCCAGTACTGTTGCAGTATTGGTTGTATGATTCCATCCACTCTGGGGCCTCCTTAAAAGACCCCCAGTATTGGTCCTATCAGTCTTCTGGTGTTTTCCTGGCAGTCTGTGCTGCTGCCACCCCTCAGACAGGTTTCTGCCCTCCTGCTGCTTGACCAGCTCTCCCTCTAAAATAGGTGTAACAAGGCTTGGGAGGGGTAGTATCCCCAAGCCTCTGGTATGCTTTGAAGTTCACATTTGGTGCCCTCATTGAATAAGCCAGCTTAAACTAGCCCAGGGACTTCCGGTCCCTACTCTGTCATGAAGCTGGACAAAGAAAAGGGAAGTGACTACTCCCCTGTCCATCACCACACCAGGGGTGGTGCCCAGATCTCCTTCAGGTGACCATGTGTTTCTGCCATCTTGAATCCAAGATGGGCACAGGCCCCTGGGAGCATCTGAGTGGCCAGGTCAGGAAGGTGATGTCACAGCCCCCTCCTGATAGGTGGTCACCTTGCAGGTACCCAAGCCCCCTTTTAGGGCTGTTTAGGGTCTTTAGGGTCTACCTCTTGGGTTGGTCCTCAGATTTGAGATGCAAGATTCTACAAGGACTCCTCTGCATTGTTTATTTCATCTTTTGGGCACTGGAACTGCAACTGGGCTCTTCAGGAACCATCAATCTGTAACTTCAGCAATGGCTCTGCTTTGCAACATTGTTTCTCTGGATCCTTTAAAAAACTGCAGTATTTCCCTGGGCGTGCATCTTCTGCGGTAGACCAACATCAGCCTGCACCAAGAAGTAAGAAGGAATCTCCCTTTGAGTGAAAGAGTCACTCCCCTGCATGTGCAGGTACCAACTGCAACAACGGCAAGCTGTGTGGATCTGCTCTCCTCCAGAACTGTATGGATCCTGCATTAAGGGTGGAGGTCTGGAGTGGTCCTCATGGTCCTCTCTGCCACCTGTCTAACCTGAGAGACGGTTAGCCCTTGCCTGTCCTTGCAGGACAGTACCCCTGTGCACTACGACTCTTGCAGCTATCGAGGCTTGTTTGCTCCTGCTTCAAGGGATCTTCAGGCACCATCTAGCCCTGGCCCAAAGCACTTCTTCCTGCTAAGCACATTCTCCTCTCTGCTATTCCAGCTACATGGGACTCCTCTTCCGATGTGCTGACTGGGCCTCACTATGACTTGCTCTGCCTGTTGCCAGTGGGTTGGCAGTAGGGGCTGCAACTGCTTCTAGTGACTCTCTCAACTGGTAAGGGTCACCCCGGATTCTCCTCAAAGGGTCAAGTCCCCTGGACCTTGCTGGTCCTCTTCAGCCTTACAACTCCTCAGTTTCTTCTTTTGCATTTGCCAAGGCTTGTTGGTGGTTCTTCGGCACCACTGACTCACTGCAACCCGACAGCCGATGTGGGACATACCCCTGCATTGCCTCAGGAACTCCTCCTCATCTTCTGTGCTGCACAGCTGGTCTTCTTCCCCCGTCTCCCTGGTCCTGCATCCGTAGAAGGGTGCGTAGTGGCTCTTGCCACTACCGGACACTCCATCATGAACTGGACTTGGTCCCCTTCCTTTGCAGGTCCTCTTCTGCCAGAATCCCCCTTTGGGTCTGGTTCTTGCACAATCCTTTTCCTAAGTCATTCTGTTGGTTTTGGAGAAGACCAGGTAGTTACTTCTGCTCTCCTAGTTGCTGGGAGTCACTCTGGAACTCACCTCTTGGGGTTCCTAGTTCCTCCAGCACCCCTTCAATGATTCCACATCCTTGGGTAGGGGACTATGGGCCTGATTCTAACTTTGGAGGACGGTGTTAAACCGTCCCAAAAGTGGCGGATATACCACCTACCGTATTACGAGTTCCATAGGATATAATGGACTCGTAATACGGTAGGTGGTATATCCGCCACTTTTGGGACGGTTTAACACCGTCCTCCAAAGTTAGAATCAGGCCCTATATCTCACATTCTACTTACTTAGTATATGGTTTTGCCCTCTCCTAGGGCCCACACTGTTTCCTAATACTTTTGACAATGCTTCTTGTTTTTATGCTTCTTACTGATTGCTATTGTGTATATAATTAGTGTGTTTACTTACCTCCATTTGGGGGTACTGCCTATTAGTATTCTAGTATTTGGGTTACCATAATAAGGTACATTTGTTCTTTGTAACACTGTGTCGTTCTTTCATGTGATAGTGCTGTGTGACTATAGTGCTATTGCATAAGCTTTGCATGCCTCCTAGATCTTGACTGCTCATCTACAGCTACCTCTAGAGAGCAATGGCTTCCTAGACACTGCCTACACCTCACTATTAGGGGATCCCTGGACCTAGTATAAGGTGATAACACCATGGTTGCTCACTACACACCAGGCCAGCTTCATACAGTATGAATATACCTTTTAGTAATTACCCAAACATTATACATTGCACACATGCAAACTTCAGAAAAAGCATGTGAAGAGATGAACTGAAGAGAAAAGGATTAATTAGGAAGCATTCATAAAATATATCACCCAACTCAGTAAGGAGGGAAAATGAGAAGCAAACCATTCCAAGGCCTAGCAGGCTACAATGCAGACTATTATATAACATAGTATGATTAATGGCATTAGTCATCATATAAACATTGCAAAGTACATGCATTATCATTACAACATGCATACAAGATAACATGAATTAAATTATTTAAGTCAACATACTTTGAATGGTAAAACAAATTACATCCATTCACTGAAATAATAAGAATGTGACAACATACAAAATTGACAATGCCAATGTTATTCATTGCATAACATCAGGTTTGAGAAACACTTTAACATACGTGCATGTCTGGAAAAAAAGAGACTAACATCAGATTGCAAAAATATTTTCCGGATACAAAAACAAGGCATTGTGGTAGTTGTGGTCATTTCAATTTAACATTACCAACATTTGGAAAATTGTAAGTTGAAAATTCCCAATAAAAAAATGCAGGAGGATGTACACACAATTACTAAATTATAACATATGTGATATATGTTAAAAGGTAAAAAAACACTTACAAGCACCATACATTTATGGTATAATAGATGATCTAAACTACAACAAAATACATTCAAACAAGCAAATGCAAAATATTATCAATGAGGAACAACACACATATTGACCACACATATTGCCCAGTAGTAAAAGCAGAGGTGGTACCATAATGCTACTAATTGGATTATAAAAATAGATTTGTGATTTTTAAAATTGGGTTTTCTATATTTTACAAAGGTGGAAACACATTATTAACAGCTAACATAAGAGCAAAAACTCCATTTATATTTAGTGAGACACTCATAAGTCTACCTTACCAGTCTCCACTTCACCATGGATTCCCGTCATACCTTCAGGATGTAGGATCTATAAAAACCTTCTCCTCCCAGGGAAATGGTTGTAATGGGGGCCTGGGGGAACCGCGATCAGTCCTCTGAACCTCCATGTGATGCTTGGAGGCAAGGAAATGCACTCTCCCTCGCAGCTCATTCCACCTCTTCTTAATTTACTCCTGTGTGCACAGGTTGCTTTCTACAGCATTCTCTGTCAACTATTCTAGACCACATTTTCCTTTTATGAAATATAGTGGTATTTTGTTCTTGGGCTTCAAACAATTGTGGCTCTACCCTAATGATTTAATCCACCATGAGAGACAATTCTCCCTCTGAAAAACAGGAATTTCTCCTACCTGCCATTATTATGAAATAAAACTAAATTAAAATGAGGAACCACTAGTTGACAAATTAAAAAAGACAACAGAAAAAACAAACAGGAGGAGATAAAGTATAACCTGACGTCTGTCAGGCATATTCAGCATCAACATGGTGTTTTGCAGTGGAATAGCAAGCGATCACGGTCTGAAATGCAGTGTGTTTTACAGAGTGATGTGCAGGCCTTCACAATTAGCCTAAACATATCAAGTGTGTGTTGCTTCCATCCATCCAATAGCCACAGACATAGTAATATGTTCACTGGGCCCATGAGAGTCTCCCGCCATCAGGCATCCCCAACCTTAAAACCGTCACCACAGAGGGATGATGGAACTCCTGTCAAAATCTAAAACAGGCCCTAAGTCCCAAGGCAGAAATCTTCCCTGGGCAAAGGCAGCACAACTATCTGGCCGGTGAGGGACATGCTCTTAGCTTTATCACCAAATGTCAATGGCTTCACCAAGGGCTCCATCAGCCATCTTGCTCTTTTTTGATTTCCATTTCAAAGGCCATGTGCGACTGTAAAGCTTCTGACTGGGTGGAACCTGATTTCTCCATTCCCGTCAGCCTAAACTTGCACCTAGGTGCTGGTCTAGCATAACCAATTGTCTAGTTGTCTGTGTTTTGTGCTGGACACTTTTAGGTGCTATTTTGAACAATAAACTTTAAAAATTCATACCTCCTTTTCCCTCTATTATATTTTTGACATTTTGGAGTCATTTTAGTTACTAAAATATACTCTATTTTTCTAAATTAATTTGGCATTGTTTTGGGTCTACATAAATACTTTACACAATGCCTTTAACTGAAGCCTGTCTGCTTTGTGCCTCAGCTATAGGGGAGTTGAGCTCAGGTTTAATTAGTGCTTTTAGTAATTCACCCTGACATGGATTGTCATTATTACTTGAGGTGGGTACTCACCCCATCAAACCAGGATGCCAATTTCCTACACCTTTTTAGTCAAATATTTCACATTTGAGTTTTTGACAATTCTTACTGGAATGTGACAATATTTGTGAGTACTAGTCTTTGATGTTAATTTGCAAGTTGATATTTAGTTCCAACATGTGCCGCAAGTACTTTTTAAGCACATCACACTAGGGTGACTCATTAATCCTCAAAGGGAATGCGTATAAACGTTAGCTCACACAAAAATCCCCAGAAGGAGAAATGTTTAATTAAATGCTTTGCGAAATAGCATCACAAATATCTGCTACTCTAACAATATGAAATAATTCACAAGTAAATAACATATTTAGGGCCTGGAGATTTTCATCTTGTTGGTCACACCGCTGAGCTGCGTTGGTAGCAGACCCGGAAAGAACATCAAGCCAACTATGTACCGCCTGCCGTATTTTGATTTTGCAGTTCTGTAAATGGATTGCTGTCGGAGGAAGATGGCGGAGGAACCTAATGTCCTTTGTACAATGGCAGGGGCTATGGAAGAGAGGTAAGTGATACACACGTACTGTCCTTTAGCCATATGTGTACCCCTGCAAGACATACTACACAACACACTACATTCACACAATAACACATTGCCAATCCAACACAATACAATCCAAATTGCCAAAAACTTGTATTGACATACATTCATGACACAACATGCACAGACCATCAACTCTGCACCCACACATGTCAAAACCATGATAACCAACACAACTACACATCCATCTACACAAGCACACTCATGCACAACTACACACATCACAACAACATCTGCCACACAACAACCACACTTACCTGAATGTGTCACACAGAAACACAACATACACAACAACATCGGTCTCACATGCAAGTGACGCACATATAGACATGACAACATCACCCACTCCAGCTCCCTCCACCTCAACGAGCCCATCATATTGCACATACATTTACACATACTGACTCATACACACAACTTGCAGCACAGCATGACAGGAACAGGTCCTCTGGACACAGTTGACAGGTGTAAATGTATCATCATCATTGTGGTGCCAGCATTAATTTGCCTGTGAATACTGGCACCTTTATTACAGCTGTGTATGTGTGTGACATATGTTGTGCACCAGTGTGCCCCATCAGTATCTGACCTACTCGTGTCCCTGACATATGCATGTCACAGTGATAACAAAATAAATATTGTGACATGTATATATCTGTAGTGACCAGACCTCCCATGCAGTGCCCACCCAACGTACCCTGGCAATGCGGTGTCCCTACCTTTGAGTCCTGCGATGTGGGGGGGGGTCATGTTCTCTCCAATAATCAGTGATAGCAGTGATCGCAAGCGTTCAGTTCTAGTCGTGTCCAATCAAAGACAGGGGTAAAATGGGGGTTGGACCGCCACTTTTTTCTTAGCTGTAAGGCACATCCAAATCTGCATGGCAGAAAGGGTGTCTGGAGTTCCGACTTCAGACACTTTTCCTCAGTGCACTGTCAACGTAGGTGGTCTTTCTTGGTGGAGACGGCGGTAGGAATGCTGGCTTCTTTCATCTATTTGACCACCAGCATTTAAATACAGCTGGTGGACTGTTGCAGCGCCAGATGGGTTTTCAGTCGAAAAGTCGACAGCAGGACTGATACTGTTAACATCTAAATCAGGCCCTTAAGCAAATATGCTGCGTGCTTCCCTGTATACTGAATACCAAAGACAATATATTCATTAATTATAAGGAACACAGTTTGTTGACACACAACTCATTCATAAAGGGTAAAAAACACTATGCCATGGTCCAGATACGATGATAACTTAGAAGACCCAAAAAAATAGATTGATCCAAGGTGCCACAGGGATCACTTAGTATTTGTGGTCCTCCTTATAGTCGATACAAAGTTCTTTAGAGGCTAGGGATATAAGACTCTTTATGGTTGATTACATGTGGTGATCACTGTGTCGACTTTCGGTCCCTAAGGGCCATATTTATACTTTTCGACGCACAACTGCGCCAACGCAGTTGTGCGTCACAAAATCTAACGCCGGCTAACGCCATTCTGAAGCGCCATGCGGGCGCCGTATTTATTCAATGACGTTAGCCGGCGTTAGCCGGCGGAGCTGCCTGGTGTGCGTGAAAAAAAATGACGTACACCAGGCAGCGCCGGCATAGGGGAGAATGGAGCATGGGCGCCAAAAAATGGGGCAAGTCAGGCTGAGGCAAAATTTTCGCCTCAACCCGATTTGCGCCATTTTTTTTAACTCCCAACCCCCATTGAAATGACTCCTGTCTTAGCAAAGACAGGAGTCATGCCCCCTTGCCCAATGGCCATGCCCAGGGTACTTCTGTCCCCTGGGCATGGTCATTGGGCATAGTGGCATGTAGGGGGGCACAAATCAGGCCCCCCCATGCCACAATAAAAATAAAAAAAATTACTTACCTGAACTTACCTTATGTTCCCTGGGATGGGTCCCTCCATCCTTAGGCGTCCTCCTGGGGTGGGCAAGGGTGACAGGGGGTGTCCCTGGGGGCATGGGAGGGCACCTCTGGGCGCCTTCCGAGCCCACAGGTCCCTTAACGCCTGCCATGACCAGGCGCTAAAAAACGACGCAAAAGCGGCTGGACGTCATTTTTTTTGACCCGCCCACTCCCGGGCGTGATTTTTGCCCGGGAGTGTAGTTACGGCGCACATGCCTCGGAGTAAATTTTTTTGACGGGAACGCCTACCTTGCATATCATTAACGCAAAGTAGGTGTCCATGCTAAAAAGTGACACAAACTCCATGGACTTTGGCGCTAGACACGTCTAACGCCAGAGTATAAATATGGAGTTAGTTTTGCGTCGAATTTGCGTAAAAAAAAACGACGCAAATCCGGCGCAAACGGAGTATAAATATGGCCCTAAGTGTCTGACTGGTATATGTGAGCATCCTCAGTACAAAGTGTTGAGTACATTATAGAAGCTTGTAAATAATTACACCTAAAATGAAATATTTTTAATAAATACATAGGGGGTCATTCTGACCTCGGCGGTAAAAGGCGGCTACCGCCGGTCAGAAATCCTCCATAATCCCGCCGCGGTCGCGGAAACCCGCCACGGTCATTCTGACCCGCAGAAGGCAAACCTCCGAAAATCCGACCGCCACAACAGACCGCCAGACCAGCGGTCGGCGGAAAGGTGGAGGTGACAAAACCTCCACCGTCACGCCAACAGAAATACGCCCATGCCATTACGACCCACGAATCCACGCGGCGGTCATTCAAACGCGGTATTCCATTGGCGGGACACACCGCCGCGGTCAGAATACACACAAACGAACAAAACTCAGCCACATTGGACGATTTGAATCCCACACACCTGATACACATACACACACCACTCCCACACACACAATACAATATAAAACACACACCCACATCACCCACAAACCCCTACGCTAAAAAATTCGTAAAGAAGGCAAGAGCGAGACACCAGCATCCAAAAAATAACAGCCACAGCCACTCAACACCATCACCCACACACTATCCACACACAAAACAACACACACCACCACACTCAACTCACTTAAATACACATACTCCACCCCACACATCATACACACCACCCCATGGCACCCCAAAGACAACCCCGCTTCACAGACGAAGAACTCAGGGTTATGGTGGAGGAAATCGTTCGGGTAGAGCCCCAGCTGTTCGGCACACAGATACAATACACCAGCATTGCCCGGAGGACGGAGCTATGGCAGAGGATTGTCGACAGGGTGAACGCAGTGGGACAGCACCCCAGAAATCGGGAAGACATCAGGAAGCGATGGAACGACCTACGGGGGAAGGTGCGTTCCATGGTATCCAGGCACAACATCGCCGTGCAGAAGACTGGCGGAGGACCCCCACCTCAACCCCCACAATTCACATCATGGGAGGAGGAAGTCTTGAACATCCTGCATCCTGACGGCCTCACAGGAGTCGGCGGAGGAATGGATACTGGTAAGTTGAAGCTTCAATACTGCTTCCCCCCCACCTGCATGCCAAATCAGACCCCAACCCTCACCCCCATCCTCGAACCCCACCCTCACCCCCACCCCCATCCTCACCCCCACCCTCACCCCCACCACCATCCTCACCCCCACCACCATCCTCACCCCCACCCCCAGCACACCTATTCCCCGCCAATGTCTCACCATCACAACCCACACATCCCAAAACCTAGGCCTGCATGCGTCCACTAAGCATGGACACCCATCACCAAAGCATGCCCAATGCATATACACATCCCCCCCACAAGCCACCCTCACCAAAGCCCCCACACACGAATGCCAGCACTTGGGGACACGAGAACCCACAGATACACCCATATGCCACTCATTGAAACTATAACCATACCTCTATACCCCTGCAGGACCCGACCGTCAACACACCGCGGCGGAGGGGCCAGAATTCTCCACACCCCCCACCCAAGAGGCCGTCAGCGATGACAGCAGCTCTGTCGACCTGGACACCGATGACCAGCCCGGACCATCGGGGACCTCTGGACAGTCGGTTCCCCTCACACAGGCCCAGGCCACTACAGACCCTAACCCCTCTGGGAACACCAGCACAGCTCCCACCCAGCGGGCCCATGCCTCTGTCTCCAGGGCGCGTCAATCTGCGGTGTGTCTACCACTACAGGGCACCCAGGATAACCCACCACCCCAACAACAACAGGGACCTGGGGGCAGTGGTAGTGGGCACACCGGCCAGGGGGCAGAGGCCCAGGGAAACAGGGGAACTCGGAGGGAAGCTGTGCGACAGGGGGGGGAGGAGAGGCCCAGGGAACCCACTCTCCACGAGGTCCTCACCACCATCATGGGAGCATACAACCGCTCCCAGGAGACGATGGCGACGGTACTGGCCCGGTTCCAGGAGATCCAGGCACTGCAGGAGGAACACTATCGGGGGTACAGGGAGGACATCAGAGCCATCAACACCACCCTGGTTACCATGGTAGGGCTGCTGCAGGACCTCGTAAACACCAGGGCGGACACTGAACAACACCCAAGGGCCCCTGCCACTAGCCTGGACCAAGAACAGCCAACCACCTCCGCCGGCGCTAGTGGACAGGAGGCCCCCGCACAGCAGCAGCCCACCAGACCCCCACCTCCTGCAGGAGAAGAACCACCCCGCAAGAGGGCCCTGAGATCTCGCAAGAAGACAGAGTAGGATGTCAAGACCCCCGCCAGCAATGGATACCACCTGATGTCATCCCACTGTCCCACATTGTCACCCTGTCCATCCTTGAACTGCCCATGCTCCATCTCTCCACAGGCCTCTGGACAATGCACCTGTGTGACTGTTACTCTGGACTCTGCCATGGACATTCCTTCACCATAGCCCCCACCCACTTGAAACCACCCATCCCATTTTGAGCACTTCAATAAACACCTATTTTGCACCAAAATATCTGGAGTCTGGCTGTGATTTCAATAGATTGTAATTGACATGACAGTGCAAATATGTCCTTGTACATGGTGAAGTCAACAAACAGCTGCCACAAAGCTGTAGTCCATGGGGAAACGAAGCACAGGACTCGTAGTGGGGACCCCAGATCTGAAATAGGGAGGGAAAAGCCAAAACTCAGTCATCATACACTGGGGCAAATAGACAGGCAGCAGAGATGCTGGAGAGTAGTTAACATTTACTAAATTATCTTTGAAATGTTACCTGTGTCCTATTGGAAGTACTGTTCAATGATTCTGTCCCTGTTGTCTGTTTCAGCCCCGTCGTCTTCCTCCTCGTCACTCTCCTCAGGTTCCACCGCTGCCACAACACCACCGTCTCGACCATCCTCCTGCAGGAAAGGCACCTGGCGGCGCAAAGCCAGGTTGTGAAGCATGCAGCAGGCCACGATGATGTGACACACCTTCTTAGGTGAGTACATTAGGGATCCACCTGTCATATGCAGGCACCTAAACCTGGCCTTTAGGAGGCCAAAGGTGCGTTCGATCACCCTCCTAGTACGCCCATGGGCCTCATTGTACCGTTCCTCTGCCCTGGTCTGGGGATTCCTTACTGGGGTCAGTAGCCACGACAGGTTGGGGTACCCAGAGTCCCCCACTAGCCATACACGGTGTCTCTGTAGCTGTTCCATCACGTAAGGGATGCTGCTATTCCTTAGGATGTAGGCGTCATGCACTGACCCTGGGAATTTGGCATTTACATGCGAGATGTACTGGTCAGCCAAACACACCACCTGGATGTTCATTGAATGGTAATTTTTTCTGTTCCTGTACACCTGCTCCCTGTCTCTTGGGGGAACCAAAGCCACATGGGTCCCATCAATGGCACCAATTACGTTGGGAATATGTCCAAGGGTGTAGAAATCACCCTTCACTGTAGCCAATTCGCCCACCTCAGGGAAAATGATGTAGCTCCTCACGGATTTCATCAGGGCAGACAACACTCTGGATAACACCTTCGAAAACATGGGCTGAGACATCCCAGAAGCAATTCCCACGGTTGTCTGAAATGACCCACTTGCCAAGAAATGGAGTACTGACATGACCTGCACCAGAGGGGGAATCCCTGTGGGTTGGCGGATGGGGGACATCAGGTCGGGCTCCAGCTGGGCACACAGTTCATGGATAGTGGCACGGTTAGGACGGTAGGTCAGGATAATGTGGCGTTCTTCCATTGTCGACAGGTCCACCAGCGGTCGGTACACGGGAGGATTCATCCGTCTCCTCGCCCAACCCAGCGGACGGTGCCTAGGAAGGACAACATGGAGCACACAGTCAAGCAACCCACAGGTACGTACTCACAGCTAGCACAGTATACGATTCTCTATGCAGTGAATGGCGTGTCTGAGTGGCTATGCAAGGCCTAGGCCTGTGTGACGCAGTTGAAATTGAGCCATGTGGGCCCTGGAAATGGCGGCTGCCTGACCTGTGAAGTGTGACAATGGGATGTGAGGTCAATGCGCTGGCGTGGCACACCTCGGCGGGCGGCGGGCGAAGACCGCGGCGCAAAGCCGCATTGGTTAACATTGAAGCCTATGGGTTTCAGGAGCCAATGGCGAAGGGCGCCGGCGGTGGCGGGACGCACCGCCGCGGTACGCACCGCCGCGGACGTGACCGCCATTTTCTATCTACTTATCCACTTGCGACTTGAACTTTCACAGGAGAGGACCTATACTGCAAGTGTTGCTGTGACCTCGGTCTGGAAGGGACAATGGCTGCTGCACCTGGGGAAAGGGCCCCTGCCTTCACTGGAGAGGAGTTGGAGAAACTCGTGGATGGGGTCCTCCCCCAGTATGCGCTACTCTACGGTCCTCCAGACCAACAAGTGAGTTTAATTCAATCTGGATTTGGGGCCACTGGCTGGCTTGGGGGCCTGGCGGGGGGCCTGGCAGGGATGGGGGGCATGTTGGGCCTGGCGGGGGGCATGGCGGGGATGGGGGGCATGTTGGGCCTGGCGGGGGGCATGGCGGGGGGCCTGGCGGGGATGGGGGGCATGTTGGGCCTGGCGGGGGGCATGGCGGGGATGGGGGGCATGTTGGGCCTGGCGGGGGGCATGGCGGGGGGCCTGGCGGGGATGGGGGGCATGTTGGGCCTGGCGGGGGGCATGGCGGGGGGCCTTGCGGGGATGGGGGGCATGTTGGGCCTGGCGGGGGGCATGGCGGGGGGCCTTGCGGGGATGGGGGGCATGTTGGGCCTGGCGGGGGGCATGGCGGGGATGGGGGGCATGTTGGGCATGGCGGGGGGCATGGCGGGGGGCCTGGCGGGGATGGGGGGCATGTTGGGCCTGGCGGGGGCATGGCGGGGGGCCTTGCGGGGATGGGGGGCATGTTGGGCCTGGCGGGGGGCATGGCGGGGATGGGGGGCATGTTGGGCCTGGCGGGGGGCATGGCGGGGGGCCTGGCGGGGATGGGGGGCATGTTGGGCCTGGCGGGGGCATGGCGGGGGGCCTTGCGGGGATGGGGGGCATGTTGGGCCTGGCGGGGGGCATGGCGGGGATGGGGGGCATGTTGGGCCTGGCGGGGGGCATGGCGGGGGGCCTGGCGGGGATGGGGGGCATGTTGGGCCTGGCGGGGGTCCTGGCGGGGGGCCTGGCGGGGATGGGGGGCATGTTGGGCCTGGCGGGGGGCCTGGCGGGGATGGGGGGCATGTTGGGCCTGGCGGGGGGCCTGGCGGGGGGCCTGGCGGGGATGGGGGGCGTTGGGCCACTGGAAAGGAAAATGCTGAGAAACTTGAACGTGGTATTTCTCCCTCCCTGTACGTGTCACATAGGTCCGCGCCCATGAGAAGATCGGGATTTGGCGTGCCATCGCCAAGGAAGTCCGGACCCTGGGGGTCCACCATCGACGGGGCACCCACTGCCGCAAGAGGTGGGAGGACATCCGCCGCGGGACCAAGAAGACCGCCGAGTCTCTGCTGGGGATGGCCTCCCAACGTAGGCGGGGTGCCTGCCGTCAACTGAGCCCCCTGATGTTCCGGATCCTGGCGGTGGCCTACCCTGAATTGGATGGGCGCGTGAGGGCAGCACAGCAGACACAAGGGGGTGAGTACAAGCATTATCTACTCTGTTGTCGCGCAGTGGAGGTGTCTGGGTGGGGGAGGAGGGCTGGGGGTCCCCCTAGGCCAGGGCGATATCTGTAGGCTGGGCACCCCCGTAAGCCCCTGTGTCCCCAGCCACCACCCTCAGTAGTTTGTCAGTACAGCCATCCCTGGGCCGTGTCATCCATGGGTGCAGTTGTCAACTCTAGGCGTGTAGGGCATGTTCCACGGAATGCGTAGCGGAGCCCAAGTGCGCAACTTAGTGCAGGGGGCATCTGTGTCTGTCATGTCCGCTAACTGTACCGGAGATCCATGTACTCAATATCCCTTTATTTCTCTCTCCCCCCCCCTTTTTGTTTGTCTTTCTGTGCTTGTGTGCATCAGCATCATCAGGCGGAGGAGAAATGGCATCGGGGCAGGAGGGAGCTGCATCTCACATGGCCCAGGAGGGCCATGCCACAGAGTCAGACTGGACCAGTGAGACGGAGGGCGAGGGGAGCTCCACGACGGGGACGACTGGACCCTGCAGCGACACGGACACGTCCTCGGAAGGGGGCTCCCTTGCGGGGGTGGCACCATCCGTGCCCCCCGCCATTACAGGTACAGCCGCCACCCAGCGCACCATCTCCGCCCTCCCAGCAGCCCCTCAGCGTTCGCCCCGTGCCCGCTCTGCCAGGAAGCCGGGCATCTCCTTCGCCCCAGGCACCTCAGGCCCTGCCCCTGTTACCCCCGCTGCCCTCAGTGAGGAGGTCATTGACCTCCTCCGAACGCTCATTGTTGGGCAGACTACCCTTTTGAATGCCATCCAGGGGGTGGAGAGGGAGGTTCATCGCAGCAATGCGTACCTGGAGGGCATTCATTCGGGTCAGGCTGCCCATCAGCGATCGTTCCAGGCTCTGGCCTCAGCACTGACGGCAGCCATTGTCCCTGTCTCCTGCCTGCCTCTACTAACTCCCTCCTCCCAGTCTCCTGTTCCTCTGCCTGTCCCACCCACACCATCAGACCAGCCTGCACACACCTCAACACCCAAGAGAAGCTCATCCAAACATAAGCACCACAGATCACGCAGACATTCACACACGCAACATTCCGATGCAGACATGCCAACAGTCACTACCACCTCTGTGACCCCCACCTCCTCGTCTCCCTCCTCCCTCCCTGTGACGTCTACACTCACACCTCCATTCACCTCACCATCAGCCAGTGTTTCCATCACCAGCACACCCTCCACTCCAGTCCGCACATGTGCAGTCACCACCCCCACTGCCATTTACACGTCCCCTGTGTCCTCTCCCACTGTGTCTGTCACCCCCTCTTCCACACCACACAAACGCAGCCACCCACCCACCCAACAGCCATCCACCTCACGACAGCCTATCCCTCCTGCACCTGCACCCAAAGACAGCAAACGTGACTCACCTACAACCACATCCTCTCCCTCCACTCCCATTCCCACTGTACCTACCACTCTCCATTGTCCCAAGAAGCTCTTCCTCGCCACTACTAACTTCTTTCCTGACCCTGAGCCCCCCCCTCCTTCTCGTCGGGGTAAGAAGAGCACCTCAGCCACCACCAGCCCTGCAGCCCCCTTGACAAGGGTGCAGGGGTATTGGAGCCCGCCAGCCCGCATGTCTGGATCTTCGCCCAGCAGCAAGGGGACAGCCAGCCCAACCCCTGGGAAGAGGAGCAGAAGGCGGAAGGGGCGCCGCAGGAGCCCGGCTTCTACATCCCCCCCGGACACCACCCAGAGACAGTCACCAGCCACAGCTCCAATGGGAGGAAAGGGCCACAGGCCCACGACTAAGGAGGGCAAGGGCAGCAAGTCGGAGAGGTCAGGCAGCAGGCCTGCTGCCCAGGAGGAGCCCACAACCCCCATAGCCGCTGCCCCGGGAGGAACCGGCACAGCTGCCCCGGGAGAGCCCACCACCCCCATAGCCGCTGCCCAGGGAGGACCCAGCCCAGCTGGCCAGGAGGGCCCCACCACCCACAGCCCAGGTGGGCAGTGAAGGAGCACCATCCCCGCTGCCCAGGAGGGCACCACCAGGCAATTAGCAGTTGGCCATAGACCGGCCGCCGTCTCAAGAACCGCTGAACTGGGCCCTTCAAGGCAAGGAGCGCTGAACTGGGCCCCGCCGTCTCAAGCACCGCTGAAATGGGCCCTTCAGGGCAAGGATCGCTGAACTGGGCCCCGCCGTCTCAAGCACCGCTGAACTGGGCCCTTCAAGGCAAGGAGCGCTGAACTGGGCCCCGCCGTCTCAAGCACCGCTGAACTGGGCCCTTCAAGGCAAGGAGCGCTGAACTAGGCCCCGCTGTCTCAAGCACCGTTCCGCTGGGCCCCGCCGTCTCAAGAACCGCTCCGCTGGGCCCCGCCGTCTCACGCACCGCTCCGCTGGGCCCCGCCGTCTCAAGAACCGCTGAACTGGGCCCTTCAGGGCAAGGACCGCTGAACTGGGCCCCGCCGTCTCAAGCACCGCTGAACTGGGCCCTTCAAGGCAAGGAGCGCTGAACTGGGCCCTGCCGTCTCAAGCACTGCTGAACTGGGCCCTTCAAGGCAAGGACCGCTGAACTGGGCCCCGCCGTCTCAAGCACCGCTCCGCTGGGCCCCGCCGTCTCAAGAACCGCTCCGCTGGGCCCCGCCGTCTCACGCACCGCTCCGCTGGGCCCCGCCGTCTCAAGCACCGCTGAACTGGGCCCTTCAAGGCAAGGACCGCTGGCCCTTTGGCAGACGTGGCAGGGCAGGATCTATCTCGGGCAGGGCTGCAGGATGTCCTCTGGCCAACTTGCCTCCTCCAGTGGCAGTGGGGTCTGTTATGGACTGTATGGACTGTGGCTTTGCTCTCCCCAGGATGACCCAGTGGGCAGGCCACCCACTGTATGGACTGTATGGACTGTGGCTTTGCTCTCCCCAGGATGGCCCAGTGGTCAGGCCACCCACTGTATGGACTGTATGGACTGTGGCTTTGCTCTCCCCAGGATGGCCCAGTGGGCAGGCCACCCACTGTATGGACTGTATGGACTGTGGCTTTGCTCTCCCCAGGATGGCCCAGTGGGCAGGCCACCCACTGTATGGACTGTATGGACTGTGGCTTTGCTCTCCCCAGGATGGCCCAGTGGGCAGGCCACCCACTGTATGGACTGTATGGACTGTGGCTTTGCTCTCCCCAGGATGGCCCAGTGGGCAGGCCACCCACTGTATGGACTGTATGGACTGTGGCTTTGCTCTCCCCAGGATGGCCCAGTGGGCAGGCCACCCACTGTATGGACTGTTTGGACTGTGGCTTTGCTCTCCCCAGGATGGCCCAGTGGGCAGGCCACCCACTGTATGGACTGTGGCTTTGCTCTCCCCAGGATGGGCCAGTGGTCATGGAGTCCCCTCGTGGATCTGGCGTCGTGTACTCAAGTGGCTGAGGTGCCCCCCCTTCCCTTCCCCCTGAGGTGCCTGTCCTATTTTCTTTCTGATGCCCCTGCAGTGTTCTCTCCGTGGAGTTCTTGTCGTGGGACTGGGCCTTGCCCCTTTGCACAGGACCCCTGTGATCCACGGACAGTGTTTGGACTACATTTAGTAGCTGTATATATTTTGTACATAGTTTATTTATTTATTGGGATTACTGGTGTACATATTTCAATATATCTGCCCGTTTATGATCTCTTCTTTTGGTCTTTGCATTATTTCGGAGGGGGGTGGTTTGTGGGTTGTGACAGTGATCTGTGGGAATGCATTGATGTGTGTGTTGTAGTGGGTGTGGGTGGGTGGGTGTGTGCCGGTAATCTTTTCCCTCCCCTGTGTCGTAGGTGCAGTACTCACCGATGTCTTCCACGCCGCCGGGCGTGCTCCTGGTATATGAGCAGGAATAGGAGTGCGGGGATGACCTGCAACTCTGGTTCCATACTGCCGGAATCTCGCGTGGAGTGCGTAGAGGTGAGTGTTTTCCCGTTCGTAGTCTGTTTCTGCCGTGTTCTTATCGGCGGTGCTCCCGCCCCGGAAAAGGTGGCAGATTGGTGGGTCGTAATAGGGTGGGCGGTACATTGTCTGCCGCCTGGCTGTTGGCGGGAACCGCCGCGCTGTTTGTTTGTACCGCTGTGGCGGGCGGAGTGTTAAGTTGGCGGGCTGTGTTGGCGGTTCCCGCCAGGGTCAGAATTGCATATTTTAGACCGCCGGCCTGTTGGCGGCTTGGCCGCCGCTTTATCACCGACCGCCAGGGTCAGAATGAGGGCCATAGTCTACTAAACCAATCTATTGGAAGAAAAAGTAACAAACAAATACTCCACCAAGAAACCAAGATGTGGATCAAAATCATGTAAAGTGCAGAAGAAAGCCAGACTAAGTGAGACACCTGTGAGAAAGACTAAGGCCCTCATTACAACCCTGGCGGACGGTGTTAAAACGGCGGTAAGACCGCCAACAGGCCGGCGGTAAAAAATTAGCAATTACGACCGTGGCGGAAACCGCCAACAAAGACAACCACTTTAACACTCAGACCGCCACGGTGGTACAAACAAACAGCGCGGCGGTCACCGCCAACAGACAGGCGGGAGACAATGCACCGCCCACACTATTATGACAGGCCAATCTGTCACCTTTTCCGGGGTGGATTCACCGCGGATAAAAACATGGCGGAAATAGAAATTTCGAAGGGAAAACGCTCACCTCATCACACTCCACGAGGAACGAGGACACCAAGGACCCAGAACTCCAAATTCTACCGGCGACAGTCTTCCTGCTCCTGTACCAGGAGCACGAACGCCAGCGGCAAAGACCAAAGTGAGTACTGCACCTACGACACAGGGGAGGCAAAAAACAGGGACACACACACGCAACACCCCCACCCTCACCCACTACAACACACACACTAATACATGTTGATACATAACAGTTACACCCCCCAAGCCCCCCGGAAGAATGCAAAGACAAAAGGAAATTATTGTAACCATTATAATCTTTTAAAATACAGAACTCCAAAATACATATACACTATAAACAAATATATACACCAATAATACAAGTCCAGGTATTGCACCATTTATAGTCCGTGGACCACTGGGCCCAAAATGCATGGGCGAGGCCCACACTTGATACCAGATCAAAACAGAGAGAACACTGCAGGGGCATCAGATAGAAATACAACAGGCACCTCAGGGGGAAGGGAAGGGTGGCACCTCAGCCGGATGAGTGCATGACGCCAGATCCACGAGGGGGCTCAATGCCCTGGGTGCTTTACCCACTGTTCAATCCTGGGGAGTGCAAAGCCACAGTCTCTCAAGTCTCTACAGTGGGTGGGTTGCCCACTGTTCAATCCTGGGGAGTGCAAAGCCACAGTCTCTCAAGTCTCTACAGTGGGTGGGTTGCCCACTGTTCAATCCTGGGGAGTGCAAAGCCACAGTCTCTCAAGTCTCTGCAGTGGGTGGTTTGCCCACTGTTCAATCCTGGGGAGTGCAAAGCCACAGTCTCTCAAGTCTCTACAGTGGGTGGTTTGCCCACTGTTCAATCCTGGGGAGTGCAAAGCCACAGTCTCTCAAGTCTCTACAGTGGGTGGGTGCCCACTGTTCAATTCTGGGGAGTGCAAAGCCACAGTCTCTCAAGTGGATAACAGTCTCTACTGGTTCTGGAGGGGGACTGGTGCCCAGAGTGCTTCATCCTGTGAAGGACAGAGGTAGTGGATGGATGTCTCCACTGGTTCTGGAGGGGGACTGGTGCCCAGAGTTCTTCATCCTGTGAAGGACAGAGGTAGTGGATGGATCTCTCAACTGGTTCTGGAGGGGGACTGGTGCTCAGAGTGCTTCATCCTGTGAAGGACAGAGGTAGTGGATGGATCTCTCCACTGGTTCTGGAAGGGGACTGGTGCCCAGAGTGCTTCATCCTGTGAAGGACAGAGGTAGTGGATGGATGTCTCCACTGGTTCTGGAGGGGACTGGTGCCCAGAGTGCTTCATCCTGTGAAGGACAGAGGTAGTGAATGGATGTTTCCACTGGTTCTGGAGGGGGACTGGTACCCAGAGTGCTTCATCCTGTGAAGGACAGAGGTAGTGGATGGATCTCTCCACTGGTTCTGGAGGGGGACTGGTGCCCAGAGTGCATCACTCACCCCGTGACGGACCCAGTTGCGTCAGTGCCCCTGCCGCTCATGGGCTAGCGGTGCTTGAGTAGGTGGTGCCCTGTTCAGCAGTGCTTGAGTTGGCGGTGCCCTGTTCAGCGGTGCTTGAGTTGGCGGTGCCATGTTCAGCGGTGCTTGATTTGCAGTGCCCTGTTCAGCGGTGCTTGATTTGGCGGTGCCCTGTTCAGCGGTGCTTAAGTTGGACGTGCCCTGTTCAGCTGTGCTTGTGCTGGCAGTCCTTCATGGCCCAGCGCGGCTTGTGCTGGCGGTCCTTCATGGCCCGGCAGGGCTTGAGTTGGCGGTGCCCTGTACAGCGGTGCTTGTGCTGGCGGTCCTTCATGGCCCAGCGGGGCTTGTGCTGGCGGTCCTTCATGGCCCAGCGGGGCTTGTGCTGGTGGTGGCCTCCTGGGCAGCTGGGCTTGTGCTGGCGGGGCCCTCCTGGGCAGCTGGGCTGGGGCTGGCGGGCCCTCCTGGGCAGCTGGGCTGGGGCTGGCGGGGCCCTCCTGGGCAGCTAGGATGGGGCTAGCGGGGCCCTCCTGGGCAGCTGGGATGGGGCTGGCGGTGGCCTCCTGGGCAGCGGGGATGATGGTGGTCTTCTCCGCCGTGCTGCTCTTCCCAGACTTGCCAGGTTTCTTGTGGCCCTTCCCCACCTTGGGAGGCGTAACAGCTGACTCCACACTCCCAAGGGGACCCCTGCGAGCGGCTTTGGTGGCTGGAGTCTTCCCCCACTCCCGCCGGGCACTGGCCAACTTCTGATGCTTCACGGGTGGGACTGGCTGTGCTGTGGTCCCGTGCCACACTGGCTGTCCTGGTGGCCGGTGCACTCCACATACCTGTGACTACAGGCACCACTGGTCCCGGAGATGTTGTGGCTGAGGTGCTACTTTGGGACCTATGAGATGGACGGGGTGGGGGAGGTGTAGGAAAAAGGTCAAGGCTGGACAGGAAAATTATTTTGGACACACTGGGACGGGTAGCTGGAGGGGGTTTGGGAGTGGAGGAAGAGGTGGTGGTAGTAGGAGGTGTACGTTTGGTGACTTTGGGTGCAGGTGCATGCGCTGGAGGCTGTCGTGAGGTGGATGGCTGTTGGGTGGGTGTGTGCCTGCGTTTGGGTATCTTCGGAGGGGGCGTTACAGACACACTGGGAGAGGACACAGGGGATGTGTGAATGGTAGTGGGGGTGGTGACTGTACGTGAGGGGGGGTGCTGGTGGGTGTGCTGGTGAGGGACGTAGTGGCTGTAGAGGTAGTGCATGCAGGTGTGTGTGTGTAGATGAGACCTGGAGGGAGGAGGGAGACGACAACGAGGGGGACACAGTGGAGGCAGTGGATGTTGGTGTGTTTGCATTTGTGTGATGCTTGCATGAGTGACTGTGGGATGTGTGGTGCTTATGTTTGCCTGAGCTTCCCTTGTGTGGTGAGGTGTGTGCAGGCTGGTCTGATGGTGTGGTTGGGATAGGCAGAGGTACAGGGGATTGGGTCTGGGTGGGGGAAGTTGGAGGGGGTAGGCTAGACACAAGGACAATGGCTGCCATCAGTGCTGAGGCCAGAGTTTGAAAAGCTCGGTGAAGGGCCGTCTGACCAGAATGAATGCCCTCCAGGAATGCATTAGTTTGTTGCAACTGCCTTTCTACACCCTGGATGGCATTCAAAATGGTAGACTGCCCAACAGTGAGTGACCTGAGGAGGTCAATGGCCTCCTCACTGAGGGCAGCAGCGGTGACTGGGGCAGGGCCTGAGGTGCCTGGGGCGAAGGTGATGCCCACCCGCCTGGGTGAGCGGGCACGGGGCGAATGCTGAGGGGCTGATGGGAGGGTGGTGCTTGTAGGGGTGGTGGCGGCTGTACCTGTAGATGCCGGGGCACAGATGTTGCCGCCACCACAAGGGAGCTCCCATCAGAGGACGAGTCCGTGTCGTTGATATCTGCTCCTGTCCCCGCCGTGGAGCTCCCCTCGCCCTCCATCCCACTGGTAAATTCAGAGTCCGTAGTGTGGCCCTCCATGGCCATGTGGGATGCAGCTCCCTCATGCTCCGGTGCCACTGCTCCAGTGCCTGATGATGCTAATGCACACAAGAACAGGTGGACCACAAAAAGGTGGGGGAGACAGAATAAAGACATGTTGAGTGCATGGATTACCACTATCGTTGGCGGACAAGACAGACACAGAACCCCCATGCACTACACCGCGCTGCTGGGCTCTACAGTGCAATTCCTGGGAAATGGCCTACAAGGCTATGGACGACATCTGCACACATAGATGACACAGGGACATGAATACCTGTACTTGGCACTCTACAGAGGTGGGGTGAGGGGCCAAAGGGCCATGCCTTATGGAGGGGCCTAGACTACGGAACTCGCCCTGGCCTAGGGAAACCCACAGCCCTCCTCCCCCACCCAGACAACTCCACTGTGTGCAAAGTCAGCTGAATGAGAGTGTACTCACCCCCTTGTGTCTGCTGTGATGCCCTCAAGCACCCATCCATCCCCGGGTAGGCCACCGACAGGATCCTGAACATCAGGGGGGTCATGGTTCGACGGGCACCCCTCCCACGTTGGGAGGCCATCCCCAGCTGAGCCTCCGCCGTCTTCTTGCTCCAGCGGCGAACGTCCTCCTATCTTCTGGCAGTGGGTGCTCTGTCTGTGGTAGACCCCCAGGGTCCGGACGTCCTTGGCGATGGCACGCCAAATATCTTTCTTCTGGTGGGCGCTGACCTACATGAAATGTACAGGGGAAGAAGAGAAGTCATTACCAACTGCACCGTCAAAGTGAGTGGCCCCCATCCCTACCCTTGCCATGTGGCACATGCACCCACCGTCATTCATGCACGCAGCGCTCTGCCCCCTTCCTTCTTACATCCAGCCCTCTCCACACAGGCATAGCCCACACAACATGCACCCTGTGTACTTACCTGTTTGTCTGGACGACCGTAGAGTAGCGTGTACTGGGGGAGGACCCCATCAACGAGCTTCTCCAACTCCTCCGATGTGAAGGCTGATGCCCTTTCCCCAGACGCATGAACCATTGTCTCTTCCAGACTGAGGTCACAGCAGCACTCGCAGTGTAGGTCCTCTCCTGTTGAAGATCAGGTATCGAGAGTTTGAACAGATAGAAAATGGCGGTCAGGTCCGCGGCGGTCACGTCCACGGCGGTGCGTACCATCACCGCCGGCGTACATCGTCATTGGCTCCTGCGACCCATAGGGTCCAATGTTAACCAACGCAGCATTGCGCCGCGGTCTCCGGCCGCCTACCACGACAGTGTACAACGCCAGCACAATTACCTCACATCCCATTGTCCCACTTTAGAGGTCAGGCAGCCGCCATTTCAGGGGCCCACATGGCCTCATTTTATACTGCGTCACACATACCTAGGCCTAATCTCAACACACATACAGGCCACCTTTTGTGTATGATTGGTGTTCTGTGTAAACTGTGGGTACGTACCTCTGAGATGTTTGACTCTGTGCTCGCTGTTGTCCTTCATAGGCATCGTCCGCTGGGACATGTGAGGAGATGGCGACATCCTCCAGTGTACCGACCATTGGTGGACCTGTCGACAATGGAGGAGCGATATTTGATAATCACCTACAGGTTTGACCGTGCCACAATCCAGGAACTGTGTACCCAGTTGTAGCCAGACCTGATGTCAGCAATCCACCATCCCACAGGAATCCCCCCTCAAGTGCAGGTGCTGTCAGTGCTCCATTTCCTTGCAAGCGGGTCTTTTCAAACAACTGTGGCCATGGCATCAGGGATGTCCCAGCCTATGTTTTCCAACGTATTGTCCAGAGTGTTGCCTGCCCTTCTGAAACAAATGCGGAGCTACATCGTTTTCCCTCAGGTGAAGGATTTGCCTACAGTGAAAGGTGATTTATATGCCCTGGGACATATCCCCAACATCATAGGTGCCATTGATGGGACCCATGTGGCTTTGGTCCCCCCCACAAGAGTGAACAGGTGTACAGAAACCGGAAGAGTTATCATTCGATGAATGTACAGATGGTATGATTGGCAGACCAGTACATCTCCCTTGTGAATGCTATGTTCCCTGGATCAGTGCATGACGCCTACATCCTGCGGAATAGCAGCATCCCTTATGTGATGGGTCAACTCCAGAGGCACTGTGTGTGGCTATTAGGTGAGCCCCTGGAAGCAAGACAGTGGGAATGGTTATCTGGGGTTATCCCTACAGGTTAGTGTGTGTCTAACAGTTGTCCCTCGCCATTTGAAGGTGACTCTGGGTACCCCAACCTGTCATGGCTACTGACCCCAGTGAGGAATCCCAGGACCATGGCAGAGGAATGCTACAATGAGGCACATGGGCGAACTAGGAGGGTGATCGAGCGGACCTTCGGCCTCCTGAAGGTGCCTGCATATGACAGGTGGATCCCTATTCTACTCACCAAAGAAGTATGCTGTATGCTTCACAACTTGGCTTTGTGACGACAGGTGCCTTTTCTGCAGGAGGATGGTCCAGATGGCGGTGTTGTGGCAGCTGTGGAGCCCGTGGACAGTGATGAGGATGAAGCAGAGGAAGAAGACATGCAGAACAGGGACTCAGTGATCCAGCAATATTTCTAGTGAAACACAGGTGAGAATACATTTCTGCCTACTACATGTACTTTTACACTACTACCTCTATCCTGTCTGTCGTTTTCACCTAGTGTATGGTCACTGAGTTGTCACTTTCCCTTACGGTTTCACAGATGTGGGTCCCAACGTGTGTCATCTGCTTACATTCCTCATGGACTAGAGCTGTGTGACATAGGTATGTTGACATTACTATTTCAAGAACATTTTGTCACTGTAATTGCAAATACACTATTTTGAAATCACAGACAGACTCCAGATAATTTTGTGCTTTAGGTGTGTTTATTTAACTGCAAATTATTGGAGGGGGAAGTTAAATGGTGAGGGGTGATGGCGGAGGAGTGTCCATGGCAGAGTCCAGTCTATTAGTCTCACAGGTGCATTGCCCATATGGGCATAGGAAGTGGAGCTGGGGCAGTTTAATTATGGACAGGGTGACAAAGTGGGACAGTGTGATGACAATCAGGGTGGTCTCATTTCTTGGCGGGGGTCTTGGCATCGTGCTCTGTCTTGTTCCTGGATCTCGGGGACCGTTTGCAGGGTGGTTCTCCCTCTGCAGGGGATGGGGTGCTGGTGTGGTGGTCCTGTGGTGGGGCGTCCTATCCACTAGCGCCAGCGGAGGTGGTGGGCAGTTCATCGTCCATACTAGTGTCAGGGGCCCCTTGGAGTGCCACAGTGTCCCTCCTGGTGTTGAGTACTTCCTTCAGCACCCCTACGATGGTGCCCAGAGTGGAGCTGATGGTTCTGAGTTCCTCCCTGAAGCCAATTTACCGTTCCTCCTGCATGCGCTGGGTCTCCTGAAACTTGGCCAGTACCGTTGCCATCGTCTCCTGGGAGTGGTGGTATGCTCCCATGATGGAGGAGAGGGCCTCGTGGAGAGTGGATTCCCTTGGCCTGTCCGCCCCCGTCACACGGCAGCCCTCCCAGTTCCCCTGTGTTCCTGTGCCTCCGTCCCCTAGACCGTGTGCCCACTGCCACTGCCCCCAGGTCCCTGTTGTTGTTGAGGTGGTGGGTTATCCTGGGTTCTCTGTAGTGGTGGACACACAGTTGATTGACATGTCCTGGGGATGGAGGTATGGGCCCGCTGGGTGGGTGCTCTGCTGATGTTTCCAGAGGGGGGAAGGTCTGAGGTGGCCTGTGTCTCTGTGATGGGAACCAACTGTCCCGAGGCCCCTGATGGGGCAGGCTGGTCATCTAGATCCAGTTGGACAGAGGTGCTGTCATCACTGTGGGCCTCTTCTGTGGGTGGAGTGGACATGTCTGGACCCTCCTGTCTGGTGACGCTGGGTAGGGGACCTGGCACTGATAGTGCTTACCTCCATGGATTTCATGGCGGTTCAAACCGCTGGAAATCCATGGCGGTAAGCCAAGTCCAAATACAGCCAGCGGTATAGTGACAACCGCTGGGCTGGAGACCCAGGTCTCCAACCCAGCGGGCGGAACGGAGTACCGGCGGATAACCATGGCGGTAACCGCCATGGTCATAATTCCACAAAGTAAGACCACCAGCCTGTTGGCGGTCTTACCGCCGGTTTAACACCGACCGCCAGGGTTGTAATGACCCCCTTAGAGTTTTTTTTTTTTTTTAAATATGACTAAGTGTAGAAAAAAGCAAGCAAAGTGAACTACCCATGAAAAAAACTATAGTGCATATTTATACTCGGATCTGAATTTGCGTCATTTTTTTTACACAAATTCAGGGAAAACCTAACTCCATATATGATGCCAAATTTCATTAGGAAGGCTTGTGATGGACAGCCACTATGTAGCTCACAGGGAGTTTTATACAAAAGAGACCTTATTGGAAGGGAGTTGTTTTGCCGTCAATGGGATCTATTATTCAAAAAAGATATCCACAAGGTACAAAATACCTTCACTGGGCAACAGCCACATGTAAATCAATAAATCAGAGCCCTATGGTCAGCATTAACTTTGCAGGGAACCATGTACAAACATTGTGTATGGGGGCCATATTGAAAGGGAGTAATATAATTATAAAAATGTTTCAACCGTATGATAATTAAAAATTAAGCCTAGAGAGTGGCACAGGAATTGAGCAGTAGATGAGTGGCCAAAGACCATTCATCAGTATAAGGTTCCTGAGGTAGCTAATGCCTCCTTGATCCATATCAGTTAAACAGCCACATAAATTACAGCCATCTTATAACAGAAAAACAAACTAATAGGTTGCATATCCCACATGTCAATGTATAAACTGCAGAAAAAACACACATAATCATATTGAGGCAAGTGGCACATATTCAATAGCAAAATCATAATTATCTAGATAATGTGTACAGCCATAGGAATAAAAGCAATATCAATGTGGGCAGTTGTCAAAAAGAGAGAGTAAAAATGCCAGAAGGAGGCTCAAGGAGGTAACAGACTCAAAGCATCAGATCCACCTGTTGTCCATTAACGTAACCATGTGATCTGCATCCTGGTTCCTGGTGGTACCTCTCACAACAGCAAGAACAAACCATCTCATCTCATTAGCATTGTGGTTTAACAACTGATAGAGATCAACCATGGGTGTACATTGATATAGATCCTTGATTGATGTTGCAGAATCCGGCGTCTCACTTCTTGAGTTGTTTTGCCAAAATACTTCAGATCACAAGGACATTCAATAATATATGACATTTTAAAAAGCACAGTTGGAATAATGCTTAAATATCCAATCTTTTCCATGAACCAAAACACTTGCAAGTTGGAAGCGAAATTAAAAGCACGGCAATTACCCCATTTGTATTGACCAACCACTAGGCTTATATCCATTAAGTGTGTTAATGTTGTTTTTCTCGATTCTTTATAAGCTTTGACAAAACTGTCTTCAGATTACAACCTCTCTTAAGGCAAACATCGATGTCTCTAAAGAGAAATTAGATCACTCAAGTTAGTGCCAATTTTTCAAAAAGATTTTTTTGATGGCATTAGTCATTGCCCCAAAGGTAGTTACTCATAGTGTTCATGGTAACTTTTCTTTCTCTTTCAGTAGTTCTACTCTTTTATTTTACCATGTCCTTTTAAGGGAACATCTCTTTGATCTAGGTAGGAAGCCCCTTACAACCAGTTTCTGTGAAATTATCTTAGCCTTTGCAGAATATTCTGCTTTATTAGTGCAGTTGCGTCAAATTCTCAAAAATAGGCCAAAAGGCAGGTTGTTTTCCAAATTTCACAGGTGGTGGCTACTGTATTTCAATAGTGTATTCCTTGCCATAGGTTTGGTGTATAGGCTAACTGCAAGGCTAACTGCAAGGCAATCATTATCTGTTTGATCATTAAATCCAAGAAATACATTTGAAGCAACTATGGTATATTGAGAGTTTCAAGTGTAGACTTTGATCATTAAGCCAGTCATGAAATGTTTTGAGTTCACTATATTATAATAATTTACGAATATGAGATGTAAACGTATTGGTAAACTTTCTGGGCTTCGAAATGTGATACAGACAGATTAGCTATTTCTGGGGCAAATATTCTCCCATTGACACCCCTTTAATTTGAGCAAAGATTTCCTTATTAAAGATGAAATAATTATGGGTTAGTGAAATAGAAGCACAATTCACAATAAATGATGATGAAACTCTGAGAGGCTGTTTACCCCCTTGCCCTTTGGAGTTGGTTCCTTGGGTCTGCCCTGCAACTGGGATGGCATCGGCTATGTCTGCCAGGAATGTCAGACCATTTTATGAGACGAGGCAAACAAACTGAAGCAAGGCCAACAAAGACCTGTTTAAAGTTTTTTTTTAAATGTCCTGAAAGAAAAAGGAAACTAAGACATACCCCGAAACTGGTACCTCCCACTTTCCTGTATTTTCTGTGTTGTCTCATCTTTATTAAATAGCAGAGGATTGCTTTAGGATCTAAATATAAACAAAACTGTAGGAATTTGATGTAGCCAAACTTTTAGTGCTACTTTAATGCACAAATGACAATCTACATGTGGCCACAGTGATATAATGGAGTATAATTCACAACAGTAGTTTGTAAAATGGTGCACTGAAAGCTTTTATTAAAGTGCAATCACTGTAGAATAGCAGCTGTGTGGTATAGCCCTAAACTTTTAAGTATAATCATTTGTTTTAATCTCAGATGCTATTCCATTTTGTTTATTAATAGAGTGCACTAAAATAATAATGAATTTCTTTCAATTATTATTTTAAATGTTATATGTAAATAACAGTAATGCAGTTCTGTACTATACCTACTAGGATGTGTTGACAGTGTTATTTCTTTTTTTAAACTACTGTAAAATGAAAACTGTTTATTGATGAGGAATTTATAATTTTGAACATTGTATGTATTCTGATTTATATAATTGAACGTGCCATTTGAATTCATTTTAGTTAGCCTAAGTGAGTCCTTTAAGTCCCTGCTTCATAAACTTATTGAAAAATGTGTAGTGTTTCTTGCAAACATGTCATTCCTTCTTGGTGTCGTCGTTCACAGAAAATGTTATGCCCACAGCAACACCCATTTCACGCCCCTTCCATGCAAAGGGCTGCGTGTGAACGGGTGGTATTTACAAGGTGGTTTTCAGTCACAAATAGTGGCTTAATGCCAGCTTGTAAATATGGCGCAGGGCATTGCACCACCAGAGCGTCACGAAAAGTGATGCTCCCCTGGAGCTAGGGGCTCCTAATTATGCCCCAGTGGTGTTTAGAATTGTTGATGTTAGTGCATTTAAACTTCTTTAGGTGCTTTGGATAGCCTAGTATGATTTTGTATCTCTACAATCTTGGTCTGAGAAATGTATACATTAACTTCAGTCTTCAGTTGTTATAAAACCCTTTAACTTTATTCCTGACTGGAGTCTTCTTGTATAGCTAAATAGCTCATACTGTAAGAGTAAGTTGTAGATATGAGTTTGGACTAACCTTGCAATTCTTACCTCCAGCTGGGTGAAAAGACCTCTCGATCTCAGCAACACCACATTCCTAATGGAAGTGCTGTATCAAGTGCGTGGCCCTTAGGACAACCAATCCCTTCGCCCTGTGGTTTAGTTATAAAATAATGAGTGCTGATGCCCAAAGCATTGCCCAGAAGCGCTGCCAGCGCTATTAAAATGTCATCTTTTTTCCATCTTTGTCTTTCTCCTCCTTTTCCGATTTCGATCTCTTACTCTGGGGAAATGTGTCATTAGGAAAAGTAAGTGCCGAACCTCAAAAATGAGTGCTAATGGTGGTCATCACTGGAAACCACCGGCTCATATTAAGCACTTGCTCAGTCCCCACACCAAATGACAGGACAGAGCACAATGGCACTGAATCATTTTCCTCCTTATATTCATCTGAGACAGAACGAACCACGTTTCCCTGGCTGTAAAATTCGCAGCCTATTGATTATTGACATCAATACATACGCCTGCTTAAATATACAGAAGCTGGGTTTTCTAAACAAGTTCTGAAAGCTTAAATGTCATAATGGAAATTAATATAACCGGCGGAAACGCTTAGCGGGAAACACGTTCTGCCGAAATAATCGAATACCTAATTTTTTGAATCAATTGAATGTATCAGCTTGTCAGAAAAAATAAAATTCAAAGTGCACACGATGAATAAATGTGATTGGGGGCAATAAGGTGAAATGGAATCCTGACTCATTTATTGAAAGTGGCACAAATCTAAAGGAAACAAAAGTGTCAGGGATGGTAATAGGATGGAGGGCCATGCTCTGCTGAAATATATTTTCATAATTTCACAAAACCGATTTTACACAATTGCACAAGACAGGTCATTTTAGAAATATTTCTTTCATAGATTTTCTTAGAGAGGAAATCATTAAAGAATATTAGCGATCATCTGCCCGATTTAAACAGAAAAGTTTTCTAAGCATATACATATTTGGTTTTGCTACGAAAATATGAATTCTATCAAAATAAAGCACATGTATTTTTTTCTCCAGTGAAAGTATTGTTTTGTTGGGCAATGCTGATGACCACACATGGAGTTAAATAGGTTGTAAATCTAAGTGAAACTGAGGGTAAAATACTCCCTAAATATTTTCCAAAAAAGCAACAGACCTTGATCTTCGAATCTACAAAATGTCCATTATTTTTTTATCAACACAATTTCGCACATGTACGCCATCAAGGTTAGCTCTGGGGTACAGTAAATCGCGGTATCGACAGTTATTTTGCCGTGAATTTATTATTAAGTTTAATACGTTATGAACACGTTATTCATAAAAAGTGTAGTTATCTGGTCGAATAATAGAGGGTCCAAGGCTCCTCAAAATATTGTGAGATAGGCCCTCACGTAAAGCGATCAAAAATAATATAATCAACCTGAAGTAATTAGAACATTACATTTATTACATTTAGTTAATTACAATGAACCACACGAATCGCCTTCTAAAGACTGAGACTGCAGGCAAAGAAACACACCTATGACAACAACCTGGGGCAAGATTTACTGGAGCTTCCCCCTCCTTGCTATTGGACGCTGTGTTAAATGTCTTGCCAGAAGCCTGAATCCAAAAAATCAACCATTTGCTTGAAAGTTTACAGGTAGGCTTTAATGGGGCTCCCTTGGTAGGTAGATATGGGTTTTCCTTTTCCTTTTCTTCCCGGTTCTATGTGGCTATTTCTTCCTTTAGTTTCTGTTAGGTTTTCCAGTCCATCATGGGAAGTGTCACAAGGCATCCAGTTTGGGTGAAGAGCACTCACGCCGCCAGTGACCAGATTAACAAAGGCTCACAGCTGTGTCCCTTTAGCAGTTCTTCCTCTCTCCACATTCTGGTCCCTGTTTCTTCTTCTTGGAGATGGTTCTTCTGGATTTCCTTTTTGCGCTCTGTAATCCTCCATTTACTCATTGAAACTCTTCATTCTGGAAGGAGAATTTTTTTGCCTATGGTTTTTTCCTGTGAGACTGTGGTTGCTTCTTATGGGCACTTGTTCCATAGGTGGGACTTCTGGAAAAAGTTTACCATACTTCAGACTGTCCAAGTTCCTGCTCTGAAAGTTAACTCGGGGTCCAGCTCTGAACTGTCTGCAAATACCCGTTATTAGTACTTCATCGCTCAAGTTTACCGGTTATCTCGCTAAATGTAAGACATTTCTGTATGGTCTAGTAGATCACTTTACCTTTCATCCTGGACACTTTTCTTCTGACAGGATGAAGGTTGACATCCTGATTGGGTCCTTTGGAGGGTTCCGCTTTACCTTGGACCACTCTGTTGGGTTCTTGAATACTTACTCCAACTTCTTGTAGAGATTCCGAGGATCTTTAAGAGAGCAGATCGAGAAGCCTCTATCGATGCCTTGCGCAACATATTTCAAGGAAACCCGGATATTCTCACATTTATAAGCCATTTCCGAGAGATGGCATGTGAAACCACTTGAGTGGAGAGCACTCAGATGACCCTGTTTTGGAACAGTATAAAGAAAGACTGGGTAAACAAAACAGCCAACAATGCTAAAGAATGTTTTACCAAGGTACTCAGTGAAGTTGTGAGCCATTGTAGAAATTAAGGAACAATATTTGCATGAAAGATCGTAGATCATAAACTATAAGAAACTCTCACTTTACAAGAAGGATAAAGAAAGCCAGCAAGAACAGACAGGGAGAGAGAGCAAATAATATGAGAAGACTTCTATGAAAAAAGTTATTTTCATCAAGAGAAATAAAACATATAATTAAGAGTCTTAAGGTTTCGGGCCTAATTGCTTTTGTAGTTTTTCCATGGTTAGGTTTTGTTAAGAGAAGCAGGTATGTGACATGCTGTTTACTTGGTGTGTAGGAATATGTAAATGGCATGCAAATAAAGGGAGAGTGATACTGTTTGACTTTTCAACCTTGGCGTGGTCTCCTTTAACTTTTTGCCTCTGTTCCCCAGGTTGTCGATTTGTGCTGGACTCTGATTTTACTGTTTTTGTTACTCTGGGCACTTTACCACTGATAACCAGTGGTAAAGTGCAAGTGCTCCTTTACAAAATGTGTATGTAATTGGTCTATCCAGGATTGGCATATTTTTACATTTACTGCTGGATAAACAGGATTACACATAGTAGAATGCAAAGAAAAACCCAGGGCTAGATCAGCAGCTCATACATGCATCTTGGAAATATGAGAGCTTAGACATTGTCATGTGCTCCCATTAGTGAACTCGTAATATGCAGTAGAATGTTTCTTCTGCATGCTGAGAATCAACTGCGGGTTAGTTGGTTCATGCTTACAAAAATAAAGATTACTTGTATTGCTCGAGACACTTTATGTGGTGTTTATTTAATTAGAAACATAACACACATTCCTCGTTTGAGAACTACCCCCTCAAAATCCTTAAATGGTGGTATTTGAATTGTCCGTTAATTTTTCTATAACAGAAATACCAAGTGTAGAAAATCATTCCCCGGATTGTATCTGCTTTTAAACTCTCATTGCCAAAATCCAGTGGAGTCAAGCAAGCGCTTTGCTCCATGCTACCAACATTGTCCTTCCACAGCCCTCAGGGAACATTACCACAGGTGCTAACAACCACAGAAAGGTCAGTCAGGCGTCTTCTTGGGTCTGGATCAAGGGAATTCTAAGTCTCGGCAAGCACTCCAAAGAGTGGGATCGTCTTCTGTGGGGAAAGCATGGAGAGCGCATCAGGGTCCTGCAGCTTCTGACTGAAATCCAACTCGGAAACAGTATATTAAAGTTAATTGCGCAAGATGATTCGTCAATCCATCACTCCATATTATGTAAAAGGCATGATTGTCCAATGGAGCGCAGACTTAAGACTCAGATCTCAACTTTTATGTATGTGAGAAACAGCCATTTCAATGTTGTCCACTGAGGTTGAAACATTTGTTTTGTCCTGCAGTCCACATTCCACATTCCTGTATTTCCTAGATTCAAGGCTAGTTCCCAAGTCTTACTATATGTAAAAGAATACAATATTTATTTCCAAGCTAGCTTTCTCATGAGAACTAATCCTGAAAGAAAGTCACGTTAACAAATAACGATTAAACATTTCCTCAACAGAATTAACAAATGGCTTAATTTAGGCTAAGCAAAAGTGAGTAAAAGCCACATTTATTAGTGAAATTACTACACAAGGGGGGTCATTCTGACCCTGGCGGTCGGTGAAAAAGCGGCGGCCAACCCGCAAACAGGCCGGCGGTCAAAAAAATGGAATTCTAACCCTGGCGGGAACCGCCAACACAGGCCGCCACTTTAACACTCCGACTGCCACGGCGGGACCGACAAACAGCGCAGCGGTCACCGCCAACAGGCAGGCGGCAGACAATGTACCACCCACCCTATCACAACTCACCAATCTGCCACCTTTTCCGGGGTGGGAGCCCCGCCGATAAAAACACGGCGGACACAGACTACGAACGGGAAAACGCTCACCTATACACACTCCACGAGGAAGGAGGACAGCATGGAGCCCGAATTACACATCCTACCAGCTATTGTCTACCTGCTCATCTACCAGGAGTACGAACGCCGGCGCAGACGACAACAGTGAGTACTGCACCTACGACACAGGCGAAGGGGGAGGAGGAAAGCTTACGGGCACACACATGCGCCATACACCCACCCCCCACCACAAATACCTACACCCCAATGCCGAGCAACAAGTCAGAGTGACACCACATAAACCCCCCGGAATAACGCAAAGACACAATTTAAATGATCTATAAAATATATGTATAAATAGCTCCATTGAAGGAATGGCAAATATGCCATATAAAAGATACAAAAATAAGGAATGAACATAGGCAACAATATATCCTTGGTCAAAAAGTCCAGCACATTCCGTCAAAGTTCCATAGTCCGTGGGCCAATGTGCACAAACACATGGGCAAAGCCCACACAGGAGACCAGATACCATTGGAGAGAACACTGCAGGGGCATCAGATGATAAAACTACAGGCACCTCAGGGGGAAGGGAAAGGGGGGCACCTCAGCCACATGAGTCCACGACGCCAGATCCACAAGGGGCCTCCATGCCCACTGTCCCATCCTGGGGAGTGCAAAGCCACAGTCTCACAAGTCCCTACAGTGGGAGGCTTGCCCACTGTCCCATCCTGGGGAGTGCAAAGCCACAGTCTCACAAGTGCCTACAGTGGGAGGCTTGCCCACTGGACCATCCTGGGGAGTGCAAAGCCACAGTCTCTCAAGTGTCTACAGTGGGAGGCTTGCCCACTGGACCATCCTGGGGAGTGCAAAGCCACAGTCCATCAGATGGATTACCGACTCCACTGTTATTGGAGGAGGCATGGTGCCAGAGTGCTTCCTGAAGCCCTGCTCGACACAGAACCGGCACTGTCAATGGGCCAGCGGTGCTTGAGATGAAGGCCCAGCGGAGCGGTGCTTGACAGGAAGGGCCCAGCGGAGCGGTGCTTGAGACGGCGGGGCCCAGCGGTGCGGTGCTTGAGAGGTAGGGCCCAGCGGAGCGGTGCTTGAGACGGCGGGGCCCAGCGGAGCGGTGCTTGAGATGAAGGGCCCAGCGGAGCGGTGCTTGACAGGAAGGGCCCAGCGGAGCAGTGCTTGAGATGAAGGGCCCAGCGGAGCGGTGCTTGAGACGGCGGGGCCCAGCGGACCGGTGCTTGAGATGAAGGGCCCAGCGGAGCGGTGCTTGACAGGAAGGGCCCAGCTGAGCGGTGCTTGAGATGAAGGGCCCAGCGGAGCGGTGCTTGAGATGAAGAGCCCAGCGGAGCGGTGCTTGAGACGGCGGGGCCCAGCGGAGCGGTGCTTGAGATGAAGGGCCCAGAGGAGCAGTGCTTGAGATGAAGGGCCCAGCGGAGCGGTGCTTGAGATGAAGGGCCCAGCGGAGCGGTGCTTGAGACTGCGGGGCCCAGCGGAGCGGTGCTTGAGATAAAGGGCCCAGCGGAGCAGTGCTTGACAGGAAGGGCCCAGCGGAGCAGTGCTTGAGACGGCGGGGCCCAGCGGAGCGGTGCTTGAGATGAAGGGCCCAGCGGAGCGGTGCTTGAGACGGCGGGGCCCAGCGGAGCGGTGCTTGAGATGAAGGGCCCAGCGGAGTGGTGCTTGACAGGAAGGGCCCAGCGAAGCGGTGCTTGAGATGAAGGGCCCAGCGGAGCGGTGCTTGAGATGAAGGGCCCAGCGGAGCGGTGCTTGAGATGAAGGGCCCAGCGGAGCGGTGCTTGACAGGAAGGGCCCAGCGGAGCGGTGCTTGAGATGAAGGGCCCAGCGGAGCGGTGCTTTAGATGAAGGGCCCAGCGGAGCGGTGCTTGAGATGAAGGGCCCAGCGGAGCGGTGCTTGACAGGAAGGGCCCAGCGGAGCGGTGCTTTAGATGAAGGGCCCAGCGGAGCGGTGCTTGACAGGAAGGGCCCAGCAGAGCGGTGCTTGACAGGAAGGGCCCAGCGGAGCGGTGCTTGACAGGAAGGGCCCAGCGGAGCGGTGCTTGAGATGAAGGGCCCAGCGGAGCGGTGCTTGAGACGGCGGGGCCCAGCGGAGCGGTGCTTGAGATGAAGGGCCCAGCGGAGCGGTGCTTGACAGGAAGGGCCCAGCGGAGCGGTGCTTTAGATGAAGGGCCCAGCGGAGCGGTGCTTGACAGGAAGGGCCCAGCGGAGCGGTGCTTGAGATGAAGGGCCCAGCGGAGCGGTGCTTGAGACGGCGGGGCCCAGCGGTGCGGTGCTTGAGATGAAGGGCCCAGCGGAGCGGTGCTTGACAGGAAGGGCCCAGCGGAGCGGTGCTTTAGATGAAGGGCCCAGCGGAGCGGTGCTTGACAGGAAGGGCCCAGCGGAGCGGTGCTTTAGATGAAGGGCCCAGCGGAGCGGTGCTTGACAGGAAGGGCCCAGCGGAGCGGTGCTTGAGATGAAGGGCCCAGCGGAGCGGTGCTTGACAGGAAGGGCCCAGCGGTGCGGTGCTTGACAGGAAGGGCCCAGCGTTGCGGTTCTTGTCCCGGCGGGGCCCTGTTCAGCGGTTCTTGTCCCGGCGGGGCCCTGTTCAGCAGTGCTCCTCCCGGCGGGGCCCTGTTCAGTGGTGCTCCTCCCGGCGGGGCCCTGTTCAGCGGTGCTCCTCCCGGCGGGGCCCGTTCAGCGGTTCTTGTCCCGGCGGGGCCCTGTTCAGCGGTGCTCCTCCCGGCGGGGCCCTGTTCAGCGGTGCTCCTCCCGGCGGGGCCCGTTCAGCGGTTCTTGTCCCGGCGGGGCCCTGTTCAGCGGTGCTCCTCCCGGCGGGGCCCTGTTCAGCGGTACTTGTCCTGTGTGTCTAGGGAGCCAGACCTGGGCAAGACTTCCCGCTCATTCACCATCCGAACTTGCGGTCGCGGCGCCCTCCAGTGATGGAGTCCTGGGCCCGTGGGTGTCGTCCGTCACACCCGGCATGGGGCTCGTGGGGCCCTCCTGGGCAGCTCGCCTGCTGCCTAACTTCTCCGCCCTGCTGCCCTTGCCCTCCTTCGCTGGAGCTCTGTGGCCCTTGCCTCCCTTGGATGATGTGGCAGGTTACGGGGCAATGCTACTGTCCTTGGTGGCAGCCGTCTCAGGCTTGTCGCGCCGGGCCTTCTTCTTTTTTGTCCTCTTCCCAGGGGGGGGGCTGGCTGTCCCCTTGCTGCTGGCCGATGTTCCTGCCCTAGGATCTGGTGGACTCCAATAGCCCTGCACTATGGTCACACTAGATGCAGGGCTGGTGGTGGCTGAGGTGCTTTTTTTTCTCTTACCAGATGGAGGGGGTGGGTCAGGGATTGGAATGAGCTCAAGGTTGGAAAGGAAAACGACTTGGGAAGGACCGGGACGGGTAGCTGTAATGGGTATGGGAGTGGAGGAAGAGGATGTGGTTGTAGGAGAGTCAAGTGTGCTGTCTTTGGGTGCAGGTGCTTGTGACGGAGGCTGTTGTGAGGTGGATGGCTGTTGGGTGGGTGGCTGCCTGCGTTTGTGTGCTTTGGAAGAGGGGGTGACAGACACACTGGGAGAGGACACAGGGGACGTGTAAATGGCAGTGGGGGTGGTGACTGCACGTGTGCGGACTGTAATGGAGGGTGCGCTGGTGATGGAAGTACTGGCTGATGGTGGTGTGCATGCAGGTGTGAGTGGAGACGTCACAGGGAGGGAGGAGGGAGATGAGGAGGTGGGGGACACAGAGGTGGTAGTGACTGTTGTTATGTCTGCATCTGGATGTTGCTTGGGTGAATGCTTGTGGGATCTGTGGTGCTTATGTCTGGATGAGCTGCCCTTGGGTGTAGAGGTGTGTGCAGGCTAGTCTGATGGTGTGGATGGGATAGGCAGAGGAACAGGAGACTGGGACTGGGTGGAGGGAGTAAGAAGAGGGAGGCTGGAGACAGGGACAATGGCTGCCGTCAGTGCTGAGGCCAGAGCGTTGAACGATCGCTGATGGGCAGCCTGACCCGAATGAATGCCCTCCAGGTATGCATTGCTCCGATGCACCTCCCTTTCTACACCCTGGATGGCATTCAAAAGGGTAGACTGCCCAACAATGAGTGTCCTGAGGAGGTCAATGACCTCCTCACTGAGGGCAGCAGGGGTAACTGGGGCAGGGCCTGAGGTGCCAGGGGCGAAGGAGATGCCCGCCTTCCTGGGCGAGCGGGCACAGAGCGAAGGCTGAGGGGCTGCTGGGAGGGTGGGGCTGGTGCGCTGGGTGGCGGCTGTACCTGTTGTGGCGGTGGGCACGGATGTTGCCGCCACCGCTAGGGAGCTCCCTTCCGAGGACGTGTCGGTGTCGCTGACGTCTCCACGGGTCCCCGTTGTGGAGCTCCACTCGCCCTCAGTCTCACTGGTGTACTCGGAGTCTGTTGTATGGCCCTCTGGGGCCATGTGAGATGCAGCTCCCTCGTGCGCCGATGCCACTTCTCCTCTGCCTGATGATGCTAATGCACACATGAACAGGAAGACAAAGAAAATGGGGGGGGGGGGAGAAATGAAGACAGATTGAGTGCATGCATTGGCAACACCGTTGGCGGAGAGGACAGACACAGAAGCCCCCTGAACTAGGCCGGGCAATGGGGGTACACTACTCAGTTATTGTGACTAGGCCTACGGGTCTATGGATGACAAATGCACACATGGGTGGGGCCGGACCATGGCTAGCTGTACTTGGCACCCTACAGAGGTGGGGGGCGGGGGCACAGGGCCGTGTCTAACGGAGGAGCCTAGCCTACAGAATGCGCCCTGGCCTGGAGATAGCCACATATCCTCCCCCACCTAGACACCTTCACTGCGCGCAAAGATAGCAGAATGTGCTGATACTCACCCCCTTGTGTCTGCTGTGATGTCCTCACGCGCCCATCCAAATCGGGGTAGGCCACCGCCAGGATCCGGGACATCAGGGTGGTCAATTGCCGGCTGGCACCCCTCCTACGTTGGGAGGCCATCCCAAGCAGAGACTCGGCGGTCTTTCTGGTCCCGCGGCGGATGTCCTCCCACCTCTTTCGGCAGTGGGTGCCCCGTCTGTTGTGGTCCCCCAGGGCCCGGACGTCCTTGGCGATGGCACGCCAAATGTCGATCTTCTGATGGGCGCTGACCTATGTGACATGTACAGGGTGGTAAAGGAAATCGCATCAGTTTTCTGCCTGGTCAATGTGAGTGGCCCACCCCTCCCCAACCTTGCCATGTGGCACATGCTCTCATCTTTCGTGCGTTGCACTCCTCATTCGCTCCCCTCCCCACCATCTTACATACACCCCACTCAACACAGGCATAGCCCATTCAACGTGCACCCTGTGTACTAACCTGTTGGTCTGAAGGAACGTAGAGTAGCGCATACTGGGGGAGGACCCCATCAACAAGTTTCTCCAATTCTTCGGCAGTGAAGGCAGGGGCCCTTTCCCCAGTCGCAGCAGCCATTGTATCTCCCAGACCGAGGTCACAGCAGCACTTGCAGTATAGGTCCTCTCCTGTGGATGATCAGGTCTCGAGTGATTAATCAGATAGAAAATGGCGGCCACGCCCGCGGCGGTGCGTACCGCGGCGGTGCGTACCGCGACCGCCGGCGCACATCATCATTGGCTCCTGAGACCCATAGGGTTCAATGTTAACCAACGCTGCTTTGCGCCGCAGTCTTTGACCGCCTACCGCCACGGTGTGCCATTCCAGCGCAGTGACCTCACATCCCACTGTCACACTTCACAGGTCAGGCAGCCGCCATTTCAAGGGCCCAAATGGCATGATTTCTACTGTGTCACACAGGCCTAGGCCTTGCATTGCCACTCATACAAGCCGTTCCATGCATAGCGATTCGTGTACTGTGCAAGCTGTGTGAACTAACCTGTGGGTTGCTTGGTTGGTTGGTTGAAGCGGAGCGGTGCTTTAGATGAAGGGCCCAGCGGAGCGGTGCTTGACAGGAAGGGCCCAGCAGAGCGGTGCTTGACAGGAAGGGCCCAGCGGAGCGGTGCTTGACAGGAAGGGCCCAGCGGAGCGGTGCTTGAGATGAAGGGCCCAGCGGAGCGGTGCTTGAGACGGCGGGGCCCAGCAGAGCGGTGCTTGAGATGAAGGGCCCAGCGGAGCGGTGCTTGACAGGAAGGGCCCAGCGGAGCGGTGCTTTAGATGAAGGGCCCAGCGGAGCGGTGCTTGACAGGAAGGGCCCAGCGGAGCGGTGCTTGAGATGAAGGGCCCAGCGGAGCGGTGCTTGAGACGGCGGGGCCCAGCGGTGCGGTGCTTGAGATGAAGGGCCCAGCGGAGCGGTGCTTGACAGGAAGGGCCCAGCGAAGCGGTGCTTTAGATGAAGGGCCCAGCGGAGCGGTGCTTGACAGGAAGGGCCCAGCGGAGCGGTGCTTTAGATGAAGGGCCCAGCGGAGCGGTGCTTGACAGGAAGGGCCCAGCGGAGCGGTGCTTGAGATGAAGGGCCCAGCGGAGCGGTGCTTGACAGGAAGGGCTCAGCGGTGCGGTGCTTGACAGGAAGGGCCCAGCGGTGCGGTTCTTGTCCCGGCGGGGCCCTGTTCAGCGGTTCTTGTCCCGGCGGGGCCCTGTTCAGCAGTGCTCCTCCCGGCGGGGCCCTGTTCAGCGGTGCTCCTCCCGGCGGGGCCCTGTTCAGCGGTGCTCCTCCCGGCGGGGCCCGTTCAGCGGTTCTTGTCCCGGCGGGGCCCTGTTCAGCGGTGCTCCTCCCGGCGGGGCCCTGTTCAGCGGTACTTGTCCTGTGTGTCGAGGGAGCCAGACCTGGGCAAGACTTCCCGCTCATTCACCATCCGAACTTGCGGTCGCAGCGCCCTCCAGTGATGGAGTCCTGGGCCCGTGGGTGTCGTCCGTCACACCCGGCATGGGGCTGGTGGGGCCCTCCTGGGCAGCTCGCCTGCTGCCTGACTTCTCCGCCCTGCTGCCCTTGCCCTCCTTCGCTGGAGCTCTGTGGCCCTTGCCTCCCTTGGATGATGTGGCAGGTGACGGGGCAATGCTACTGTCCTTGGTGGCAGCCGTCTCAGGCTTGTCGCGCCGGGCCTTCTTCTTTTTTGTCCTCTTCCCAGGGGGGGGGCTGGCTGTCCCCTTGCTGCTGGCCGATGTTCCTGCCCTAGGATCTGGTGGACTCCAATAGCCCTGCACTATGGTCACACTAGATGCAGGGCTGGTGGTGGCTGAGGTGCTTTTTTTACTCTTACCAGATGGAGGGGGTGGGTCAGGGATTGGAATGAGCTCAAGGTTGGAAAGGAAAACGACTTGGGAAGGACCGGGACGGGTAGCTGTAATGGGTATGGGAGTGGAGGAAGAGGATGTGGTTGTAGGAGAGTCAAGTGTGCTGTCTTTGGGTGCAGGTGCTTGTGACGGAGGCTGTTGTGAGGTGGATGGCTGTTGGGTGGGTGGCTGCCTGCGTTTGTGTGCTTTGGAAGAGGGGGTGACAGACACACTGGGAGAGGACACAGGGGACGTGTAAATGGCAGTGGGGGTGGTGACTGCACGTGTGCGGACTGTAATGGAGGGTGCGCTGGTGATGGAAGTACTGGCTGATGGTGGTGTGCATGCAGGTGTGAGTGGAGACGTCACAGGGAGGGAGGAGGGAGATGAGGAGGTGGGGGACACAGAGGTGGTAGTGACTGTTGGCATGTCTGCATCTGGATGTTGCTTGGGTGAATGCTTGTGGGATCTGTGGTGCTTATGTCTGGATGAGCTGCCCTTGGGTGTAGAGGTGTGTGCAGGCTAGTCTGATGGTGTGGATGGGATAGGCAGAGGAACAGGAGACTGGGACTGGGTGGAGGGAGTAAGAAGAGGGAGGCTGGAGACAGGGACAATGGCTGCCGTCAGTGCTGAGGCCAGAGCGTTGAACGATCGCTGATGGGCAGCCTGACCCGAATGAATGCCCTCCAGGTATGCATTGCTCCGATGCACCTCCCTTTCTACACCCTGGATGGTATTCAAAAGGGTAGACTGCCCAACAATGAGTGTCCTGAGGAGGTCAATGACCTCCTCACTGAGGGCAGCAGGGGTAACTGGGGCAGGGCCTGAGGTGCCAGGGGCGAAGGAGATGCCCGCCTTCCTGGGCGAGCGGGCACAGAGCGAAGGCTGAGGGGCTGCTGGGAGGGTGGGGCTGGTGCGCTGGGTGGCGGCTGTACCTGTTGTGGCGGTGGGCACGGATGTTGCCGCCACCGCTAGGGAGCTCCCTTCCGAGGACGTGTCGGTGTCGCTGACGTCTCCACGGGTCCCCGCTGTGGAGCTCCACTCGCCCTCAGTCTCACTGGTGTACTCGGAGTCTGTTGTATGGCCCTCCGGGGCCATGTGAGATGCAGCTCCCTCGTGCGCCGATGCCACTTCTCCTCTGCCTGATGATGCTAATGCACACATGAACAGGAAGACAAAGAAAATGGGGGGGGGGGAGAAATGAAGACAGATTGAGTGCATGCATTGGCAACACCGTTGGCGGAGAGGACAGACACAGAAGCCCCCTGAACTAGGCCGCGCAATGGGGGTACACTACTCAGTTATTGTGACTAGGCCTACGGGTCTATGGATGACAAATGCACACATGGGTGGGGCCGGACCATGGCTAGCTGTACTTGGCACCCTACAGAGGTGGGGGGCGGGGGCACAGGGCCGTGTCTAACGGAGGAGCCTAGCCTACAGAATGCGCCCTGGCCTGGAGATAGCCACATATCCTCCCCCACCTAGACACCTTCACTGCGCGCAAAGATAGCAGAATGTGCTGATACTCACCCCCTTGTGTCTGCTGTGATGTCCTCACGCGCCCATCCAAATCGGGGTAGGCCACCGCCAGGATCCGGGACATCAGGGTGGTCAATTGCCGGCTGGCACCCCTCCTACGTTGGGAGGCCATCCCAAGCAGAGACTCAGCGGTCTTTCTGGTCCCGCGGCGGATGTCCTCCCACCTCTTTCGGCAGTGGGTGCCCCGTCTGTTGTGGTCCCCCAGGGCCCGGACGTCCTTGGCGATGGCACGCCAAATGTCGATCTTCTGATGGGCGCTGACCTATGTGACATGTACAGGGTGGTAAAGGAAATCGCATCAGTTTTCTGCCTGGTCAATGTGAGTGGCCCACCCCTCCCCAACCTTGCCATGTGGCACATGCTCTCATCTTTCGTGCGTTGCACTCCTCATTCGCTCCCCTCCCCACCATCTTACATACACCCCACTCAACACAGGCATAGCCCATTCAACGTGCACCCTGTGTACTAAACTGTTGGTCTGAAGGAACGTAGAGTAGCGCATACTGGGGGAGGACCCCATCAACAAGTTTCTCCAATTCTTCGGCAGTGAAGGCAGGGGCCCTTTCCCCAGTCGCAGCAGCCATTGTATCTCCCAGACCGAGGTCACAGCAGCACTGGCAGTATAGGTCCTCTCCTGTGGATGATCAGGTCTCGAGTGATTAATCAGATAGAAAATGGCGGCCACGCCCGCGGCGGTGCGTACCGCGGCGGTGCGTACCGCGACCGCCGGCGCACATCATCATTGGCTCCTGAGACCCATAGGGTTCAATGTTAACCAACGCTGCTTTGCGCCGCAGTCTTTGACCGCCTACCGCCACGGTGTGCCATTCCAGCGCAGGGACCTCACATCCCACTGTCACACTTCACAGGTCAGGCAGCCGCCATTTCAAGGGCCCACATGGCATGATTTCTACTGTGTCACACAGGCCTAGGCCTTGCATTGCCACTCATACAAGCCGTTCCATGCATAGCGATTCGTGTACTGTGCAAGCTGTGTGAACTAACCTGTGGGTTGCTTGACTCTGTGCTCCATGTTGTCCTTCCTAGGCACCGTCCGCTGGGACTTGCGAGGAGAAGGATGAATCCTCCCATGTACTGACCGCTGGTGGACCTGTCGACAATGGAAGAACGACAGATCATACTTACATACCTGCTTGACAGAGCAACTATACATGAACTATGTGCCCAGCTGGAGCCAGACCTGATGTCCCCCATCCGCCAACCCACAGGGATTCCCCCTCTGGTGCAGGTTCTGTCAGTACTCCATTTTTTGGCAAGTGGGTCTTTCCAGACAACAGTGGCCATATCATCTGGGATGTCTCAGCCTATGTTTTCTAAGGTTTTGTCCAGAGTGTTGTCTGCCCTGATGGAATACATGCGGGGCTACATTATTTTCCCTGAGGTGGGCGAATTGGCTACAGTTAAGGGTGATTTCTATGCCCTTGGACATATCCCCAACATCATTGGTGCCATTGATGGGACCCATGTGGCTTTGGTTCCCCCCAAAGAAAGTGAGCAGGTGTACTGCAACAGAAAAAGTTATCATTCGATGAATGTCCAGGTGGTCTGTTTGGCTGACCAGTACAGTTCCCATGTAAATGCCAAGTTCCCTGGGTCAGTGCATGACGCGTATGTCATGCGAAATAGCAGCATCCCTTATGTGATGGAACAGCTACAGAAACACCGTGTGTGGCTAATTGGTGACTCTGGTTACCCCAACCTGTCGTGGCTACTGACCCCAGTGAGGAATCCCCGGACCAGGGCAGGGGAACGGTACAATGAGGCCCATGGGCGATCTAGGAGGATCATAGAAAGGATCTTCGGGGTCCTGAAGGCCAGGTTTAGGTGCCTGCATATGACAGGGGGATCCCTCATGTACTCACCAAAGAAGGTGTGCCAGATCATCGTGGCCTGCTGTATGCTTCACAATCTTGCATTGCGACACCAGGTGCCTTTTCTGCAGGAGGCTGGTCCAGATGGTGGTGTTGTTGCAGCTGTGGAGCCTGTGGAGAGTGAAGAGGAGGAAGACAACGGGGACGACACGGACATCAGGGATACAGTCATACAACAATACTTTCAGTAGCACACAGGTAAGAAACAGCCACCCCAATTTACATTTACTTGAGGCCTCATGCGTATCCACTGTCTGTGTTTCCCCCCAGTTCCTGTTAACTGATTTGTGACTTTCCCTTCCCTTTTCAGAGCTGTATGACCCAGTGCCTGACTTCAGCTTTGTTTGCCCATGGACTAAAGCTTATTGAAATTGGTATGTTGTCATCACAAAGTAACTGGACATTATTGAACCGTTATGTCTAATACATTTGTTAAGAATACAAGCAGACTCCTGTTTATTTAAGTGGAATAAGTGATTTATTTTAAGTGCTACATATAGGTAAATGATTGGGAAGCGGGGATGCGTGGGGGTGGAGTAATGTCCATGGCAGAGTCCAGTTCTCAGTCGCACAGGTGCATTGTCCATATGCCTGTGGAAGGATGGAGCAGGGGCAGTTCAAGGTTGGACAGGGTGACAATGTGGGACAGTGGGATGACATCAGGGGGTATCTTAGGCTGGCGGGGGTCTTGCAATCCTACTCTGTCTTCTTGTGAGATCTCAGGTTCCGCTTGCGGGGTGGTTCTTCTTCTGCAGGAGGTGGGGTTCTGGTGGCCTGTCGTTGTGTGGGGGCCTCCTGTCCACTAGCGCTGGCGGAGGTGGTAGGCTGTTCCTGGCCTGGGCTAGTGACAGGGGCCCTTTGGGGTGCCACATGGTCCCGCAATGTGGTGACGATCTGGGTAAGGGCCAGGACGATGGTCCCCATTGCGGAACCGATGTTCCTCAGTTCCTCCCTGAACCCCATGTACCGTTCCTCCTGCAGTTCCTGGATCTCCTGGAACCGGGCCAGTACCGTCGCCATCGTCTCCTGGGAGCGGTGGTATGCTCCCATGATGGAGGAGAGGGCATCTTGGAGAGTCGGTTCCCCGGGCCTGTCCCCCCCTGTCGCACAGCAGCCCTCCCAGTTCCCCTGTGTTCCTAGGCCTCTGTCCCCTGGACGGTGTGTCCACTACCACTGCCCCCAGGTCCCTGTTGTTGTTGGGGTGGTGGGTCAACCTGGGTGCCCTGTAGTGGTGGACACACCGCTGATTTACGTGCCCTGGAGACAGAGGCATGGGCCCGCTGGGTGGGAGCTGTGCTGGTGTTCCCAGAGGGGGTTGGGTCTGGTGTAGCCTGTGGCTGTCTGTGGGGAACCGACTGTCCAGAGGTCCCCGATGGGCCGGGCTGGTCGTCTGGCTCCAGGGAGACAGAGCTGCTGTCATCGCTGGGGGCCTCTTCTGGGGGTGGGATGGACATCTCTGGACCCTCCGTGGCGGTGTGGTGGCGTTCGGGTCCTGCAGGGGTATAAAGGTATGGTTATTGCTTCTGTGTGTGGCATTTTGTGTGATGGGTGGGTGTCCGTGTACCCATGTGCAGGCATTTCCTTGTGGGGGCTTTTGTGAGGGTGGCTTGTGGGGGTGATGTGTGTGTGCAGTGGGCATGCTTTGGTGATGGGTGTCCATGCTTTGGGGTCGCATGCAGGGCTTGGTGTTGGGATGGGTGGGTTGTGATGGTGACCCTTTTGCTAGGGGTTGGTGTGATGGGGGAGGGGGTGAGGGTGGAGGTATGATTTGGCATGCAGGTGGGGTGGGGGTGGGAAGCAGTAGTGAAGATTTACCTTACCAGAGTCCATTCCTCCGCCTACTCCTGCGAGGCCCTCAGGATGCAGGATGTGCAAGACTTCCTCCTCCCACGCGGTAAATTCTGGGGGAGTAGGTGGGGGTCCGGCGCCAGTCTTCTGCACCGCAATGTTGTGCCTTGATACCATGGAACGCACCTTCCCCCGTAGGTCGTTCCATCTCTTCCTGATGTCCTCCCGATTGCGTGGATGCTGTCCCACCGCTTTAACCCTGTCCACTATCCTTTGCCATAGCTCCATCTTCCTGGCAATGGTGGTGTGCTGCACCTGTGCCCCGAAGAGCTGGGGCTCTGCACGGACTATTTCCTCCACCATGACCCTGAGTTCGGCGTCACTGAACCTGGGGTGTCTTTGGGGTGCCATGGGGTGGTGTGCTTGAGGTGTGGGGTGGCGTTTGTGGTGATGAGTGTGGTGCGTGTGGTGGTGTGTGGTGTTTGGTGCGTGGATTCTGTGTGGGTGATGGTGTTGTGTGCCTCTGTGTTGTGGGATTCTCTATTCTGTGCTCTGTCTCTAGCCTTCGTCAATGATTTCGGGTCGTAGGGGCTTGTGGGTGATGTGGGTGTGTGTTTTATATTGTGTTGGGTGTGTGGGAGTGGTGTTAGTATGTGTATCAGGTGTGTGTATTTCGAACTGACCAATGTGGCTGAGTTTTCTATGGGTGTGTGTATTTTGACCGCAGCAGTGTGTACCGCCAATGGAATACCGCGTTTGAAAGACCGCCGCGTGGATTTGTGGGTCGGAATGGTATGGGCGTATTTCTGTTGGCGTGACGGTGGAGGTTTGGTCAGCGCCATTTTTTCGCTGACCTTTGGTGTGGCGGATTTTTGAGGATGTCGGGTTTTTGGCGGTTTGCCAGTTGCGGGTCAGAATGACCGTGGCGGTTTACCGCGGCCGCGGCGGTGTTTTGGCGGCCTTCTGACCGGCGGTAAGCGACTTTTACCGCCGAGGTCAGAATGACCCCCATAATGTATTTAAAACTACTATTTCAACATTAACAATCTTTCTCAAGGCTCACAGTTATAATAAATGCAAAACGAAATACATTTGTTATTGCCCTCTATTAAATACTATGTAGAATTGCAATTTTGACTTTTGCATGTGTCATTTAAACATTTTATTTTTCATCATAAATTCATTATTGTTTTAGTGCAAACTATTAATTTGCATCATTAAGCACAACATAAAAACATTTAAAAAATACTTAAAAACATACTCTACAGTGTATGCACATTATTATGGGTTCTCAGTGTAGCATTTGCCAATTAAACTACTTGGACTTTGATTAACAAAATGCATATATTGTCACATGTAGATGATTACTGTGACACTAGAGACAGTACTCAAATTTCTGCAACATCAGTTCCCCCTATGAAGGTGAATCAAGCCATCACACAGACTCCAACTTCCCATTGTCAATGAGACACTCAAAACTTATAAGGCGGATCCAGGTAAGATCTTCCAGAATCCTCTAACTGCTTGATGTCACAATAATATAGGCATAGGCTAGTCTCCATCTCAGTATCCTCTCCTCTCTCTCCTCAACTGGCTCATACTTCTTTCAGCTTCTTGTACAGTTTCTGTTGACAGAGTTATCCTAAACTAACCAAGGCAATTATCAGTATGGTCTCAAAACACTTCCAACAATTCCTCTTCAGAGGCTGTCAAGCCATCTTCCAACTGCTGCAACACCACTACCTATTGCTTACCAGGAACCTGTTGCCGCTAACTCTTTCAGGTCCTTTTTCAGGGTTGTCATGTTTGAAATATACTTTCTCAGATCCTTACTGTTATCTGGAATGTATGTACAACACTGCTGAGCTTGCAATATTTTACAGACTCAGCGCTCTTTTGCAAGAAAGATGTCTAATGCAAGTCTATTTTGCAATTAATTTATCTCATAGCAACCATTTTTTTCTCAGGCACTGACTGTGTCTGTAGAAAGCTTGTCCACAATCATTGACAACTTCCTTATCTTGTGATCATTCAGTATTACACCCACTGGAGTCAAGGCACCAAAAATATCACCTTCCACTGGCACTTCTTCTAACTCAGTTGTTTGACTTCTTATTTCAGACGGGATCATTAGAATTCTCAACATGATAAATCCTTGGAAAGACCACTGCTAAATAACATGTTTCACACAAACCTTTAGGCAGCTTGTAAAAGGTGTTTTCCCACAGAAAAAATAAACACCTGGTATGGTGGGGTCTTCTCCATCTAACATAAATTTCCAGAAACTCTTAAACAAAAATTTATCTACATTCACTAGTCACTACAAATAATAAATCAGCTTTTCATCTAGGCCTGTATATACACAGCTTCCCTTCATATTGCCAATCAAAGGCTGGAATCCTTGACTTCCTGTTGAAATGTGTGCTTCTTCTTTATCCCAATTTGGCAAGGATATAAACTTTTCTACTTTAGCCCTTGATGCTCTACTTCTCTCTTCAACTCGTCCAATAAACTCCTTCTCTACTGGGGTAGGGATACAGGTCAAATTATTCAAATACTGTTCCAAATATCAAAGTAGGCTAAAAGAAACCTCTTATTGTGTCAATTATTTTTAGCTTTGGCAATACTACTCATATGTTTCATGATCGGGCAATTTAGAAAAACAATTGGATTAATAGTATTTATAATATTCATGCTGATATAACAACGCCAGCAACAGGCTGCAGGAAATTCCATAGGTTAAAGACAGACTATAATAAGTAATTCCCTTACTAAGTGATGAGTGCAGCTGGGTACAAACACAACAGTTACTAACTTCCATGGTGTCTATGTATTCATGGAATAGCTTATATAATACATTTGTAGACAAATCTCCTCTAGATCCATCTGTGTGCAAGTCTATCTCATCATATGATAACGTTTGATTTGCTATTGGGCTAATAGAACTCAGGGCACTTGTAGATTTAACTTTCTCTGAAACGACGGGTGTTGGTAAACTCAATCTAATGAGCAACAATATAATCATGATAAATATCACAACTATTTAACCTACACATATGTAATCGACTTACTACACTTATTTTTATTTGACTCCATGAGTTCTCTAATTTCAGACCAAGAGTTCAAAAATGAAAAACAAAAAGTAAAAATAGAAAATGCAGCAGCAAAATATCAACTGCCCTTTTCAGTCATTTTTTCATTTTTGAGCAAAGCAAAAATTGAAAATACTCTCTTTCTCAAAAGTTCAATTTTTAACAAAATGTTCTTGATCTTCTAAAAAGTTCATCAAGTATTTTGACTGGCAATGTTCAAAAAGCTCATAAAAAAGGTTTCATTATCTCTAATAAAGACACAGCTCATAATCACTACCAATCATATCCAAAATATAATGCCTTACTTCCTCGAGCGTCAATGAGATTTAAAAGTTCGGCTTTGCAACAATCTCAAACTCAAGAATGTTCAACTGAAGACAAGTTATTAAGACAAAGCCAGCAAACTCCTCCCATTCATTGGTAACGAAATATGTCCATTCAGGATTTGAGTATTTATGACTCTCTTTAATCTCTGAACCACTCTAACATCAACATTGCTCTCACTTTCACTCTGTTCTTTAGTTTTGTCAGCGATTGTTGGGGACACTTGTACAGCTGGCACAGTTTGTTCACTTGGCCAATTGTGTCTGGGTACAATTCTTCTGGCTACTGCAACTGGTCCTTCATCAGCATCTGAGCTTGGTGGAGCCAACTGATTCTGTCTCAACCCTTCTGTACCAACTAGTGCCATTAACTCACTCAGACCGTACTTGTGCTGTAGCAGCCACTTGTCCAGCCCCAACAGCCTGACTAAGCTGATCCCTGTCACTCATGGTAACTGACCCTTTAGGGACAGGTGCTGTATCATCTAGGGGACTTGGTACTTTGCAAATGTGGCTGACATACACCCAGTTCGGGAGCCTGGCACACTTCACAGCTGTCATAGTAACCACCAGTACTTGATGAGGGCCCCTCCAACACAGTATTTATCAGGACTTCCTCACTTGATTTTTTACCATGGCCCAGTCACCTGGAAATAGGTCATGACAATGTTCCTGCTGCGGCTGAGCTGTAGCTTCTCCAACCAGAATGAACCATGTCAGTGAGTGATATTTACACACGCTTTTGCAGGCACTGTTGGTAACCTCATAGCCCTACCCATGATGATTTCATGGGTGGAAAAGCAATTTTTTTTCTGTCAGATGTAGTGCACATAATCATCAGAACAAAAGTCAATGCATCTGGCCATTTGAAAGTGGTGGGTGCACATACATTTGCCAGTCTGGACTTCAGAGTTCTATTGACTTGCTCCAGAAGCCTCAGGTCTGTAACTGCAATGTAGCCTTTGCTCAACCTGTATTACCGCAAATACTAATTTAAGGACTTCACTGTAAAAGTGTGTTCCTTGGTCTGACTCTAGAGAAACTGGGAAGCCGAACCATGGGATCAGTTCCCTAAGTAATAGTTTTACCACTGTGAGACTGTAATTTCCACTGGTCTGATAAGCTTCAACACAATGAGAGAAAAGGCACACAACAACTAAGACATATCTCATTGCATTACATGGAGGCAATTCCATAAAATCAAACTGCATCCTGTTGAAAGGTCCTCTTGATCTCCCTATGTGACTCAGTGTGACTACTGCACTGCACCTTTCCCTACATTCATCTATTGACAAGTGAAACATCTGTGGTATACAGCTTCTGTAGCAATCTAAATCTGGGATTAAAACATGTTTGCCTAAAAGTTCTGATCATTGTGCCTCAATCCTACATGAGACTGTCCATGATAGTGGCTAGCCATGAGTGGTCACAACATTTTTGGCAACACAACTCTTCCATCACTGGAAATCCAAACAATGTCCTCATTCTTTAGACACATCCTTCTCTAATCCAACTCTGATGTTACTCTTCTGTCACTTCATCCTATAATCCATTGACATCCTCCCATGTATCAACAGCAGTTAACAGGAAACAATTGACTTGTCTCATCATTGAAACTAATTGCATGTTTTACCACTGAAAGAAGTGCAGTTCAGGATGCAATACCTCCCCACTTTGCCTGCATATTTATTTCCCAGTGTTACATAATCATTAGACTTATGGTGTGCACCAGAATTTGAGCAGGCAATTGCAATGCACTCATAAACTTCATCCTCATTTCTGATAGACAATTCAGAAGAAGTCATGAACCTCTCTAGGACCACACCTGTCCAAAGTCATGATCAATACCAAAGCCATACTGTCTATCAGTGAATATTGTCACTTTCAGCTGATCAGAAACACAGCATGCTCTAGTAAGAGCAATCAATTTAGCTACCTGGGCAGAAAAGGCTCCTTGAAGACAGGAAGCTCCAGTTACATCTGAGACTGTGCAAATAGCATAACCAGCTCTCCATGTTCCATCTTTGTCTCTTCAACAGAAGCCATCATCAAATATGAGATTTTCAGATAGGTGAACATATTGATGCAAAGTTCAGTAACAATGAGACAGTCATGCCCAATCTCATCAGAACATTCATCTTTAACAGGGGCAAACAGCATAACCAGCTCTGAGTGTTCCATCTTTGTCTCCTAAATATTAGCCATCATCAAATATGACATAATAGTTTTCAGTTACGGGAATATCTCTAATATCAGGTCTTGGCTTGGTGCACATTTCAGTAATATCGAGACAGTCATGCTCAACCTCATCAGAACATTCATCAGTATTTTTAACAGAAGCAGGAAGTAGGTTGGCAGGATTTAGGATACTGTAGTGCTTTAGATTAACATTAGGTGCTGCAACAATCACCTGCTTATATTTGGTCAATCTTGCGCATGTTGGGTACTCCGTTTTGGTAGAGGTTAACAAAAGTTCTACTGTGCATGGGACAAAAACATTGAGGGGGTGCCCAACAACAATGTCTTTGCACTGTTCAATGCTGATGCTCACAGGAGCAACAGCCTTTAGGCAACTAGGCAAGGCTGAAGCTACTGGATCAAGAATAACAGAAAAATAAGCCACAGGCTTGTTTGCACTTCCATGCAGTTGAGTCAAAACTTAGAGAGTGCACCTCTCCCTCTCACAGCAAAACAAAGAAAAACATTTGTTATAATCAGGCATTCCCAGAGCAGGACATGACAGATATTTTCTCTCAGCTTTGTGAAGGCATGTGAGCAGTTCTTTATGTGCCAGCCTCTGTCAAGGCATGGCCAAGTGAGAAAAGTTTGAAATCCTCTGCCGACAGTAGCCAACCATTCCCAGTAATAGTCTGACTGCTTTTTGAGTTGTAGGGTGATTATTTTTCAGAATTGCTGAGATTCTTTCCTGTGACACCTTCCTCGCACCTTTTTCAGTATGGTGACCTAGATATAAGACAATTTTGTGGGAAAACTTTATGTCCATTTTCTGCCAAATGATTCAGTAGGATAATGGTGTCTCTTCTGAAAGCTTCTTGAGAGTCTGATGCCACAAGTAGGTTGTTAATATATTGAGCTAAAACTGAGTGATAGTGCATTTCTTTTTCAAGATCTGGTTGTAAATTAAGGGAGTCTTTGTATACCATTGTGGAACTCGGCACAATGCCAAAACACAACTGTGAAACCAAAACGTGAAGAGAAACTGGCTTCCTCATGCAACGGTATGGAAAAAAATGCCTGGCAAAGATCAGTCATCGTGAACCACTCTGCTTCATAAGGAATTTGAAATAGAATCACTGATGGATTTGGCACCATGGGACAATAAGGGGTGACAATCTAATTAATCTTTCTGAGGTCCTGGACTATGCAGTATTTTCTGTTGGGCTTCCGCAGTCCTAAAATGAGAGAGTTACATGGACTTCTCATTATCTCGTTCAGAATACCCTATTTAATTAAACAATTTATTAAGGTTGTAATTCCGAAATTGTTTCAGGTGTGATGTTATGTGGGGGAATTGGGTACACTGCATTTAGTTTAACTGTTATTTTTATGGGCTCTACTCTTTAATTAGCTTTATCTCTTTTTCTGAAAAATCGCAGACTTCAGGTGACATAGGGACATATTTATACCCCATTTGCGCCAAATTTGCATCGTTTGTTTCACGTAAATTTGGCGCAAAACTAGCTCCATATTTCTATCTTGATGTTAGCCCATTCTACCATCAAAATATTAGAGTTTGTACCATTTTTCACATGTGTGAACCTACCTTGCATCAATGTGATGCAAGGCAGGTACTCTTATCTCAACAATGGTGCTAACACCATAGCCCATTATTTATCCCCCTGTGCTAAAATGACGTGGGGGCAGATGGGCTAATCAATAGTGCATAGACAGGAGTCATGTGATATGGATGGTTTTGCACCAAAAATGACGCTAGACTTGTTAGAGTCATCTTTCTTTACTCTAACTAGCCAAATGTCATTTTTTGGTACAAAACCCCCTTCTCCCATACCACCAGCCCCATCCGGCTAACATAATTTTTTTTACGCTAGCCCAACCTTAGAACCAGCTTGCGCCATTCCATAAATATAGTGCCCGGCTGGTGCTCAGGATTGATGCAAGCCGGTGCTAAACCTTTTGGTGCAAAACTGCGTTAGTGCAGTTTTGCACCAAAAAGTATAAATATGCTCCAGAGTGTCTTCCAGCTCTTCGGGCAATTCGCATTCTGTAAGCATTCAGTACAATGTGACATTCAGATTCTGGTCTTCAGTTTTGGATAATACATCTTCATCATTGGTTTGAATCTCAATTCCTCTGGTGTGCAGTTAACCTCTTAGCTGCTGGGCCTTCCTCTCCCCCCCCCTCAGTGCAGATCGCTTTTTTGGCTAGTGTGGGTAATTTGTGCTTAGCTCCCCATAACTTTTTCTGCAAACAAGCTATCCACACCAAATTTGCATCCTTTTTTCCACCATTCTGGGGATTGTGAAGTTACCCAAAGTTTGTGGGTTCCCCTGGAGGAGACTAAGAAATTAGCCAAAATACATCTAAATTGTTGTTTTTTTTAAATGGGAGCAAAACGGCTGCAGAAGAAATCATCTGTTTTTTCCCCCTGCAAATGGCATCAACAAAGGGTTTGCTGTGCTAAAATTACCATCTTCCCAGCCTTCAGGAAAAGGATGACTTGAATAAAAAAAATACATTTTTCAACACAGTTTTGGCATTTTACTGGGACATACTCCATTTTCACTTTGTTGTGCTTTCCGCCTCTTTCCAGTTAGTGACAGAAATGGTTGTGAAACCAAGGGTGAATCTCAGACAGCTAAACATTTCTGAAAAGTAGACAACATTTGGAATTCAGCAAGGGTCATTTGTGTAGATCCTTCAAGATTTTCCTACAGAAACAGTTCAAATAAAAACAAATATTGAAATAGAGTTGAAAAAACAGCCCTTTCTGACTATGTTTTCTTCCGTTACTTTTTCCAACTATTAAAGATTTTTTAAAGCAATGTACTGTAATGTTTGCTAGACCCTCTTGGCTACAGGGATATATAGGTCTTGTAGGTTCAACAAGAACCCAAGCAACTCAGAGCCAATAAATGAGCTGCACCTTGCAATGGGTTTTCATTGTATACCGGGTATACAGCAATTCAATTCGTGAAATATAAAGAGTGAAAAATAATTATCAAGGAAACATATGTATTTCCGAAATGGACACATGATAAGGAGTTTAGAAACAGTGGTTATTTGCACAAGACCCAAGAGAGCACTCTCTGTGTGCTTACCGCCGCATGCACCGGTTCTCTGGGTTGGCTAACCCGCTATTGTCCTGCTGCACAGACTGTGCTTGCGAAGGGACAGCACAACTGTCCTCATCACCTCCCTCAGAATCACTGGAAGAGGAGTTGTCGGATGGGACTCCTCCAACTGCAAAATCACTCTCAGAGTCAGCTCCATTGTCCTATCCCTCAGATGCTGCCTCATTATCTGATGTCTTAGCCTCTGATCCTATGTCAGAGCTGTCCTTCATAACCTGAGTGAGGGCTTGAGCAGAAGTCATCAAACAAGGCACCATCTCTGCGACTGGCTAAACCATCCCTCGAAAACACTGGCCTACTTGAGCAGTCAAAAAATTTCTGGTTGATGTGTGATGCGTGCAACAGGAAAGTTCAGTCACCTTACCGTCACTTCTTCCCTCAATCAGCACATTCTCGCAAGACACTCCAAAAAACAAAAAAATACACACTATTACTTCACCTTGTGACATAACCATTGTCACAGTCTTTAGAGCCTGTGACGCCCAATCCGACAGTCAATATTGGTGCTCACTTTCCCATGACCTACTCCTTGGATTCCTTCACTATCACCCAACAAAATTGCCCTTCAGCTCTCCATAGCTCCCTCGCAAATACATTTCATTTGTTTTATAGTGCAGGTAAGGCACCCTTGTGCCGCTTTTTCGCCGTTCTGTAAGTGTTTTTCCACTTTTTTCAGCACCTTGCCTCCTTGCGCTCTTGCCCCCAGTGTGCCCCTTCTGATCGCTGTACCCCGATTGTATTTGTGCATTCATTGTATATTGTGACTGTTTTTAACTTTTTGCCTTACTGTTGTGCCTTGTTTTTTTCTGTTTTTTTCGCCCCTTGGGTGCTCCCCCTTGCCGATCTCTCCTTGCCGCTGCCTCCCTGCGGCCCGCCCCCCTCGCGCCCCTATTTGCCGCTCCCTTCCGCCTCCCAGCTGCTCCTCCCTCCCCCTTCCCTTCTTAATGGCTGGCTCTGCGCATCTGCGCAGCGGGCGCGTCAGAAGCAAGCCCGTCTGCGCCCGTCCGTGCCTGGACCGCGCCCAGCACCACCCCCCCTGGTCCTCACGCCCCCCGCACCACCAGCCTTCGCTACTCAGCCAGCGAACTACTCGCCATTAACCCTGGCCCCTCCACAGCCTGCTTCCAGGCCACCCCGAAGCACACCAAAGGACCCTTCTCCTGCCGCACCTGCAACTTCATCTGCAACAGAACAACAAAGCCTGCAACAACCAACACCAACCACCTGCACTGCATCCTCCTCAACACACGCTCCGCACGAAAGCACGGCATCGAGCTCTGGGACCTACTCGACACCACCGCCCCAGACGTAGCCTTCCTAACCGAAACCTGGTGGAACGACTCCTCAGCCCCAGACATCGCCATCGCCATCCCTGACGGCTACAAGATCACTAGAAGAGATCGCACCAACGGAATCGGTGGAGGAATAGCCATCGCCCACAAATCCACCCTCAAGATCCACACCCACACGGATGACACCCTCAAGACAGCCGAACACCTTCACTTCCAGATCCACATGGACCCCAACACTACCCTCAGAGGAACCCTCATATACCGACCTCCAGGACCAAGAGCCCCCTTCAGCGACACCATTTCCGACCTCGCAAGCACCCACGCCCTCGCCTCGACGGACTACATCCTCCTGGGAGACCTCAACTTCCACCTGGAGAACAACAATGACGCCAACACTGCATCACTGACCACCAACCTCTCCAACCTCGGACTCAGGCAACTTGTCAACACACCCACCCACATCGCCGGTCACACCCTAGACCCACTCTTCACTGCAAGCAACCACATCGTATTCAGCCACACCACCGAACTCCACTGGACCGACCACCACTGCGTCCACTTCAAATTCAAGAAAAACACCGAACACCACCGCACCCCTCTACCGCCACACCGCCGCTGGCGAAAAGTCACCAAAGACCAACTAACCAGCACCCTCACCAAGAACCCACCGCCCGACCCCACCGACCCGGACTCTGCCGCCATCAACCTCCAACAGTGGATCCTCAACTGCGCCAACACCCTCGCACCACTCAAGAGGCCCACCGTCAACCATGAAAAGAAAAAAGCAGCCTGGTTCACAGACAAACTGATCACCTCCAAACGCACCTGCCAGAAACTCAAGAAAAAATTGATTCTCGAGCACACACCCGACAACCTAGCAACCCACAAGGAAGCCAACCGCAAACACCACCATCTTATCCGACTCGCCAAACGCTCCCACTTCACAGAACGCCTAAACAACAAAGCACACGACAGCAAGGAACTCTTCTGCATCATGAAGGAGCTCCCCAACCCCAACGCCAACGTCAACGACGTCCCACCATCCCAGAAACTCTGCGACGCTCTCTCCACCTTTTTCTACCAGAAAATCGCCGCCATCCACGACAGCCTCAACACCACACCTCCGCCAGACCCCACCCCCGACAACTCCTCCCACGCCGATCGCCTCACCACCTGGACCCACGTAGATGACGCCGAAACCCTAATGACCATGAACTCCATCCACTCAGGATCTCCCTCTGACCCCTGCCTTCACCACGTATACAAGAAAGCCGACTCCACCGTCGCCCCCCCAACTCCGCAAGATCATCAACCTATACTTCGACACCGCAACCTTCCCGGACAGCTGGAAGCACGCCGATATCCAACCCCGCCTCAAGAAACCCAAGGCTGACCTCAACGACCTCAAAAACCTTCGACCGATCTCCCTCCTCCCCTTCCCAGCGAAGGTCATCGAGAAGATCGTCAACGCATAGCTCACCCACCACCTCGAAGACAACTCCATCCTGGACCCCTCCCAATCCGGATTCAGACGCAACCACAGCACCGAGACTGCACTCCTCGCCGCCACAGACGACATCAGACAGCAAATGGACAACGGCGAAACTTCAGCCCTCATCCTCCTGGACCTATCCGCCGCTTTCGATACAGTCTGCCACCGCACCCTACTAACTCGTCTCCACGAAGCCGGAATTCAAGCCAAAGCCCTCAACTGGATCTCCTCTTTTCTCTCCGGTAGAACCCAGAGAGTCCGACTCTCACCCTTCCGTTCCGAAGCCACCAACCTCCTCTGCGGCGTCCCCCAAGGCTCCTCGCTAAGCCCAACGCTGTTCAACGTCTACATGGCACCCCTCGCACAACTGGCCCGTCAGCACAACCTCAGCATCCTCTCCTACGCCGACGACACCCAGCTCGTCCTCTCCCTTACTAAAGATCCACACACCGCCAAAGCCAACCTCCACGAGGGACTGAAATCCATCGCCGAATGGATGAGAAACAGCTGCCTGAAACTAAACTCTGACAAGACGGAAGTCCTCATCCTCGGAAGCTCCCCCTCAGCCTGGGACGACTCTTGGTGGCCCACCGCACTGGGCCCCCCACCTACTCCAGCCAACCATGTACGCAACCTCGGCTTCATCCTTGACTCTGCTCTCACCATGTCCAAACAGGTCAACGCAGTCTCCTCCTCCTGCTTCAACACCCTCCGCATGCTCCGTAGAATCTACAAGTGGATCCCAACGGAAACCAGAAAAACAGTGACCCAAGCCCTCGTCAGTAGCAGACTTGACTACGGCAACGCACTCTACACAGGCATCCCAACAAAAGACATCCAACGACTCCAACGCATCCAGAACGCTTCCGCCCGCCTGATCCTCGACATACCCCGCCGATGCCACATCTCCCACCACCTGAAGGACCTCCACTGGCTCCCCGTGGACAAGAGGATCACTTTAAACTTCTCACCCTCGCGCACAAAGCACTCCACGACGACGGACCCACCTACCTGAACAACAGACTCAACTTCTACGTCCCCCCCCGCCAACTCCGCTCTGCCAACCTATCCCTCACCATCGTTCCCCGAATCCAGCGCAAGACCTCCGGCGGCAGATCCTTCTCCTACCTCGCCGCCAAGACCTGGAATTCACTCCCGACCTCCCTGCGCCAGACCCAGGACCTCCTCACCTTCAGGAGACTCCTCAAGACATGGCTCTTCGACCGATAGCAGCTACCCCCCCCCCAGCACCTTGAAACCCTAACGGGTACATAGCGCACTTTACAAATTTAATGATTGATTGATTGATTGGTAATGGCTGGCTTGACTAATCCACCCAGCTATTCACATAAAATACTTATTTGATATTTGCAGCAGGCAGATAAACCTTCTGCATTACTTTATGGCATCAAAACTGCCACTAGACAAAAGTCTGATCCTTCTCTAGCAGAAACATAATCACAAGAGTTAGGTTGACTTTTTTATTGCTGCCTAAAAGCTATAGGACAATGTGAAATGGACTAGACATATTTCTATTTGGACAAGATACATTGACAACCTTTTCATGATCTGGGAGGGTACACATCAGGAATTGCATGAATTTTTGGATCACATTTTCCAAAATACTTTAAATTTGAGATTTACCAGAAAGATACACTCTACGAGAATGGAGTTTCTAGATGTGTTTTTAGAAGTACAGGATATGAAGTTGCAGACAAGGCTATATCGTAAAAGCACAGCGGGTAACAGTATCCTGCATGCTAATAGTTACCATCCCACTAATTTGAAGTGGAGCATCCCGTATAGTGAATTACTTAGGGCTAGAAGGAATTGTAGTACCCTTGAATCATACAAAGAGGAGGAAGACAGGATGATTAATAGGTTTAGAGCAAGAGGCTCTGAATAAGATATTGTGAATAGCCAGTGAGAAAGTGATTAAAACTATTAGGGAAACTCTATTGATAAAAAGAAATAAGAAGAAGGATGATATTCCAGTGATGAGAGTAATAACAACTTATAATCGTGAAAATCGAGCTGTCAAGAGAATTGTGATGAAGCATTGGCATTTAGTGAAACATGATTCTGTAATTGAGAAGACCCTGGCCCCTTGTCCTAAATTAATGTACCAGAAGTCTAGGTCAATTTGTGATATTTTAGTTTGCAGCTATCTGGGGGGACAAAATAAAAAGATTGGATGGTTAAGTCAACAAAAAGGTTTTTTCAAATGTGGGAAGTGCAAGGCATGTAAGAATAGCAAAAATGTGAAAACACATAGAACAGTTTTGGGGGAGGTTAGGAAGATAAATAAATCTATCTCCTGTGGTTCAGATCATTGCATCTATGTCTTACAATGTCCCTGTGGATTACAATATGTTGGCAGCACTATTGGCCCGGTGAAAAAGAGGATTTTAGAGCATTATAGGGTGATTAAAAATTATATATCCTGTTGCTAGACATTGGGCGAAAGTGCATAATTGGGATGCTGATAGTTTTTTTTTTTTTTGGTATAGACAGAATTGAAGGACTATACGTGGAGGTGATAGAGAAAGGCTTTTAAGAGTGAGGGAATCAGAATCTATTATTTTACTTGGGAGTAAATCACCCGGAGGCCTGAATGAGTTCGATGAGCTTTATGTACATGTTGGTTTGATGTGATAAAATTATTGATTTTGGTCTTTAGGAATATTTCCATTTTGCATTGTCATTAGGTTGAATATTAGAATTGAAAACATTTGTGTTTTTTTAAATGAATTTTCACATGTATAAGTTTCACGGGGTGGGTGTGGATATTCCATTATGATGACAGATTATTTATATATTGATTTGTCAATGTATCAGGAATACTATTTGTACCATGAATTATGAAATCTATGTGATTTATGTTTTATTTAATATATTTCTTTTTTGTTTTTGACTGGCCACTTGGCCGGATATCTGATGAAATATATCTCCTTTAAAATGTATTATGGTATTAATTTAGTTGTAATGATATTGGAAGGAAATATAGATTTGGTCATTGTAATGGGAAATGGTAAATGGCTAGTTTGCTGTGGTTTTGGCAATCGTTATTTGGATTTCCACACTTTTGATGAAACTTGAAATTCTTTTGATAAATTGGGGAAGAACAAATAATAATGTGAATCTTTTTTGTTTTTGCTCTTGTTCATGTTTTTTTAGGAATATTGGAGAATAAAAATATTATTAAATACATTTTTTCTTTTCTTTTATGTTGAAGTATTTTTTTAATGTCTATGAACTGGGTGTATTTAAGTTCAAGGGTAATAGAGATTTTTTTTTTTTTCGATTGGGCCATGATGAAGACACTTCAGTGTTGAAACGCATAGCCAAGTTAAATAAAGAATTTAGATTGAGATGCTGACACGTGGGTGTGACTTTTTTCTGCTATAAGGAAAAAGGTGGCAGAAATAGCAAACTGATTTAAAAATGGGGGCCTCGACTGTTGGTCAGCACCAGCCTCGCATGGTGGATGTAGCCAGCTTTCAGTGGAGTTCTTTTTGATATATATGTATATATATATATATGTATATATATATATTTAACCCCTGGGGGGGCATGATCGCACCTCCAGGGGTAATCCAATGGTTTTTTGTTTTTTATTTTTAAATCTGCCCCCGGCAGCGCATTTGCAGAGGGGGCCGACCCCTCCAAGTGTAATCCCTGTTGTCTAGTGGGGTTTCCTGGCTGTGGATCGGCCAGGAAACCATTGCGGGAAACTAGTACGGGAAGGCCTCGATTGAAAGGGAAGATTATCCCTTTTCAAACAAGGACTTCCTGAAGGCTGGGCAGGCCCTTTGGGGCCCGTTTTCCCCATCGGAACAGAAAGCGGCCTTACCTGCTGCTTTGTGCTTTGTGTGGGGAAAACAAACTGTGGGCGACGCACGCACTGAAGAGGTTACTAGAACAATTGAGCTTGCATAACAGGTCACGTCATCACAAACATACAGGACTTGAATAACATACCAGAAACTGATGCTCATCTGCAAGGGAACCTATTTTTAGTGGGACAGAATCTGTTACCAGATTAGACAATCATTTATTCGCAACTCCTACAGCCTGAATTTTTCTTCAGAAGTTGGTAAATTTGGTACTTCTGCTTTTCTGATATTAGAGCGTGTAGCCCCAGTGTCACTGAAGAACAACACATGGTAACCCATCACACTAGCTTCTACATGAGGACTACACTGATTTACTTTCAAGGAATCCTCTTCATCTGAGCAATCCAGTTGGAATATTTCTGAAAAATAGTCATCACTCAAATTAATAGGGTGGTACTGTAATGTCAGTAACAATGAAACAAATTAATATCTTCACTGGCAACCTGACTTACATTCTGTTGAGAACATTTGTCTGTTGTTTAACCATGGGGGCTTGTTGTACCTGCATCTGCTGTCCTGTTGGAACATTCGTATTCTGTGCTCGGAGTCTCTGAACTCTCTGCATTTTAACTTGATTGTTACCTTGTGCCTGCATTACTCCTCTATTTTGCATCTGATTATTACTAGCATTAAGTGGATATTCCCTCTTCCAATGACCCAAATTTCCTCAAGCATGACACAGATTAGTTCTTTTCATAGTCTGAACATCAACAAAACCATTTTGACCCATCTGAACTTCACATTGTCTACCAATAGGCTGGAAAACAATAGCTCCCTGCATTTGCAGTTGGAGTGTATGCATACCACAAGTATTTACCATCAACTGTGGACATTGAGTAACTTTTTGTGCAGCCTTCAGTTGCATGACCATAACCTTTTCCTTCCATTTCTTCTGCTTCAATTGACATTCATTGCTGAAGTATTTTTCATATTGCAGGATTTCATCAAAGGCTTGTTTTGCCAACAAATCAAATGCTGTTGTATCAAGACACTTATGTCTGTCTTTAATCCCTGCACAAAGCTGAACACAAAGTGACCCATACCTTTTGCTCCTATAGTGTCAGTGCCTGCAACAATTTTTCAGAATATGAATGTATACAATCCTTTGATTCTTGGATCATTCTGCCAATTAACACCCAATGAATGTCTTATGGAGACTCTTTGTCCTTTAAAAATCAATTTACAATGTAATATTTTTTCATCACCTCTTCAGACAGCACACCTGTTACTGGATATCTCGGCGGTTCACTTTCAGGCAAATCAACTAAAACTTTGCAGTCAGTCCACAAGTCATTTGAAACCACAATGTTGAACAGTGTATTCAAATCTTCCCACATGCACTTTGAAAGTTTCACAAACCTCTCTGTCTGCTTGTACCATTCAATTGGCCTTTCTCACAACTTTTGACAATCATTTGTGAATGGCAAAATGTCATTTCTACTCCAAGGCACATGAACATATCCTCCACCTGGAATTTCTCTCATGGGAAGAATCTTAACATTTGCCTCAACCTACTTGTTTCTTTTGGAGGCACATCTGTTTTCAGTTTCTTCTGAGCTATTTTCTTTGCCCATCTACCTTCACCCTTATCTAACACTTCATGTGTGTGAATGTGAGTAAATAATTCCTTGATCTGCACTCGCATTCTAGGAGGTTTCATGTTAGCTATGTCCCTGTCAGTGAACTCCAATCTGTTTTACTTCTTTTCAAGGGCTTTGTTTTCTCCAAACCAGTATCATATTTCTCAGCCACTTTTGATGATCTTTCATGAGCCTTTCCTTCACATTTAGTAATGCCTTTGCAAGCAAACCACAGTTCGTCTTCTATGTAGGTGTCTAATTGTTCTGCACCCAGAGTTCACAATATCACTTTGTTTAATTCAAATTTCAGTCTGGATACATTGAATAATCTTTTTCTCTCTGGAAGGTTTTCTGCTTGTGCATTACAACTTGTTACATTGGTCACACCTGCTGAACTGTAATTGTTAAGCCAATTATTCAATTGTTGTGCAGTATAACCTCTCAAACTCAATGAACTGTTCTGTAACAGTTCTGCTCATGGTGGTCCTACAAATACTGTCCCTGGAGTACTCACTGTAAATACACTTTCTGGCGTCCTAAAGGGTGTGTGATGGGCCGACCGCCATGGCGTCAGCCCTGCAGTACCCCAGGGGCACCTGTGGCTCCGGCCTGCCTGACCCGGAGGTACTGCCGCCATCCTCTAATGAGGAGCGACTGCCGGGTGAAGGAGGGATCCGGAAATCCCTCATCAGAGCGTCCGGGAGGCAACGAGAAGGAGATGAGGACAACGAGGAAGACCACTGGGAGCCGCAACAGGAGGAGAAGGAGGATCATGGGAAACGCCTGAAGAATTCAGATGAACCGTCCGAATCCAGAGACCAGCACAGCAGGACCCTGACTCCACAACTGGCACACGACGACAGCAGTGCTTTCTCCAAGGCCAGGACCTGAGGACCAGGAGGCGGCAACATCGAAAATCCAGCCACGCTCTGGGGAGAGCGTGAGCTTGGCAGGTACGGTCCTACAGTGGACGGATCTAATGTATAAGCAGTGTGAGGAGGGAGGCGGGAGGCAGATATACCGGTTGCACACTGACCACTAATTGTAGGATTGGTAGTAGGATTTTGGTTGTTTTGTTATTTGCTGGCTCGGGTTTTATGGGTTGTTTTTGTTCCTCTTTCCTATATTTTGTTTTTGTGTCTAAACCATAAAAATAATAAAAAGAGGTTTTTAGGTTCAGATAGTCGCATAAAACTGTTTCTTAACAAGAAACAAAGGAAAACAAACCAAAACCGCAAGACAGAAGGATGTCCAAACTTTGTTTCTTTTGTTTTTCCTGTTGCACTAAAGTTAACAAGAAAAGCCAAGATGGCTGAATTTTGTTGTATTTTATTTTTATTTTGTAACATTAAGAAGAACAGTGATTAGAAGGAACAGGGACAGGGACAGGCAGAGAGATAAGAGAACCTCAGAAGAGTCGAAGTGAGCCAAGAAGAAATAAGAAAAGATAGATCCAGCGGAAAAATAGCAAGAAAAAGAAGAAAGCTCAAAAAAGTAGAAGATAGCCAAAACGTACATCAGAAAAGTTAAGACCCAGAGAAGGGGAGCAGGATTCAAAGAGAAAGAACAGTAGGCAAGAAAAGATCAGGGAAAAGATAAAACAGTGTAGAGGAAAAAAAAAAAAGAGAAAATAGGGAACCGAGAGAATCTTACCATTCCACCAACAGTTGTGTTTCTCTTCTTCTTCCCCACATGCACGTCCTGAGAATCTATCTGGAAGGAAGAAAAAGACGAAGATGAACACCTTGTGAATTCCAAAAAGCAGACCAAAGAAGTAACCAAGATTATAAACTATGCACCAATGATACTATCAAAATAAAGACAAACTTCACAGCATACCACTGGCTACGAGTCATCATTACAGTATCCCCTGTCACAGTGGTGTCAGAGTGGAATTTTGAAGGAGTTTCCCCAACAGACAAGGGACCATAATGGAAGAAAAACCATCCCTCGCCGATATGATAGCCCAATTAGCAGAAGGGCTGAGACATCTCCAGTTGGTATGGGAGGAGCAATTAAGAGAGGCAAAGGAAGAACGAGAAGCATTACAGACTGCCTTAAAAAGCTAGGCCACAATTATTGCAAAGAACCAACTGGTACATGAAACAGCCTTGGGGAAATTAACAGAAACCATAGCCAATTCTAGGGTGCATCCTAACATCCCAAGCAGTGTCCTTCAAAAATATCAGGATAATGAGGACCCATTCTTTACTAATTTTGAGAGGGTCGCAAGTTCAGCCAATTGGGCTACAGAGAAATGGGGCCAGTATATTGCCCCATTATTAACCGCCAATCTGCAGAAGGCGTATCAGCCTGTCAACCCTAGGTGGTGTCACTCCTTACAGCGAAATCAAGAAAGCTATCCTGGAACGAATTGGTCTGGACCAGGAACGCTATCGGGTTTGTTTCCGTCAGAGGAAATGGATACCATAGGAAAATCCCCGTACTCTGTAATAAAGGGCATACCAAGCAGGGGGAAGGTGGTTAAATCCAACTGAGACTTCTAAAGACGATATGTTTGAAGCCATTATTTTAGACCAATCCCTAGATGCCCTCCCACCCGCTACCAGAAACTGGATCAGACAACTTCCGGACCTCAGTAACCGTTCAGCAATAATCTCGCCTGTGCCTTCTACTGAGCTCCCGAATTTAGAGGCGCCTATTTGAAAAACACTCCCACAACCCCACGGGTCACTGCTCCCAAGCCCCTCTTTACAAAAGAGATAGCGAGTCCTAGTAGTGACAGATATAGTGTCTCTCGTCCGACTCCTTCCAAAGAATTCATGACTGGTCCACAATGCTTCCAGTTTGCAGAGTGGGGTCATATAGCCAGGCACTGCCCAATAAAAAAAGAACAGGATGAACCTATAGAGATAGGCATGACGAAGGGTCCTGTTTTATGGCTAGGACACAACCTGACAAAATATACCACCTCCATGTGGATAAATAAAGAAAGGAGGAACATACTTATTGACTCAGGGTGTAGCCAGAGTGTTGTAAAACAGGCATATGTGCAACCAAATCAGTGGGTCCCCAATACCCAAGTGTGAATTACATGTGTATATGGAGACAGGAAGACATACCCTGTGGCCACTATAGAGATCAATTGGAGAGGGCAGGAGGAGTACCTTTCTGTGGGTGTAATTCCAGAACTAGGGGAAGACATGATTATAGGAACCGACTATGAAGAATTTTCCCAGCTACTAAACACAGCAAATCAGGATCACATAGCCACCTCTTGGTGGAAGGAGGCCCCTTTCGTATCCTCCAACATAGAGGGACCGAACCCCAGGAGGAAACTCAGTAAAAACCAAAAACGTGAACAAAAGCTATTGTTCAAGAAGGAGACTGTTTCCACCACAACCCCTGACTCTGACGTCCCAAAAGCTATAATGCCCATAGCAGGACAATTTTGGCAGGCCCAAAGAAAGGATCCTACCCTGAAGAATGCTTGGCAACTTGAATTAGCACCTCATACACCATCGGTAGGTCCTACTTTTACCCTCACCAATGAGTTCTTGTATAGGAGATGTCCTGACGTTCTGGATAGAAAACCACAGTTGGTGATACTCCAATGTTACCGGGACCAAGTCCTAGACCTAGCGCACGGGGACAATGGGAAAGATCACCTAGGGAGGGAAAAAAACGAGGAAGCTATCCTAAAATGGTTCTATTGGCCCGGGGTATATGGTGATATTAGAAAACATTGTCAGGTATGTCCAAAGTGCCAGCTAATCAACCCGTCCCATGACCGCACCGTTCCCCTTCAACCTCTACCCATAATAGACGCCCCATTCACCAGGGCAGTAATGGATTAAGTGGGTCCATTAACCCCGTCTGTCAAGGGGCGTCAATATCTGTAAGTCATAGTGGATTACGCTACAAGGTACCCTTAGGCCATCCCGCTAGCCAGCATGACCACCAAAACCATAGCCCAGGCCATGATAGAGTTCTTTTCCCGAGTTGGTTTTCCAGAGGAGATCTTTACAGATCAGGGTACTCCTTTTATGTCTCGACTGATGTCCGAAATGTGTCAAACACTTGGGGTGAAACAAATTCAGACATCTGTATGTCACCCCCAAACTGATGGTCTGGTGGAATGCTACAATAGGTTGATTAAAACCTTGTTGAGGAAGGTCATAAGTGACTCAGGAAAGGATTGGGAAAAAAAATGACCCCTCGTGCTATACGCACTCCGAACCCATATACAGTCCTCTACCGGACATAGCCTCTTTGAGCTATTGTTTGGTAGACAAAAGGGTACTTTATTAGAAATGTTGGCCAAGCAATGGGAGGAGACGGAGGATGATCTGAAGGATATCCTCACTTATACTTAGGACCTCAAATAAAACCGACACAAAGTATGGGAAGAAGCACATAAGACTTTGAGAAAAGCCCAGGAGAAACAAAAGACTTACTATGATGCACACAGGTTCCCCTCGTAGCCTAACCGTAGGACAAAAAGTGTTGGTGCTACTACCATCTACCCAGAATAAACTACTTGCACGCTGGCAGGGACCATATACTGTCCTGGACCAAATCACGCCTACCACATATAAGATTGAATTACCCAATCGGTCTGGTCGAGAACAAATATATCATATTAATCTGCTTAAAACATGGCATGATAATAATGAGGCCCCTACTGATATGTATATAACCACTGGAAGTGACAGCGATATTCCGGTATATCCCATGGAAGGAACCACACAAACCGAGATAATAATGCCCCAACTTAGTGAAACGCTCTCAGTAGAGCAAAAGACCCATCTAGAAGGGTTAGTCAAGGGTAGTTTAGATGTCTTTTCCAAAACACCCGACAGAACCCACATGATTCACCACCATATACGTACAATCGGGGATAGAGTGGCCCGACAATGACCATATAGAATACCAGAGGCCAAAAGTCAGGTGGTGGAACAGGAAGTTAGAGACATGCTACATGCAGGTATAATTGAACCCTCCTCCAGTCCTTGGTGTTCCTACATAGTTCTAGTGCCTAAGTCGGACGGGACTACTAGATTTTGTATTGATTTTAGACAAGTGAATGCTCTGTCTCACTTTGATTCCTATCCAATGCCCTGGATTGATGAGTTATTGGAACAACTGGGACAGGCTACATATATGACAACCCTAAATTTAATCAAAGGATATTGGCAAATTCCTGTTAAGGAAGAAGATAGAGAAAAAACAGCCTTTGCCACCCCTCAGGTTTCTACCAATTCACTGTCCTACCTTTCAGTCATCATGGGGCACCAGCCACATTCCAACGACTCATAGATATGGTCCTACATCCCTTTCAGGACTATGCCGCTGCTTATTTGGAAGATGTAGTTATCTATAGCCATACCTGGGAAGAGCAAATATCACATTTACTAACCATAATCCATGCTCTTCGCACAGCCAAGCTCACAGCTAATCCTGAAAAATGTAAGTTAGGCCATGATTCCATTAAGTATCTGGGATACATTATAGGTCATGGAAGAGTATGGCCTCAAGTTGAGAAAGTTCAGGACATCACCCACATTCCCCCTCCACGCTGGAAAAAAGACATCAGGGCTTTGCTTGATATGGTATGGTATGCTATTACAGGAGATTCATCCCACATTTCTTGGAGATAGCTGCCCCTCTCACTGACTTGTTAGTAAAAAATAAACCCAACCATATTTCTTCCCTCACTGACGTCGGAAAGCGCAGCTTTGAGAGGCTGAAGTCCCTTTTGGTCTCCAAACTGGTACTCTGTTTCTCCTGATTTCCGTAAACCGTTCCAGGTGCACACCGGTGCCTCTGATCTAGGGATGGGTACAGTCTTATCACAGATGGACGAGGGTGGCTTTTATCATCCCATTGTGTATTTAAGTCCCAAACTCTTACCCCGTGAATGGCATTATCCAACTCTGGAGAAGGAATGTCTAGCAATTAAGTGGGCTGTTGAGTCCCTCCGATATTACTTGGCAGGACGCCCCTTTACCTTGCTTACTGATCACGCTCCCTTGGTCTGGTAGGCTCGTCATGAGGAGACGAATGCCCGCGTCCTCCACTGGTTCGTGTCATTGCAATCTTTCTCTTTTCAGGTGCAACATTCACTGGCACCAGGCAAACTAATGCTGACTTCCTGTCCCGTTATCCTTTGGCTGTGTGGCTCCATCAGCCACATTCGAGGTTTGGTGACGGGCCGACGGCATCAGCCCCGCAGTACCCCAGGGGCACCTGTGGCTCCGGCCTGCCTGACCCAGAGGTACTGCCCCCATCCTCCAATGAGGAGCGACTTCTGGGTGAAGGAGGGATCCGGAAATCCCTCATGAGAGTGTTTGGGAGGCGACGAGAAGGAGAGGAGGACAACGAGGAACACCACTGGGAGCCACAACTGGAGGAGAAGGAGGATTGTGGGAAACGGCTGAAGAATTCAGACCAACAGTCTGAATCCAGAGACCAGCACAGCAGGACCCCAACTCCGCAAGTGGCACACGGCGATGGCAGTGTTTTCTTTGAGGCAGGGACCAGACGACCAGGAGGCGGCAACACCAAAAATCCAGCCACGCTCCGGGGAGAGCGTGGCCTTAGCAGATACAGTCCCACAGTGGACGGATTAAGGGCCATATGTACAAACACTTTTTCCCATAGACACAGAATGGGGAAAAACCTTTGCTACATCTGGCCCTAAATGAATAAGCAGTGCAAGGCGGGAGGCAGATATACCGGTTGCACACTGAACACTAAATGTAGAATTGGTAGTAGGATTTTGGTTGTTTTGTTATTTGCTGGCTCAGGTTGTATGGGTTGTTTTTGTTCCTCTTTCCCATATTTAGTTTTTGTGTCTAAACCATAACAATGACAAAAAGAGGTTTTTAGGTTGAGATAGTTGCATAAAACAACAAACAAAGGAAAACAAACCAAAACCGCAAGACAGAAGGATGTCCAAACTTTCATTTATTTTGTTTTTCCTGTTGCACTAAAGTTAACAAGAAAATCCAAGACAGCTGAATTTTTATTTTTCATTTTTTTATTTTGTAACAATAAGAAGAACAGCAACTACAAGGAACAGGGACAGATACAGGAAGAGAGATAAGAGAACCTCAGAAGAGTCGAAGTGAGCCAAGAAGAAATAAGAAAAGATAGATCCAGAGGAAAAATAGCAAGACAAAGAAGAAAGCTCAGAAAAGTAGAAGATAGCCAAAACGTATTTCAGAAAAGTTAAGACCCAGAGAAGGAGAGAAGGATTCAAGGAGAAAGAACACTAGACAAGAAAAGATCGGGGAAAAGATAAAACAGTGTAGAGGAAAAAAAAAGAGAGAAAATAGAGAACCGAGAGAATCTTATCATTCCACCAACAGTTGTGTTTCTCTTCTTATTCCCCATATGCGCCTCCTGAGAATCCATCTGGAAGGAAGAAAAAGACGAAAATGAACACCTTGTGAATTCCAAAAAGCAGACCAAAGAAGCAACCAAGATTATAAATTATGCACCATTGATACTATCAAAATAAAGACAAACTTCACAGCATACCACTGGCTACGAGTCATCATTACGGTATCCCCTGTCACAGGGTGTTCTTCCATATGGGGAACAACAATTAACAATTGCATTAGATTCTGGTTGAGGCACAAAATATGGTGAATATCTCTGAGGAAATCCCACGTCCGGGTCAAATCCTGTCTGACTTGTGATTGGGGTTGGTTCTGAAACTTAAGTCAGAATTTAATGTCTTGCAAGAGAACAAATTCCCTCCATCTCTGAACCAAGTACACTTACTCATCTCTGTTCCCTGTTTGGTGTCATCCCAAGAGATGTTCTTGGTGTATCAGGAACAGTCGGGACACTCAATGAATGGGCATTACTTCCAGTCATACCTGGAGCATACAAAGGAATAACTGGACTATGGTTACAGGGACTGTCAATGAACCTGGGCCAAAATAATTTGTCTGGTTCTGTGGGATTGTCATTGCTACTCTTTGTCTTTTCAAGGCAGTACTAAAGCTTTGTCCTGTTTGAGTCAGAGAAACATTTGGAATGGGCTGATTTGGAGTAAACATTTGCACAGGTTGACTAGGATCAAAATTTGGTGCTGTCACATTCACAAGGGATGTTTATACTGACTGAATCACATGAGGATTGGTATATTCTGATTCGCCTGAGGACTCTTTATATATTGGGTTGTGGCTAAACTTTGAACTAATTGATGTACACTAGGAGTGCGTCCTACTGGAACTGCAGATGTATCTGGCACTGTCTGATTCAGAGTTTGTACAACTGGTGCATAGGAGTTGCGGGCATCTTCATTTGTCGTTCTTGTGTCTACAGAATGATACGGGGGTGGATGATACATCAATATCTGATGTATGAATACATCATCAAATCATTATTATATGTCACAGCCTTTTCCTTAATAGATGTTCCCTGTCTTTCTATGTAATTTTGCAAAACTGTTCTAGCCACACACATGCAAGAAGACCTTTTTCGGACATAACATGATGACCTGGAGTACCTTAAGGTGGGGCTTCTAAACCCTTTCACACTGGAATAAATTAATCACCTCTCAACACACTTTTAAATGTTTTAAAGAACTTCATTTTCAATCAAATTAAAAAAATCTCAATACTTTTCAATCAAATCAGGAAGTAACTTCTGTTCCCACAATCCTTTTCACAATGGTTTCAACCAATAGTTACATGGCACTGTCCATCAAAACCAGAGTAACTTTACAGAAACCGAACAATACCAGTCTGACACAAGATGACATAAATCTTGTCTCTTGCAGCAGCTCACTCTCCTTTACAATTGTCTCTCATGCAATCGCCTTTCACAGATATGCAAACCTCATTCACTTTCGAATTTACCTCTCACTCAATCGCTCACACACAACTGATGCTAAATATTGTGTGCAAAAACCAAAAACCTGTCTGCCTACTACAGAATAGGGAATCAAACACTTCAAAGCAGCATGGAGTTATACTTTCTTCTGACTATAGCTTTCACAGTTGCACAATGAATGATACTTGACCTGCAGATCTCACTGTGGTTGATACAGGTCCTCCATGTGCACTCAGGAGTCACTTTATACCAACCAAACTCACAATCACTCAAGGAAATACTTTTGGTGCTCTCAATGGCACCTCATGAGCAATACCTACTGCAGGCAAAAAATTAACCAAGTGCCTTCTAAACTTGTGCATTTTCCCAGAATCTTAAGCCACGACAGACTTGTTAATAACAACAAGTACCACTTAGCATTAGCACTACAACCACACAAGTGCAAACACTCTGCAAAATACTTCACTACATCACACTTCATCTAAATCTTCAGGCCAAAGCAATGCAAATGCGAATCCTAGTAATACTCACACATCCCACTTTTGCAACTGATTTTGCTGGCACTTCATCGATCTTCAGAATGCACCATGGGGTAGATTTCGTGTTGGGACAGTTCTGGAATGGGCTCATCTCCCTAACTCTGAACCTAGGCATTTCTACCACCACTTAGGAGAAACCATTCCTCACCATCCCAGATTTGCTGGAGCATATTTCTTTGCAGGACCATGCTTGAACGAGGTTGATGGGTCTTTTGACCAGTGTCTAAGGACATGAAGACATACCTGTCAAAACTTCATGACAGCCAATTAGGTTACAGTGTGACCAATGTGACCACACAAGGAAAACGCAAGTCTGTATCAAAGTCTAAGGGTTTCTCTTACAGCTTGATATTCAAAACAATGTTAATGATTCTCAAAACAAGACTGTAACGATACTGAATCATAACGAGCTGTCTGAATCACAAAAAAATGTTAAAAACAAATCAACATCAAAAACACAAGGCACTCTATGACATCTATACACAATAAAAATATAACAAATTTGGAAAGGAGGGAACAATCTACACCAAATTCGGTTAATCATTTAGAAAACCTATACCTACACTTCAGTTACCTGCACAGGGGACAACCCTATGGATTAGCAAATCCATAAGAAATGTGCTGGGCTAGGCACATGTGGGCATAAAGGCTAAAAGCACAAAAAGGACAAAAAGAATTTGTAAATGGTAATTCTGGGGAAAAAAATAGTTAAACACAGTTGGGGTGATTCCAACTCTGGCGGGCGGCTACCGCCGCCATGCGGGCAAATTTCCGCGGTCCCCATTCCAACATTCCCGCTGGGCCGGCGGGCGCTAACCAAGTTAGTGCCCGCCGGCCCAGCGGGAATGAGGCCGCAACACAGGAGCCGGCTTCGAATGGAGCCGGCGGTGTTGCGGCGGTGCGACGGGTGCAGTTGCACCCGTCGCGCTTTTCACTGTCTGCTAGGCAGACAGTGAAAAGCTGGCCGGGGCCCTGTTAGGGGGCCCCTGCACTGCCCATGCCACTGGCATGGGCAGTGCAGGGTCCCCCAAGGGCCCCAGGACACCCCTTACCGCCAGCCTCTTCCTGGCGGTGAAAACTGCCAGAAACAGGCTGGCGGTACGGGGGTCAGAATCCCCAGGGCAGCGCTGCTTGTAGCACTGCCCTGGCGGATTCTTCCAGCCGGGGCAAAAACAGCGGAATACCGCCGGCCCCGGCAAGGCGACCGCGGCTTTACCGCAGCGGTCAGAATGCCATTTGAAGCACCGCCAGCCTGTTGGCGGTGCTTCCGTCATTCGTGACCCTGGCGGTCCAAGACCGCCAGGGTCAGAATGACCCCCAGTGTGCCAAAAATAGGTAAAAAGTGAAGGCATCAGCATTTCAAAAGCTCGGTCAAGAGTCTTCTTGGGTCTGGGTCAGGGGAAATCTAAGTCTCAGCACGCATTTCAAAGGGCAGGGCAGAAAGAGCTGTACCTTTCAGGGCTCAAAGGACATTGCATGGAGAGAGCTTCAGGGTCCTGCAGGTTCGGACTGAAATCCAACTGGCAGATGGTATATTAAAGTACATAGTTCAAGATGATTTGTCAGTCCATCACTCCATGTTACGAAAACTACATGATTGTCCAATTGAGTGCAGTCACACGATGTAGACCACAACATTTATGAATGTTTGCACAAAAGGCATGTGAGAAACAGCCATCTCAATGTTGTCCACTCATTTTGAAACATTTGTATCACCCTCCAGCCCCCAGTCCTGGATGTCATAGATTCAAGGCTAGCTCCCAAGTCTTACTATGTCTAAAACAAAACAATATCTATTTACTCGCTAGCAATCTCATGAGAATGAATCCTGAAAGAATGTAATGTTAGCAAGAGTTACTAAACATTTTCTCAACAGAATCAAGTAAAATGGCATTGCAAGCCTCACTTAGACTAAGCAAGAGAGAATAAAGGCCACATTCATTGGTTCAACCACCACACATAATATAATTCAAACTACTAATTCAATATACATAACCATAATCAAGGTTCATGTTTATAATAAATGCAAAATAAAATACATTTGTTAATACCCCCTATTAAGTACAAAGTTGAACTACAATTACTACTTTTCAATGTGTCATTTAAAACATTTTTCATCATAAATTCAATATTGTTTTAGTGCAAACTATTAAATTGCATGATTAAGAACAACATGGAAGCAAATTATTTTGTTGAAGATAAAATTGTAGGACTATACCACATTACACAACACCCTTCACTTCAGTGTATGCACATCAATATGGGTTCTCAGTGCACCATTTGACAATCAAAATACTTTGATTATCGAGATGCATATATTGTCATGTGTAGATGATTACTTTGACACTAGGGACAGTACTGAAAATACTGCTACATCACACCCAACTTTGCACAACACAGGAAAGTGAGGATGGGTGTTATGGGTGAATTGGGTTAGGCAAGGGGCAACATTGAAGCGTCTTGTTTACGTGATCCATGTTAACTTGATACACTTTTAGGGTGCTCTGTTAAATGCAGTCTTGGATTAATTGATACACGCACATTAGGGACTCTGCAAAGGCCCACAATATTGTTCTGATTTGGGGTGAGGTTTACACATCAATGGGCTTGCACTTCAGACAAAAAGCTGAGGTACCTAGTGGATAGGAAAACTCAATCTATATTCATCTGAGTCAGGGAAAGATGATACACTCAGGGCAGCGAAAGAGTCCACTAAGCAAAAATACTTGGTTGCTTTATCATTCACATTTGTTTACGAATAGACGAAAAATCTTTCCTCCTCAAAGAATCGGTTCCTTCTTCTGCTTCCATTTCACACTGGGTGGTTATGAGAGTGCTGTAGCCATTTATTATGATGATCGTGCTTTGTCGACCAGTGCTTGAAATGGAAAAAAATAAGTGCAGGTACTAATCAAATTTAATGGAGGAGTCAGGGATTGGGGTGTGGTTAAAGGCACTGAGACAAGAATGCTAATGGGCTGCAAATACGAAACTCTGCAAATCCACTGAACATATGAAGTTATTTTTTTACTTTGTCAAATGTTCCAAATCTGTGGTGGTGAAATGCTTATAAATGCATAGATATTGCTATGCATATATTTTTTATGGCTTCTATGGACTGGCGTTTGCCCATGACATTTGACAAATGACGGAAATGCCTTTATGAAAATATTTCACCTGATCTCTACTGAAAAAATATCCCTGATTAGCTCCAAAAGACACACAAGCCCACACATTAACAAAGGGGTATGCAAACAAAATAGACAAAAGCAGATAACAGCTCAGATAATCTTATGCAGTGATAACGATCTACACAAATATTCACAAAGTTTCCACACAATCCAGCACAGATTTTTTGTGTTATTTGCTCAGTCTGGGAGTAGATATTGAAGGTGAAGCAGATGCAGTAGCACGGGATGTACCAATGGGGGTAACGTATAGTTCTCGGCTTCACAACTGTGAAGGATTCTGACTCGACAGACCAATCAATAGAAGGTAACATAGCGGAAGTGTGGGTATTGGATTTCATACCACTTTGCAGTGTTGGAATCTGAGAGCGTTATTTGAAGGTAGCGATTTCTCAATAAATGAGCTCCAGAGGCCACCTCACAGGACGCCTGGCTGATCTCTGTGAAGATTAAGGCCTTGACGTTGGTTTACCTGTGAAAGGATGGGCTTAAATAACATCCTGCTTCTTTAGATCTGCCTAGAAGGGCTTTGTTGTCATGTAGGTGCAGATGTCAGGTGGTTGAAGCCACACCAACAGACATGTGGCTGTTAACTGCCACACGTGCGACCTGCTCCAAAGCACAGGAAAAATACCAGAACAGGACAGGTAGACAGATTATACACAGAACTGCCTTCCTATACTGATACAGCTTAACATACTCAGCCAGTGGAAGTGGTTTGTGAGTAGGATGGCAATGCACGCGTGCTCACACTACTCGATCATACTAGCAGGTGAAGACGTTGCTCTCTGTTTGCTGATTGCAGCACAAGTTCTGAAGTCGGATCACACCCTGCAGAAAGCCAATAAGCTGACCTATGGTGCTAAATCGCAGGTCCTTAATAAGTAAATTTACAAGGGGACGGGTATAGGTCAATGAACCTTTTGATTAGTTTAGGGTGTTCTTGCCATGGTTTCAGTAGAGAATCAATAGTCAACAAACACGATAATCAATAATCATTAATCAAAATCATTAATCAAGGGAGACCTTAAATTTTCACACATCATGACTCTTCAGCCATGAATACCCACACCTTTAGTTATAAATTTAGTAATTTATTTCCCTTATGTTAACAATACTAAATCAGGAATCTTAATCATCAACTCAAATAAAAAAATGTTAATAATGCTTTTTAACAGCAAGTCACAAGAAAAATGATCTAATCAAAGCTTGAATCAAAAGACATTCCAAGTCATCAACACAAAACTTTAGTAAAACCCAATTAATTTTAGTTAACGAGGTCCATAAAGTTCAGCAAATTTGTCTATTGTCGTTTGAGTAACCTCAACTAACACAGATTAGCATCAGCATGTGTGGCTTCATGCAAAACAATTTTAGAGCACAAATTTAGGAAACATCTACCTAAAGAAAGTATTAAGGCAGCACAGTTGATACCTAAAAGAAATGGCATAAAAATGCAATTCAGTCAATGTCTTATCTATTTACCCACTGTATGGATCAGCAAGCAGAATCAGTCATTGTCCTCAGGTCATCAATCCATCAGCATCACATCAGGTTCTCTGTCAGAGAGTATGGGCCCAATGACAGAATCTCGAATCTCTTCTTCGCTGTAATCTGAATAAGGTTAAATCTGCCTAGAATCTCCCCAAAATCTGAATCTGCTCTCTCCTGTCATGTTGTTATATCAAAGTTCACCAAACTCTCCCCCAATTTCCAATTGGTCAATTAATCATGCGTTATTACACTGTCCAATGATGTCCATATACCAAATCTATAAATTTTTAAATTTCTCAGTTCACATGTTGTTGATTGGTCTGCTTTACGATGTGCTCATCATCCGTCTCGTCAGGTATTAATTTTGTTGCATCTTCGTCTCCAGTCAGTGTCTTCATTGTTCGCGTCCTGGGAAAGTACATCTCATGCATATTACACATGTTTGCAACATTTCTAGAGACATCATCTTCTGTCCGTCGGTTCCCATAGAAAGCTTCTGCTAAGCATTTTATTAAAGCAATGAACAGTTCACTCTGTCAGCATTTTGAATTAAACACTAAGAAATACAGCTTCTGGATAAGGCCTGACAAAACTAGGCCAAGACACTCGCTAAGTTGGGGACTACAATTAATAAGCAAAACATAATTCATAACCTTCAATATGGCATATTACTTCCATAATCTAGTACATTTTCAATATTTCATATGGATTAATGATATTTTAGTAAATTTCAGGAACACGGGTGGCCATTCTTCGAGGTCACATTTTCAAACGTGCTCATTCATTTTCTACGTTATTCATTTTTCTACATAAGTCATTATTCAAAATATGTATACATTCATAAAAAAATTCTAATTAAGACATCTGCTTCAGCAATGGTTTAGTCAAACCTAACTCCAGAACTACTGCTAGGCCCCTGTGAGTACCGGTACTCTCCCTGTCTATGGGGAAGCCCTGGTACTGCATGGAAGAAAACTGAACAGTGTTGGTACTCCATGCTTTCGAGTACCGACCCATTGTAGGAGGCTGGCCCGGCTTATAGTGAGCACCTGATGGCACTTACACCTTGTGGCAGGTCCAGTTATCCCTTAGTAGTAGATTAGTAGTGTTCTAGCTGCTTAGGCTGATAGAGATAGCTATAGCAGAGCCGCTTAGGCTGAACTAGGAGACATGCAAAGCTCCTACTATACCACTTATATCATATAACAATATGGTGGTCAACACTCCGACCGCCACGGAGGTACAGACAAGCAGCGCGGCGGTCACCGCCAACAGACAGGCGGGAGACAATGTACCGCCCACAGTATCACAACCCGCCAATCCGCCACCTTTTCCGGGGCAGATTCACCGTGGATAAAAACACGGCGGAAACAGCTTTTGCAATGGGAAAACGCTCACCTTAACACACTCCATGAGGAAGGAGGCCACCATGGAGCCCGAACTACAAATACTCCCTGCGCTTGTCTTCCTGCTCCTCTACGATCACCAGCAACGTAGGTTCCAAAGACAACGGTGAGTACTGCACCTACCCCCACCCCCAACCTGACCCTCACCCACTACAACACACACACCAATGCATTTCCAAACAGCACAGTAACAACCCACAACCCCCCCGGAAAAATGCAAAGGCAAAAGGAAATCAGTTCAAACATTGTAATGTATCAAAATACAGTAACCTACTAAATACAGATATATATACACTTTCCAAATATATAAATCACGATTAGTAGTGCAAGTATGCATATTTCAATGTCTGTGGACCACTGGGCCCAAAATGCATGGGTGAGGCCCACACTAGATACCTGTCCACAAACGGAGAGAACACTGCAGGGGCATCAGATAGAAATACAACAGGCACTCAGGGGGAAGGGAAGGGGGGGGCACCTCAGCCTGATTACAGCACCACGCCAGATCCACGACGGGGCTCCATGGCCATTGATGTATCCTGGGGAGTGCAAAGCCACAGTCTCTCAAGTCTCTACAGTGGGTGGTTTGCCCACTCTTACATCCTGGGAGTGCAAAGTCACAGTCTCTCAAGTCTCTACTTTGGGTGGTTTGCCCACTGTTACATCCTGGGGAGTGCAAAGTCACAAGGGCATATTTATACTCCGTTTGCGCCGAAATTGCGTTTTTTTTAACGCAATTTTGACGCAAAACTAACTCCATATTTATACTTTGGCGTTAGACGCGTCTAGCGCCAAAGTCCATGGAGTTAGCGTCATTTTTTAGCGTGGACACCTACTTTGCGTTAATTATATGCAAGGTAGGCGTTCCCGTCTAAAAAATCGACTCCGAGGCATGTGTGTGGGATTTATACTCCCGGGCAAAAATCACGCCCGGGAGTGGGCGGGTCTAAAAAACCAGCATTAGCGCCGGATTTTAACGCCTGGGTCAGGGCAGGCGTTAAGGGACCTGTGGGCTCAGAATGAGCCCAGAGGTGCCCTCCCCTGCCCCCAGGGACACCCCCTGCCACCCTTGCCCACCCCAGGAGGACACCCAAGGATGGAGGGACCCACCCCAGGGACATTAAGGTAAGTTCAGGTAAGTGTTTTAAAAAAAAAAAAAATTGGCATAGGGGGGCCTGATTTGTGCCCCCCTACATGCCACTATGCCCAATGACCATGCCCAGGGGACAGAAGTCCCCTGGGCATGGCCATTGGGCAAGGGGGCATGACTCCTGTCTTTGCTAAGACAAGAGTCATTTCAATGGGGTTGGGAGTGAAAAAAAATGGCGCAAATCGGGTTGAGGCCATTTTTTTGCCTCATCCTGACTTGCACCATTTGTGGACGCCCATACGCCATTTTCCCCCTACGCCGGCGCTTCCTGGTGTACGTCGTTTTTTTTAACGCACACCAGACAGCGCCGGCGGCTAACGCCGGCTAACGTCATTCAATAAATACGGCGCCCGCATGGCGCTTCAGAATGGCGTTAGCCGGCGCTAATTTTTTTGACGCAAAACTGCGTTGGCGCAGTTTTGCGTCAAAAAGTATAAATATGGGCCACAGTCTCTCAAGTCTCTACAGTGGGTGGTTTGCCCACTGTTACATCCTGGGGAGTGCAAAGCCACAGTCTCTCAAGTCTCTACAGTGGGTGGTTTTCCCACTGTTACATCCTGGGGAGTGCAAAGTCACAGTCTCTCAAGTCTCTACAGTGGGTGGTTTGCCCACTGTTACATCCTGGGGAGTGCAAAGCCACAGTCTCTCAAGTGGATGCAGGTCTCCACTTGTTCTGGAGGGGGACTGGTGCCCAGAGTGCTTCATCCTGTGAAGGACAGACAGAGTGGATGCAGGTCTCCACTAGTTCTGGAGAGGGACTGGTGCCCAGAGTGCTTCATCCTGTGAAGGACTGACAGAGTGGATGCAGGTCTCCACTGGTTCTGGAGGGGGACTGGTGCCCAGAGTGCTTCATCCTGTGAAGGACAGACAGAGTGGATGCAGGTCTCCACTGGTTCTGGAGGGGGACTGGTGCCCAGAGTGCTTCATCCTGTGAAGGACAGACAGAGTGGATGCAGGTTTCCACTGGTTATGCTCAGAGTGCATCACGCTCCCTGTGACGGTCCCAGTTCCATCACTGCCCCAGCTGCACATGGGCTAACGATGCTTGATTTGGTGGTGCTTTGCTCTGTTCAGCGGTCTTCACCATGGCGGTCTTTGCCCTGTTCAGCGGTGCTTTGCCATGTCGGTCTTTGGCCTGGTCAGCGGTGCTTTGCCATGTCGGTCTTTGCCCTGTTCAGCGGTGCTTTGCCATGTCGGTCTTTGGCCTGGTCAGCGGTGCTTTGCCATGTCGGTCTTTGGCCTGTTCAGCAGTGCTTTGCCATGTCGGTCTTTGGCCTGGTCAGCGGTGCTTTGCCATGTCGGTCTTTGGCCTGTTCAGCGGTGCTTTGCCATGTCGGTCTTTGGCCTGTTCAGCGGTGCTTTGCCATGGCGGTCTTTGCCCTGTTCAGCGGTCTTCACCATGGCGGTCTTTGGCCTGTTCAGCGGTCTTTACCATGGCGGTCTTTGGCCTGTTCAGCGGTGCTATGCCATGTCGGTCTTTGGCCTGTTCAGCGGTGCTTTGCCATGGCGGTCTTTGCCCTCTTCAGCGGTCTTCACCATGGCGGTCTTTGCCCTGTTCAGCGGTGCTTTGCCCTGTTCAGTGGTCTTCACCATGGCGGTCTTTGGCCTGTTCAGCAGTGCTTGCCTTTGCTGTCTCTGACCTGTGCAGCGGTGTGTGGCATTACGGTCCCTCAGTGCCCAGCGGGGCTGTGGCTGCCGGGGCCATCCAGGTCACTGACTCTGGCGGTGGACTCCTGACCAGTGACGATACTGGTGCCCTCCAGGGCACTGACTCTGGCAGTGGTCTCCTGACCAGTGACGATACTGGTGCCCTCCATGGCACTGACTCTGGCGGTGGTCTCCTGACCAGTGACGATACTGCTGCCCTACAGGGCTTTGACTCTGGCGGTGGTCTCCTGACCAGTGACGATACTGGTGCCCTCCAGGGCACTGACTCTGGCAGTGGTCTCCTTATCCAGTGACGATACTGCTGCCCTCCAGGGCACTGACTCTAGCGGTGGTCTCCTGACCAGTGACGATACTGCTGTCCTTCAGGTCACTGACTCTGGCGGTGGTCTCCGGACCAGTGACGATACTGCTGGCGGTGGCGTCTGACCCGGCGGGGACAATGGCGGCCTTCTCCGCCGTGCTGCTCTTCCCAGACTTTGGAGACTTCTTCGGCCCCTTCACCACCTTGCGAGGAGTCACAGCTGACTCGGCACTCCCCCCGGGAGACTTGTGAGCTGTTTTGCTGGCAGGAGTCTTCACCCTCTCCCGTCGGCCACTTTCCAACTTAAGGTGCATTACAGGGGGTGGACTGGCAGTGCTTTGGCTCCGTGTCACACTGGCTGCCCTGGTGGCCGGTGCACTCCACACACCTTTAACACGCACCATGCACCACTGGTACCGGACTTTTTTTGGCTGAGGTGCTACTACGGGACCTATGAATTGGCGGGGTGGGGGTGGTGGGAAAGAGGTAAACGTTGCTCAGGAAGAGTTTCTGACGAGCACTGGGATGGGTAGCCGGAGGGGGTCTTGGAGTGGAGGAAGAGGAGGTGGTTGTAGGAGGTGTCACTTTAGCTGTTTTGGGTGCAGGTGCAGGTACTGGAGGCTGTCGTGAGGTGGATGGATGTTGGGTGTGTGGGTGTCCGCGTTTGTGGACTTTGGGAGGGGGCATCACAGACACACTGGGAGAGGACACAGGGGACGTGTAAATGGGAGTGGGAGTGGTGAGTGCAGGTGAGCGGGGTGTGGTTCTGGGTGTTCTGGTGCGAGTCCTAGTGGCTGTAGATGTAGTGCATGCAGGTGAGAGTGTAGACGAGACTGGGAGGGAGGAGGGAGACAATGAGGAGGGGGACACAGTGGAGGCAGTGGATGTTGCTGTGTCTGTATGTGGGTGATGCTTGTGTGAGTGCCTGTGGGTTGTGTGGTGCTTATGTTTGCCTGAGCTACTTTTGTGTGTTGGGGTCTGTGCATGCTTGTCTGATGGTGTGCTTGGGATAGGCTGGGGTACAGGGGATTGGGTCTGGGGGGAGGAAGTTGGAGGAGGGAGGCTAGACACAGGGGCAATGGCTGCCATCAGTGCTGAGGCCAGAGATTGCAGGGTTCGATGAAGGGCAGCCTGACCAGAATGAATGCCCTCCAGGAATGCATTACCGTGTTGCAACTCCCTTTCTACACCCTGGATGGCATTCACAATGGTAGACTGCCCAACAGTGAGTGACCTGAGGAGGTCAATGGCCTCCTCACTGAGGGCAGCAGGGGTGACTGGGGCAGGGCCTGAGGTGCCTGGGGTGAAGGTGATGCCCACCCTCCTGGGTGAGCGGGCACGGAGCGAAGGCTGAGGGGCTGCTGGGAGGACAGTGCTGGTAGGGGGGGTGGCAGCTGTACCTGTTGAAGTGGGGGGCACAGATGGTGCCGCCACCACAAGGGAGCTCCCATCGGCGGACGAGTCCGTGTCGCTGTTTGGTGATCCGGTGACCGACGTGAAGCTCCCCTCGCCCTCCCTCCCACTGGTGTATTCAGAGTCTGTGGTGTGGCCCTCCATGGCCATGTGGGATGCAGCTCCCTCGTGCTCCGGTGCTACTGTACCTCCGCCTGATGATGCTGATGCACAAAAGAACAAGGAGAGCACAAAAAGAGGGGGGGGGGACAGAAGAAAGAAAGGTTGAGTGCATGGCTTACCGCTACTGTTGGCGAACAATACAGACACAGCAGCCCCCTGCACTACGCCATGCTCTTGGCCTCTACAGATGCAATTCCTGGGATCTGGCCTACATGGCTATGGTGGACATCTGCACACATAGATGACACAGGGGCATGTATACCTGTACTTGGCACTCTACAGAGGTGGGGTGGAGTGCCACATGGCCTGCATTCCGGAGGGGCCTAGCCTGCGTAACTCGCCCTGGCCTAGGGAAACCCACAGCCCTCCTCCCCCACCCAGACCCCTCCACTGCGCGCAAAGTCCGCAGAATGAGAGTGTACTCACCCCCTTGTGTCTGCTGTGATGCCCTCAAGCGCCCATCCAACTCAGGGTAGGCCACCGCCAGGATCCGGAATATCAGGGGGGTAATGGTGCGATGGGCACCCCTCCCACATTGGGAGGCCATTCCCAGCTGAGCCTCCGCCGTCTTCTTGCTCCAGCGGCGAATGTCCTCCCATCTTTTACAGCAGTGGGTGCCCGTCTCTGGTGGACCCCCAGGGTCCGGACGTCCTTGGCGATGGCACGCCAAATGTCCTATTTCTGGTGGGCGCTGACCTACAAGACATGTACAGGGGAAGAAGAGAAGTCATTAACAACTGCACCGTCGAAGTGAGTGGCCCCCATCCCTACCCTTGCCATGTGACACATGCATTCACAGTCCTTCATGGTCGCTGAACTCTGCCCCCTTGCTACTGACATCCAGCCCTCTCCACCCAGCATAGCCCATACAACGTGCTCCCTGTGTACTTACCTGTTGGTCTGGAGGACCGTAGAGTAGCGTGTACTGGGGAGGACCCCGTCAACTAGCTTCTCCAACTCCTGAGCAGTGAAGGCAGGGGCCTTTCCCCAGACGCAGCAGCCATTGTCTCTTCCAGACCGAGGTCACAGCAGCACTTGCAGTGTAGGTCCTCTCCTGTCGAAGATCAGGTATCGAGTGATTGAACAGATAGAAAATGGCGGTCACGTCCGCGGCGGTGACGTCCGCGGTGGTGCGTATCATCACCGCCGGCGCACTTCATCATTGGCTCCTGGGACCCATAGGGTCCAATGTTAACCAATGCAGCATTGCGCCGCGGTCTACGACCGCCTACAGCGACGGTGTACAATGCCAGCGCAGATACCTCACATCCCATTGTCCCACTTTAGAGGTCAGGCAGCCGCCATTTCAGGGGCCCACATGACTTCATTTACTACTGCGTCACACATACCTAGGCCTACACTCAACACACATACAGGAAGAGTTTTGTATTTGGTGTCGTGTTCTGTGTAGCTGTAGGTACATACCTGGGAATTTGTTGACTCTGTGGTCACTCTTGTCCTTCCTAGGCACCGTCAGCTGGGACATTTGAGGAGATGGCGGAATGCTCCGGTGTACCGACCGCTGGTGGACCTGTTAACAATGGAGGAGCGACATTTGATCATCACCTACAGGTTTGACTGTGCCACAATCCAGGAACTGTGTACCCAGTTGGAGCCAGACCTGATCTCACCAATCCGCCATCCCACAGGAATACCCCCTGAAGTGCAGGTGATATCAGTGCTCCATTTCCTTGCAAGTGGATCATTTCAAACAACTGTGGCCATGGCATCAGGGATGTCCCAGCCTATGTTTTCCAACGTGTTGTCCAGAGGGTTGTCTGCCCTTCTGAAACACGGAAGGAGCTACATCGTTATCCCTCAGGTGGAGGATTTGGCTACAGTGAAAGGTGACTTCTATGCCCTGGGACATATCCCCAACATCATAGGTGCTATTGATGGCACCCATGTAGCTCTGGTCCCCCCACGCAGGAGTGAACAGGTGTACAGGAACCGGAAGAGTTTTCATTCGATGAATGTACAGATGGTATGTTTGGCAGACCAGTACATCTCCCAGGTGAATGCTATGTTCCCTGGCTCAGTGCATGACGCCTACATCCTGCGGAATAGCAGCATCCCGTATGTGATGGGTCAACTCCAGAGGCACTGGGTGTGGCTATTAGGGGACTCTGGTTACCCCAACCTGTCCTGGCTATTGACCCCAGTGAGGAATCCCAGGACCAGGGCAGAGGAACGCTACAATGAGGCCCATGGGCGGACTAGGAGGGTGATCGAGCGGACCTTCGGCCTCCTTAAGGCCAGGTTCAGGTGCCTCCATATGACAGGTGGTTCCCTATTCTACTCACCGAAGAAGGTGTGCCAGATCATCATCGCCTGCTCGATGCTTCACAATCTTGCTTTGCGACGCCAGGTGCCTTTTCTGCAGGAGGATGGTCCAGATGACGGTGTTGTCGCAGCTGTGGACAGTGATGAGGAGGACGCTGAGGAAGAAGACATAGACAACAGGGAGTCAGTCATACAGCAATATTTCCAGTGACACACAGGTGAGAACAATTTTTTTACTATCACATTCACTTTCACACTTCTACCTCTATCCTGTCTGTCAATTAGTAGCAGTAATTGGTAACTGAGCTGTACATTTCCATTACGGTTTCACAGGTGTGGTTACCAACGTGTGTCATCTGCTTGCATCCTTCATGTACTTGTGATGTGTGACATAGGTATGTTGGCATTACATTTGAAAACACATTTTGTCACTGTCATTGCTAATACAAATTTTCAAAATCACAGACTGACTCCAGATTGTTTTGTGGTTCAAGGGTGTTTATTGAAGTGCTAATTATTGGAGGGGGTGGCAAAATGGTGATGGGTGATGGTGGAGGAATGTCCATGGCAGAGTCCAGTCTATTAGTCTCACAGGTGCACTGCCCATATGGGCATAGGAAGTGGAGCTGGGGCAGTCTGGACAGGGTAACAAAATGAGACAATGGGAGGACAATCAGGGTGGTCTCATTTCTTAACGGGGGTCTTGCCATCTTGCGCTGTCCTGTTCCTGGATCTCAGGGACCGCTTGCAGGGTGGTTCTCCATCTGCAGGGGGTGGGGTGCTGGTGTGGTGGTCCTGTGGCGGGACGTCCTATCCACTAGTGCCAGCGGAGGTGGTGGGCAGTTTATCGTCCATGCTAGTGTCAGGGGCCCCTTGGAGTGCCACGGTGTCCCTCATGGTCTTTTGTATGTCCTTCAGCACCCCTACAATGGTGCCCAGGGCGGAGCTGATGGTTCTGAGCTCCTCCCTGAACCCCAAATAATGTTCGGCCTGCAGGCGCTGGGTCTCCTGAAACTTGGCCAGGACCATAGCCATCGTCTCTTGGAAGTGGTGGTATGCTCCCATGATGGAGGAGAGGGCCTCGTGGAGGGTGGGTTCCCTAGGCTTGCCCGCCCCCTGTCGAACAGCAGCCCTCCCAGTTCCCCTGTGTCCCTGTGCCTCCGTCCCCTGGACCATGTGCCCACTACCACTGCCCCCAGGTCCCTGTTGTTGTTGGGGTGGTGGGTTACCCTGGGTTCCCTGTAGTGGTGGACACACCGCTGACAGACGTGTCCTGGGGAGGGAGGTATGGGCCCGCTGGGTGGGTGCTGTGCTGGTGTTACCAGAGGGTGGAAGGTCAGTGTTGGGCTGTGCCTGTGCAAGGGGAACCGACTGTCCTGAGGCCCACGATGGTCCGGGCTGGTCATCTGGATCCAGTTGGCCAGAGCTGCTGTCGTCACTGTGGGCCTCTTCTGTGGGTGGAGTGCAGATGTCTGGACCCTCCTGTGTGGTGACGTTACGTAGTGGTCCTGCAGGGGTATAAGAGCATGATTATTGCATGTGTGTGTGTCATGGTGTGCAATGGGTGGGTGTGCGTGTACCCCAGTGCAAGCATTCCTGTGTGGGGGCTTGTATGATGATGGTTGGGGGGTTGTTATGGGTATGTGCAGTGAGCATGCTTTAGTCCTGGGTGTCCATGCTTAGTTGTGTCATGCAGGGCTTGGTGTTGGGATGGGTGGTTTGTGTTATGAGTACATTAGTGAGGAGTTGGAGCGATAGGGGAGGGGGGGAGGGTGGGGGTGTGTGATAGCATGCAGGTAGGGTGGGGATATGATAGTTAAGATTTGACTTACCAGTGTCCATTTCTCCACTGACTCCTCCGAGGCCCTCAGGATGCATGATAGTCAAGACCTGCTCCTCCCATGTTGTTAGTTGTGGGGGAGGAGGTGGGGGTCTGCTGCCAGTCCGCTGAATCGCGATGTTGTGCCTGGAGACCACTGAACGCACATTCCCCCGTAGGTCGTTCCACCTCTTCCGGATGTCCTCCCGATTTCTTGGATGCTGTCCCACAGCATTGACCCTGTCGATGATTCTTCACCATAGCTCCATCTTCCTGGCTATGGAGGTGTGCTGCACCTGTGCTCCAAATAGCTGTGGCTCTACCTGTAGGATTTCCTCCACCATGACCCTGAGCTCCTCCTCGGAAAACCTGGGGTGCCTTTGGCGTGACATGGGGTGGTGTAGGTGATGTGTGGGGTGGTGTATGAGTTGATGACTGTGGTGATGTCTGGTGGTGTGGGGTGTTTTGAGCGTGGATGTTGTATGGGTGATGGTGTTGTGTGCCTCTGTGTGGTGGGGTTGTCTATTGCTGTAGTCTCTCTCTGGCCTTCTTTCCGATTTTTGGGTCGTAGGGGTTTGTGGGTAATGTGGGTGTGTGTTTTATATTGTGTTGGGTGTGTGGGAGTGTTGTTTGTATGTGTATCAGGTGTGTGTATTTGGAATTGTCCAATGTGGCTGTGGTTTGGAGATGTGTGTGTATTTTAAGCGCAGCAGTGTGTACCGCCAATGGAATACCGCGGGTGAAAGACCGCTGCGTGGATTCGTGGGTCGTGATAGCATGGGCGTGTTTCTGTTGGCGTGACGGTGGAGGAATTGTTTTCGCCAGTTTATCACTGACCTTTGGTGTGGCGGAGTTGTGTGAGTGTCTGAATTTCGGCGGATTCCGTGCTGTGGGTCATAATAGCTGTGGCGGAATTCCGCTGCGGTGTATTTGCGGTCTTCTGCACGGCGGTAAACGGCTTTTACCGCCAATGTTGTAATAACCCCCTATATCATAAGAATCACAATACTCAGATTTTCTAAAAATAAAGGTACTTTCTTTTAGTGACAATATGTCGGAAATATCTTTGAGGATATACTCCCTTAAAATACACAAAATATACACACAAGCCAAAATCAGGTAAGGAAACAGTTAGAAAAGTAGTGCAAACATTGTAGAATACAATAGGATGCAATAGGCCTAGGGACAACACAAACCATATACCCCTTGCCTAGTGTAGTGTGTAGAGGGCCGCTGGGAGGGTAAGAAAACACTAAGGGTGTCCAAGATAAACCACCCCAAGACACTGAAAAGTAGGAGTAAAGTGACCCTACTTCTCCAGACACACACTAAAGTTGTGATAGGAGATTCTGCAAAGACCACAACTGACTGCAAAGCACTGAAGACGGATTCCTGGACCTGAGGACCTATAAAGTAAGGGGAGCAAGTCCAAGAGTCACAAAAGTTTCCAGGTGGGACAAGAATCAACTAAACCCCGGATGAAGGTACAAAATGGCTGCCTCTGGGTGGAAGAAGCTGAAGATTCTCCAACAACGAAAGATGCCAGGAACTTCTCCTTTGCACAGAAGATGTACCACGGAAGGCTGAAGGAGGCAGAGTTGTTTCTTTGCAGAAAGACAACAAACAAGCCTTGATAGCTGCAAAGGTTGCGGTTGAAGAAAATGGATACTGCATGGGCCCAGGAAGGACCAGGCGGTCTCCACTTGGAAGAGGAGACAGAGGGGGACCTCAGCAACACAGAGCGCCCACGCAGAAGAAGGCAACGCCCGCAAAAGTACTTGAACATGGGTTCAAGAAAACTGAGCATGGTGGTTGTCTGAACACTACAAAGGAGGGCCCCACGAAGCCGGTGGTCAACTCAGCGGGTTCAGCAATGCAGGACGGAGTGCTGGGGACCTGGGCTGTGTTGTGCATGAAGGATTCCTCGTAAAAGTGCACAGAAGCCCTAGCAGCTGCAGTTCACACAGTACACAGGATTACTGTCTGGCAAGGGGAGGCAAGGACTTACCTCTGCCAAATTTGGACAGATGGACCACTGGACTGTCGGGGTCACTTGGATCCAGCACCTGTGTTCCAGAGACCACGCTCATCATGATGAGAGGTTGACCCAGAGGACTGGTGAAGCAGAAGTTTGGTGCCTGCGTTAGCAGGGGGAAGATTCCGTCGACCCACAGGAGATTTCTTCTTGGCTTCCAGTGCAGGATGAAGGGAGACAGCCCCCAGAGCATGCACCAACAGGAAACAGTCGAGAAAGCCTGCAGGATTAGGTGCTACAATGTCGCTGGTAGTCTTCTTGCTACTTTGTTGCAGTTTTGTAGGCGTCCTGGAGCAGTCAGCGGTCGATCCTTGGCAGAAGTCAAAGAAAGAGAAGCAGAGGAACTCTGGTGAGCTCTTGCATTCATTATCTGAGGAAAAGCCCACAGGAGAGACCCTAAATAGCCCTCAGAGGAGGATTGGCCACCTAGTCATGTAAGCACCTATCAGGAGGGGTCTCTGACATCACCTGCTTGCACTGGCCACTCAGAGGCCTCCCTTGTGACCTCTAGATTCAAGATGGCAGAGGTCTGGGACACACTGGAGGAGCTCTGGGCACCACCCCTGGGGTGGTGATGTACAGGGGAGTGGTCAATCCCCTTTCCTATGTCCAGTTTCGCGCCAGAGCAGGGCCGGGGGTTCCCTGAACCGGTGTAGACTGGTTTATGAAAGGAGGGCACCATCTGTGCCCTTCCAAGCATTTCCAGAGGCCAGGAGAGGCTACTCCTCTCAGGCCCTTAACACCTATTTCCAAAGGGAGAGGGTGTAACACCCTCTCTCAGAGGAAATCCTTTGTCCATCCTTCCTGGGACTGGGCTGCCCAGACCCCAGGAGGGCAGAAGCCTGTCTGTGGGTTGGCAGCGCGGTAGCTGCAGTGAAAACCCCAGACAGCTGGTTTGGCAGTATCCAGGGTTCATGCTGGAGCCCCGGGGATGCATGGGACTGGCACCCGAATACCAGATTTGGCATGGGGGGACAATTCCATGATCTTAGACATGTTACATGGCCATATTCGGAGTTACCATTATCAAGCTATATATCGGTATTGACCTGTATGTAGTGCACACGTGTAATGGTGTCCCCGCACTCACAAATTCTGCGGAAATTGCCCTGAACTATGTGGGGACACCTTGGCTAGTGCCAGGGTGCCCTCACACTTAGTAACTTTTCACCTAACCTTCATCAAGTAAGGGTTAGACATATAGGTGACTTATAAGTTACTTAGGTGCAGTGTAAAATGGCTGTGAAATAACATGGACGTTATTTCACTAAGGCTGCAGTGGCAGTCCTGTGTAAGAATTGTCTGAGCTCCCTATGGGTAGCAAAAGAAATGCTGCAGCCCATAGGGATCTCCTGGAACCCCAATACCCTTGCCACCTAGGTACCATATACTAGGGAATAATAAGGGTTTTCCAGTGTGCCAATTAGAATTGCTGAAAATGGTCACTAGCCTATAGTGACAATTTTAAAGACAGAGAGAGCATAAGCACTGAGGTTCTGATTAGCAGAGCCTGAGTGACACAGTTAGTCATTGCACAGGGACACACATCAAGGCCACAAACTATGAGCACTGGGGTCTTGGCTAGCAGGATCCCAGTGAGACAGGCAAAAACAAACAGACACACAGGTAAAAGTGGGGGTAACATGCCAGGCAAGAAGGTACTGTTGTCTACTAATGCTAATAGACAGTATGTCTGAGTGAAAATGTTAATAGGCAGATATAATCTTGTGGAAATCCCAAATGTTGCATTACATGAAACGTGTGAAAGTTTCAATATGTCACAGTGAAAGTTTGCATGCTTTTTTGAGGAAGACTGGCTCAAGCAGAAAATGTCACAGAGAGGCAGTATCTTCTCAAATGAGACAGCTTCTCCACTAACTAATCTTTTGCATGTGTCTTTCATAGCTGTTTTGTAGGAGTATATCTGTGAGGAGAAATTCAATCAAGATACTGATGAAATGTATTTCAACTGCTATGCATTCCTGCGTAAAAATCGGCATATTTTGTGCAAGAAATGCAAATTTGGCACCCCTTTGGTTAAAAGTCATAGGGGGTCATTTTGACTTCGGCGGTCTTTTTTAAAGACCGCCGAGGGACCGCCGTGCGGAAGACCGCCAGTGGTGGTGGTTTGCCGCTCGGCCTATTATGACCGTTGGCAGCTCTCCGTCCTTTTACGGACGGAGAGCCGCCAACAGCCATACTGGTGGGAGGCGGGGAAGTGGAGGTTGCTCCACCTCCACCGCCACGCCAACAGAACACCGCCCAGCGAATCACGACCTGTGATTCGCCGCGGCGGTGTTCTGTTGGCGGTGTGGTGTCGGCGGACCTGCCCCCATGGCTCCCGTCCCCTCCCGGAGGATCGTCGGACCAGGTAAGTCAATCGTCCGTGAGGGGAGGTGGGTGGGGGGGTGTTGTGTGTTGTGTGGGTGCATGGGGGTGTGCATGTGTGTATGTAGAGTGGGTGTGTGAGTGCGTGTATGCCTGCGGGGGTGTTGTGTGTATGGGAATGTGTGCGTGTATGTCTGTGGGTATGTCTGTATGGATGTGTGCATGTATGTTTGAATGTGGGTGTGCGTGTATGACTGTGTGTGTGGAAGTACGCATGTATGTCAGCGTGTGTGCGTGTAAGTATGTAGGTGGTGCCTGCGTGCGTGTCGTGTGGGTATGGGTGAAGTGATTTTGGGGGTCGGGGTGGGGAGGGGGGCCCTGCCACCTTTGGGGGGTGGCAGGGGTGGTGGGGGGTAGGGGAGGGAGTCGGGGTGGGTGTGGGGGTGGGGGAGACCCCTATCAGTGCCAGGGAAGGAATTCCCTGGCACTGATTGTGCTTACCGCCATGGATTTCATGGCGGTTCAAACAGCTGGAAATCCACTGCGGTAAGCCGGGTCCAAATACTGCTGGTGGTATAGTGAAGGCCGCCGGGCTGGAGACCCAGGTGAACCGGCGGATGACCATGGCGGTAACCGCCATGGTCATAATTCCACAAAGTAAGACTGCCAGCCTGTTGGCGGTTTTACCGCCGGTTCTCCGCCTTCCACCAGGGTCATAATGACCCCCGTAGTTGTGTTGGAGCAGATTTGATTGCAGTAGAGGTCTGAAGAACAAATGCTCTTCCAGCGCTGTCTGTGAGAGCTCAGACAGAGTAAAGTAACTAAAGCTGTATGATAGACAACAAAATGAATGCCACATGGGGATTACGGCCATACAGTCCTAGAATAAGCTGGATATAATTTCTATATTTTATTTTCAATTAAGAAATAATTTAATGAAACCGCTGCCAGCAAGTAGTATAACAAAGTTAATTAATTCATCAAGTAAAAGCAATTGAACATCATCAGTCAGTTTAATTGAAGCGCAGACGTGACAATCAATTCTAGTTAATTGATGTGCATGGCTTTTTCTTTATAATGTATATATTAGTGTTTAAAACATTATTCAGTTATATAACAGTAGAATATGCAATGTGTTATAAAACATACCCTTCTCAGCATTTTTTATTTTTTACAAATCAAATGTAGCATATAGCAGTAATGTACTTCCTGCTACACATGTTAAATATTAATGTTAGGATGCATCACCTATATATATCTCACCTGATATGTAAATGTCCATTTATTGTTTTTATATAGTCCTTCATACTGAGGCTTAACGTTTTACCAAGTGCTTTCAATTTTGGAGAAAAGGGCAAATTAATCGTTCAAACATGAAGTGATTTTCTCAGTAACACGCATTTTAGTTAAAGGAGCTCCACAGCCAACAATTTAGGCAAAGCACCTATGAGTCATTGTTTCTTACTGTATCGTCAGTATGATTTACCCATCATTTACAAAAGTTAAATATGCTTTTATACCTTTGAATTTCAGTTTTTGAAATCTAATGACACATGCAGGAACGAGCTATGAATGGAATGAAGTGTTTCTCTTAAAGGGCAGTGGCCAAAGAAGCATATGTACATAACGGCGAGAATCAAAACATCTGAACTAGTGCTTGCAAAATAATGCCACCTGACCAGTATCTTGGTGACTGTCTCTGAGTTTTCTGTTATTGCATCCAGCTGTATCACACCAAAACATATGCCTAACCCAAGCCAGACCTATTCGCTTTAGCAGTGCTTGTTAATTATATATGCTAAATGATGAAAAACAAATAAAGATTCCCACTTTTTCTCCCCACATCAAACTGAAATTTTCTGGCTGCAAATCTCCACAAAATAAAATTGATTTTCAAAGGTTGTCTTTCTGCAGTGCACATCTGCATTTACTTTCATACATCAGTTCCCCTTCAGATTCTCTCTCTCTCTCTCTCTCTCTCTCTCTTTCCCATCTCCCCTCTGCTCTTTTTGCTCCCATTATCGCGCTTCTCAACTGTAAAAACTGCATTTTCTTTTCTTTTCATGCTATGCATAATGCTACCACTGTGTATACTTCTTTCACACACTTTAACATAAAATGGTAGTTATGTTTGGAATATATATGACCATTGCGCTGTGTGCTCTGCAGAAACGCCAAGGAATGGATGCGTATGCAATCTGAATACTTCTATGAAGCCGAAAGTGAATCACTGGCATTGTCTTCAACTCCAAATTTCTCAAATGCCCATCCCCGCCCTGATCCTCAAACCAAGCACCTGGAGGCGACTTAGGGCCTCATTAAGACTTTGGTGGTCCTAAGAGCGGAATGCCAAAGCTGAGGGGAGGACACCACCATCATACCAGTGGTGTCTCTCCCAAGCATATTACAATGATCCCACCGGGCTGATCGGTGGGAACAGTGCTAGGATATTGCCCAATATCCTAGCAATCCAGCACCCTCGGAATGCGGACTGTCATCAAAGGAGGACATGGGCAGTGCAGTTCAGTGCATGGGCCTGGGCTGTGTAGGGGACCCCCTGGGGCCCTGGACATTGAGTTTCCACCAGCCTTTTCATGGCAGAGTCCCCACCACAAAAAACTGGTGGAAATTGGGGTTATTATCAGCTAGGCATCACTGATTCAGCATCTCCCTAGCTAGTTAAAACTCCAACTGCCATCACCACGTCAAGACCCATGTTCTCAGTGGGGATGGCGGTCTCCTTGTGAGTCCACCCGCTGAGATCCAAATGTGGCAGTTGGACCACCACAGTTGCAGCAGTCTGACCGTCACTGTGAGTCCTTCAGTTCAGTAATGACTCCATTAGTTCGGGGAATATATCATAGTATATTGCATGAAAAAATACTACAGAAGCACCAACATTTTGAAAAAGAAAAATGCTCTTGCTCGATGCTACATGAAGTAAAACATGAAATATGTATACAGGGTTTGCCTCACTCACATGGAATGAGCCCCTTAAGGTTTTTACAGTCTTCTTGAGAAATCGATCAGTCTTTTTACCTGTTAAGTTAAAGGGGTAAATATAGAGCCCGCAAAGACCTGTTTCAAAGTAACTTGCTAATAACTGCTTCATATTATCAATTGCAGGTCAGACCAAATTCAAAGCCGTACAAATAACCGTATTTTATGATTGTAAAACTACCCTTGCAAGTTATAAAATGTGGCTTTAGACATTTGGAAATATAAATTTTGCAAATATTTTTATGTGAGTAAATATACAAGTAAGAACGAGTGTAAAATGTATTGCTTAGGCTCCCTGATAATTTGGAACATCCACGAACATTTCTGTGACCCATTCCCACTCTAGAAATGGTTAAATGTAGGGGTGCATTCATTAGTGGAGAATGAAAAGAAATGGCTCACCTCCAAAAAAGGTGAAAATGTAGGTGAAGGGATTTCTTCATGAGAAAAAATAGTTAACCTGTAGAGTGAAACTGTACTGGTGAAATAACTTTTTTCATGTGCAAGTTCACATTGTATACAATATCTAATGGGAAAATACCTTTTCAGATAAGTAAATGTTACTTTTATTTCAATTGCATCCAATGAGTCTGAGAAAAAAACACACATTTTAGACCAAATATAGTACAAAACCCATCATTATACTGTGAAGTTGTATCAATGTACACCATAATTTTACATAATCAAACAGCTATAAAAGGAACTCTTGAGGCATTTTCCTTCTTTCTTGCTCCTGGTAGTCAAACAAGTGCCTGCATTTTCTCTCTTTTTTTTTTATCATACAAGCTTTATGCACTCATTGAGCCATCAAAACAGCCAACAAGAATCACATGTAATTACAATAATAAATACAGTGAATAAAAGCCAAGATTAAACTTGAGCAAGGGAATTAAAACCCTATCAGACCCCAAGCCCAGGTCACTAAGCATACATAGTTCTGAACTTAACAACATAATTCATTAAAATTAAAAAAACATGTGTGCACCATACAGAAGAGTTAGCACAATTTGTTAACAAAATTCATACACAGTCTTTTAAAAAACAGGTGCGTATATGCCATGCGGTCACAAGGAACGTGCCAACTGCCAGCACTGTAACAGAAGAAGTATCACTTTTTAGATCCTAAAAGCAGTATTGTCGAGTGCCCGGGTTCCCGCAGATGAGTATTATCCATTTGCGTCAATGGAGAACATCAGCTGTGCAAAAGAGCAAAAAATGTTTAGCGGTCCCAGGGTCTATACCACATGCCGGGCATGTATTTGATACAAGTGTTGCCCTCCAGCTACTTGTAAAGAACATTAGTGGCAAACACCCATAGCGTAAACAAATGTAAAAGCTCTTGACAAGGGGATCAAGGATAATATCTAGGGTAGGTTTGTATTGGGGATACCACTTAAGGTCGAGAAATTGTTTGGTCAGTCGCCCATGAGTTGTAATGAAGAGATGTTTGCACTGAGCAGAAGTCCAATAAACTGATTTCAAAAATACCAATTGGGCTTTAAATGATCCCTGAGGATTTTCCCAAAAGTTCTAAAGACGCAAAATAGGGAACCAATTTGACACATGCTTAAACCATGGACTAGAAGTTACATTAGGTCCATTTAAAAAAGCAGTAAGTGAATTACTATACATACTAAGTTCCAGGGTTGTCCATATCCTTATCCAGTATAAAAAGGGTTTTAAAACTAATATATCTAAATCCGATTAAGTCCAAGAGCAAGGTAAATTGGAACTATGGAGTGCTGTCTGGGCATGCAATTAATCCTCTGACAAAATTGTTCTCGCACACACACAATATATGAGCTTCATAAAACCTCACACCTCTGCACCATAGGTAGCAGCGTACTATGCTATAGTTGTATAAATCTTCAAGGACGAGGATGCAGCTCTTGCACCGGTGCTCTTATACAACCGCAGAATAGAACTTGATCTATGTTGCAGGATAAGAGCCCTCTTATTTATGTGATCCTTCCATTTAAAATTATTTGAAATTGTAACACCAAGAGAGTCTATGGAACCAACCCTGTCCAAAGGGACACCATCTATAGAAATTGTGCACTCTCTTAGGTGGCCCAGGACTAAGCACCATCCATTTAGTTTTGCTAACATTTGATTTGAGTCCATGATCTGTACAAAAAGCTGTAAATCTATCCATAAAGATCTGTTGCCCTTTCAGAATTTTAGAAATGAGGAGGGAGTCATCGGCAAAGAGTAAGATAGGTATTTTTTGAGCATATAAAGCGGGGGCATCATTCTGGTAAGAAGCCAAGGCTTGCACCACCCCATTTATGTATAAAGTGAAAAGCAAGGGTGCCTGAACGCAACCTTGTCGAACTCCCCGCTGGATGGGTATGTGATCAGTTAATTCCCCCCATTTGCCCTTTCTCACCTGGGCGTGTGTATCTTCATAGAGGTGAATTAAGTTCCTGGGTATACCCACTTTGTCTAAAATCTCCCATAGTTTCCATCTGGGAATCAAATCAAAAGCAGACCAAAGGTCACGAGACTTTGTTTGGCAAGTGTTACATATTTCCAATTCAAAATAGCCAGCTGAAAGACTTGGTCTACAGTACTTGTTTTGGTTCTAAAACCCGCCTGGAGATGGGACAGCACATGGTTATCATCTACCCACTCTAGAAGCCTGCCCAAAACCATTTTTGCAAAGATTTTTTGTAGTTTGTCAAGAAGACTGATCGGCCTATAGTTAGCAGGGGAGTACACTTCTTCCTTTTTGTAGATAGGTATAATTTCAGCACCCTTACAGGTAGCAAGGATAGGGCCCCCTGCTGCTACAGCATTGGATAACATATTTATGTAACTACACCCGATTTTTGGCTCAGGTGTATATAAATCCCCAGGTACTTTATCAGGGCCAGGGGCTTTGGAGGATTTCACGGAAGCAATTGCAGTGCTAGTTTCTCCCAGGGAGAAAAGAACGTGGTCATCAGGACTACTATGGCCATCCTCGAGCACACCTGACACAGGGTTCTGTCTGATCTGCCTCGGAGAAAAGAGTTAGTACTGATTTTGCCGTTGTGCCACGCGTAATGATTGGAAAAGTGGTCAACCCAACTTTCTGGCCTCATTAAATCATTGTGCTTTATGAAGAATTTGGCTCTACATTTAAAGTATAAGTGAACTTCAAAGAATTTAGGGCCAGAGGTATGAATATATGGTGGCAAAATACTGGTTGCAAGCTGCGAGAACAGACCCATTCAGTTATAGATTTTGTTTTAATAATTCAAATCGTGGTGGGTCTCAGTTCATTCTAGCTTATGAATATGAATAAGGTAAGTCCCAAATTGTAACTCAATACAATTGAAAGCCTTCTAAAGAACTGTAGCCTGTTGGTTGTCTTTCAATAAAGTAAAAGTAGTTTTTTTAACATGCAGCCCCTTTTCTTTAAAAGAAACAGGACTGCATTTAGAAAAGAAAGGTTTTCATTTTTGGTTTATTTAAGAACTGGCAGTGGTCTTGTAGACCACTGCCTACTCTTCAAGATCTTTTTTTACATTCAGAAAGAGGAAAGGGTCCTCAAGGGACCCTTCACATTTTGGAATTGCATTATCCCCTATCATGAGGAGTCTCGAAAATATCAATCTTTTGCAACTAGATTTTGGTCACAACACTTTATACCCATTCGGCATCTGAAAGGGATACCTAAAACATGTCTATTCCAGACATCAAATTGGTATCCTTTCATAATGCCATTTTTGGAGCTGAAAAAACTTTTCGGACTCCAAAAAAAAAGGGATTAATACATATGAAAGAGCATTTAATGATCACTAATGCTGAATTATAGCTTTCAACTGTTTAAATGCTTAGGACATCTGACTACTCTATTTTTACCTGCTCCATATCAATGCATGCTCCGCACTCAGGGGCTTATATATAGGTCCCTAGACCCACCTTGCACCAGATTAACTCATTTATTTTGATGTTAATGTGGCTTAACGAGGCCAAAATACCTGCGCCGTATTTACAGAGTGGTGCAATGCATGTGCCAGGCATTATGTATGCAAAGAGGGCCTTCCCCCGTTAGGGGAGCCGGTAAAATGGCACAAGGAAATCTATGAGATTTCCTTGCGCCATTTCTTATAGCACTTTTAACGCCAGCTCAAGAGCAGGCGTTAAAAGAGGGCTTCAATTATTTAGAATGGGCCACTATGTACTCTGCAAGAGTAGCGCCAATATTTTGGTGCTACTCCTGCAAAATACGTCAACAGCGTATTAACAAATTACACTATTGCCCCCTACCCTGCGCCATGGTGCACATATAGTGGTGGTAGAGGGGTGCTACGGGGCGCAGGGAACGTGTTGCTGCACTCTGGGCAGCGCCACTTTCCATGAATCTGCCACTCAATGCCCACACTGAGGCTGATTCAGTCTGCTTTTGCCCTAGGTTACTTGACTTTTTTGACTTTGCCTAGCATCCTGCTCTACATGGTTTTCATTTCAGCTAATTTACTTAGGTCATAGTTGGAGCAAAGTTTGTCTTTCTTGTACTGCGAGCTCCTTCTTATTTCTCTAAAAAACAAGCACAACTTCCCAAATGGGAAAGGCTTTGTCAAAAAGAAATGTGTTATGCCTCTGTGAGACAATGGGTTGCTAGTTGACTGGGGTGTAAGCCCTAGTCAAACCACAGCAACATTCCCTTTCAAGGCGAACCACAAAAAGTCACTAATTTAACTTGTGCTTATCCCTGGGTAGCTTTGCAGAAAAGACAGTTAGGCTTAACTTAGAGGCAGTTTGTAAAGTACTTATGCAGCACACAAATGATAATCCAGTGAAAACACAACATACAAAAACTCCCAGACCATTTAGAAAAATAGTGTACATTTTAATAAATGATTTTACACCAAGGTGACAACAATCCAATTAATCAAACCAGAGTTATGAATTTTTTAATTTTACGTTTCAAAATGGCACATAAGTGAGAAAGGCATCACGTACAAAGGCCTGACTGCGAAGGAGGACGGTTAGGATACAAGGAGTGGAGTGAGCCCCGTAACCACTTTCCTTCAGACTTGGAAAACTTTTTAAAAGAAAAGGTCTGCGAAATTAGAAGTTCAGCAGGGCAAGGCTGCTGGAGTGTCTGAGGAGGGAGCTTCATCAGTGGATAGCCATGGAGTGGAGTCACAGTGAAGGTACCTTTGGACTTAAACCCCAAAATGGAAGTCAAAAATCTCCAGCGGGACTGAGCAGAAGGTTGCAGCTGAAGACAGTTCAACAAGGTTGGATACCCCTTTGGTAAAAGACCGCTAAAACAGATTTGTTGCTGTGTGAATTTAGCAGAAGAAGCAGTGAAATCATTCTGACCAGTGATTCACCTCAGGCGGGCAGGCAAGTAGTCTGGTCTTGGTCTCCTCCTGGTTTTCAGCCACATTTCTTTAGTTTTGGTAAATGACCATCTGGGCTCTTTTTGGACCACAACCAAAGGTTCAGGAGTGTATGGAGACATCTTGGAGGTTCAGACCTCACTCAGGTTGTGTCCAGGTGCAGGCTCAAGACGGTGGGAGCCTCTTATGTCCCTGTGTCTGTGAACAGGAGGCAACAAACTGGCCTGTGGAGTATCGCCTGGCAGTTCTAGGTTTAGGTGTAGATGCAGGGCTGAACAGCAGGGCTGACCTCTGATGGTTCAAGGCAGGATCTAGGCCACAAAGTATTCTTTCAAGGTACAGCAGCAGTCCAGCAGAGGGCACAGCAGGTCACAGCAGGATGCAGTCCTCTCAGAGTACTTCCGCAGGTGCAGTAGTGAACGGAAGAGTGGGTCTGAGGGCCCTATTTTTATACCTTGGTACCCTCCAACTAGAAAAGGGGAGACATTTCTGGAAAGGTTCTTTGAAGTTCTAGGAGTTAAGCCTAATGTGAGGAGACAGGACACAGCCTATTCAGGTGCAAATAGGGCTATGCTCAGCCCTGCCACCTCCCCTTCCACTTTCAAGTTGATGGCCCTTTGAGGCTCAGCTAATCCCACTAATCACACTATTGTGTGACTGTCTGGGGGTTTCACAGCTAATCCCACTATTTTGTGACTGTCTGGGGGATTCACAAAGTCTAGCTGTCAGCTACACCCAGTCATGTGACCCAAGACAAGCTGCAGACAGAAAGGTCGAAAATGCCAACTTTATAAAAGTAACATTTTCAGAATTGTAGTGCTAAATTCAACTTTACCATTAAAGAGGGTTTATTATTACAATTTCATAGGTACCAAATATTACATCTCTGCCTCCACTCATTTAGGAATTACAGCTTAATAAATGTAATAAGAAAATCCCAATGTTATCTTATGGGATGGGTAGGTTCCACAGTTGTGAAAAACACATTTGGGAGTTTTTCAGCACTAAAACATGTAAAGCTTAAAAGTGTATGCCCTATCATATAATTACACAGCACCCTGTCCTTTGGGCTACCTAGGGCCTACATTAGGAATGGCTTATATGTAATAAAAGGGGAGTTAAAGCTTGGCAGTGGCAGTGAGACACTGCATTCAGGCTGCAATGGAAATGCTATTTCAGTGGATGGCACACTAAGGTCCATTTTTATACTTTTCTTGCACTTCATTCGTGTCATTTTTTGACGCAAAAGTGGCACAAACTTATGAAATACAATTATGTTTTGTCAGTTTGCACCGTTTTTGACTCAACAAATGACGAAAATGCTGTGCAAAAAAAGTATAAATATGTGCCTAAGTGCTGCAGACCCTCTAATAGATAAGCTCTCAGTATATGGTATAGCACTCAACAAGGGATCTATAGTAAATTAAATATGCCAATCAGTTTCTTTCTGATGGGATAGCTACTGAGAACATTTCTGATATTGTAGGAGCATTGATGGAGCATTGATAGAGTTGAGTTCATCAACAAGTGACAGCGACTGCCAGTCAACATACAGAGCCACCGAGGAAGAGGTAGAATTAAATAAGAGAAAAAGACCTCACTCTGTTATGCAGCAAGATGATTCTGGATGTGAAACAGATGTAGTTATAAGTCCTCTTGATTCAGATTCAGACATAAAGGATGGTGATAACCTCAATTGGCTTGGTCCAAATATGAAGAAACTAAAAATGGCTTTAACATTTTCAAATGAAAGTGACGATATTCCAACTTACTCTGTTTCAATTGGTGATCCACTTTTGGATATTCCTCTATTGTTCCTTTTCTATTTACAGATTGGTCAATCATCCAGCATGCAGATAATTATATATGAGTGTTGTGTAGCCATTTTAATTATAGCTTCATACACGGAATTTAGCAAACTAGGCCTGCCACTGCGCACTTTAACCTAGATATATTTTATTCAGCATCTTTTATTATTTCAACAATAATCACATTTGCGGTCTTGTTTCATTTTCTCGATCTAGCTGCTCTTCGCCTAGGCCAGCGCTGTGTTCTCAAACAAGACATTTCTTTCAATCTGTGCTTTTCTCAAGGCTGCAGTAAGATAGGTTGCAGGTAATCGTGGTAACGTTTGTCTCTAATGTTCACAGAAACATACACATCTTTACGTAGGGACATTTTCTCAGAACATCAGTTGTTTTACTGTAAAAACACTTCTCGGTCCCATGCATACTAGAGGGAGATTACAGCCAGATGACCATGACTGTATGCTGATTGCTGAAATTTGCGCTACAGCTGCTTATGTAGACCCCAGGCCTCTTGCTCAGGTATGAGGGATGATATCTTTCCAGGGAAACCTGAAGAGCATAACTAGAGCTTGACATGCTGTGCTCTAACATAGCCTAGATAGGAATTATTTTAATGATTCTATTGACAATATGGTAGTGTTATTTTTATGCTTTACTCTCCTTGTCACAATTTTAATCCTGTTATGCTTCATCGTCCTGGTTATTTCAGTACATGCTTTATTATCTAAGATGCAGTTGCTTCCTTAAAACCTTATTGAAATATGTACTGCCTCTGATTGTCCTTTTATATATAAGACTAATGTAAATGAGAAAAACAGATCCGATCTGAGTGACCACGATTTCCCTGAGGAGTCAATTGTGTCATGCGCTCAGCTGCCCAATCATCCCTGCCCTTGGGTAGAGATGATGCACTGCTAGTTAGCAGGAGCAAAACCCGGATTAGGCCGACAGTTGTCACCTGTAGTGGGTTCAGACACAGTCCCCCACAGTGCAAGTGATTCTGTCGCTCAAATCCAGTAGTCTCATTAGAATAATGAGAGCCTACAGGACATGACATTAGCCAGAACCTCTTTAGACAAACCTGTTAGTATTAGGTTGGAGTCAGAATGCCTGCTCCTTACAATTGCAAACCTGAGTCTTGTAAATTCATCAATACATCCTAACCTTTTAAAATTCTTCATGAAATACTGAAAGATCCAAAACAGGAATAAACAGACCCTGGCTGGCCTGTCAGTCATAAACTTTCAAATGAACCAGTCACAAAAAACTTTAGAGAGGGATATGCAAACCAGAGATGGATTTACTAAAATTGATCCATCAGTTATCCAATTGAATGCAACAGGTCATTTGTTTTATTGCCAATACCAATCCAGCAATTTCTATGGAATGACACAAGATCTTCTTAATAGGTCTTAAATCTTAAAAGGTTGGCTCAATAGATCAGGCTCCATTATCATTGAGAAAAGTCTTTGGACAACTTATTTTTTTCAAGGACTTGTAGTAAACAGGGCTGTTCTGCCAATGGTTTCCAGTTCAATAAATGGTGCAGTTTTCAAACAGGGACACTACTATAGACTATACTTTTATTGCAGATTCAGAAGATTTATAAGCAAAAGTCACCAATTACAATGTTTATCGTTCAACTGGTTCTTTTGGTACTAGCATTACCCAGAAAGCTCTTTTTTAGTTGAGGAAGAAAAACAAAAAACTGTGCTTGTATAGCCTTCACCACTTCTGTCAGCTTCTTCTATATCAACATGATTCCCCATCTCAGTGACAGTCCATAACCTTCATAATAAATGGTCCATCTGAACCTAAAAGATTTGTATGTATCCATGCCTGCATTTCTTCCATTTGTAAAAAATCTACAATTTCAATAGGGAGCGAAGATAAACCAATTTACAACCTTTCAACAAGCTTCAAACCCTGTGATAGCCAACTTATGATTATAAGGTACTCACATTTTGATCTACCAAGACAACGTTCTCATAATGTCACTAACTAAAGGCATGATCATGTCTCAGTTGCAAATCTCTGCTTATTTACTTTAGAGGTTAAAAGAAATATTTAGGAGCCCCTATCACCATTCCAATGCCAAATTAGTGTAATTTTTATACGCTAATGTGGCATTAGAAGACAAAAAATGCCACACCATATTAACAAAGTGGCACAATGCATGCATGTGTTTGCACCACTTTGTGCTTTATTATGCCTGCAAAAGCATAATGTATGCAAAGGGGGCGTTCCCCTGTTAGGGTGGCCAAAAAATGGTGCATTGAAATCTAAGAGCTTTCCTTTCCCCATTTTTAGCTCACTTTTACCGCCTGCTTAGAGCTAATCCTGCAAAGCGCTGGACTAGCGTAACAAGATCTGATGCATGTCTCCAAACTCGGCCATTCAGGGCCATATTTTCAATACGGTGCACACATTGTAGCATTAGGGGGCGCTAAGGGGTGCAAGAAAAGTGGCACTGCACTGCATGCAGCTCCACCTTTCTTAAATATGCCCCTGGTTTTGTTGCAAATCAGCCAAAAGGTATGTTCACAACTGTTGAGTCCCTGAAGTTTGTATGTCTCGAAGGCCCATATTTAAGAAAAAGTGTCACATCAGAGCTGAGTTAGTGTGGCAAAGTGCAAGGAGGTCCATAGGTTTCTATGGGAGCTTCATTTTAACGCCTGCTCCAAGCAGGAGTTAAAAATGACACAAAAAATGGCACAGTGAAATCTGTTAAATTTCACTTTGTCATTTTTGTGCACCTCCTAGTGCTGGAAGCCCCCCTTGCCTACATTTTGCCCGGTGCAGGAATAATGTGGTGTAAGGGTATACAAAGTGGTGCAATGCATTCATTGCACCAATTTGTGAATATGGTGCATGAAAAAAGCCACATTAGCACTGCCTTAACAGCAAAAAAATGACGCTATGACAGCACTAAGGTGGCAGTAGGGGCTCTTAAATACACCCCTAAGTATCTTGTACTATCTTGTACTATTCACCTTCCAAATGCGAAGGTGGACACTATCAAAATGTGATTGCCTCATTTATTAACTTTTTCACACATATCTCACCATTATCTACCTCAATAGTGGGTTTTAAACATCATGCATTCAAGCTGTGTTCCCTGGGAATCTTCATTGCGGGGCACGTCAAAGGTTAAAGAATCACCATTTAAAATGGGGTCTATGCTCCTCAAATATGATTCCTTTGCGTTTGGAAGCAGACCAAGAGTCTCAGATTAGTGGTTGGATCTACTTTGTGCTTTGGATGGATAAACTGTCTTAAATTCTTCCCCAGATCGTCTATTAGAGTCTGACCAAGTTGGCAACTAGCTACATATGGTCACAGAAGAAGTCTTGTCTACCCATAAATTTATTAGAGCTTCTTGCATGCCCCTTTCTGATTTAAGGGATCACAATAAATGTGTGTTCCTTAGTGTTACTCAGGATGGACAGTGTCACAGTAATGAGGCAGAACAATCATCTAGGCTGCACCTGTTTACAAATCTTACAGACTCTTGCAAAACAGTTTTGGGAGTATTGTTTCTAACACCACATTTCAGTGAAGGTGAGCTACCTTCTAGATCACCTAAACACAGTTGTGGACTGGTACTCTTACCATGTAAGAGAATTCAGCAATTGATAACTCTACATCCCAGTTGTTCAACACCTGCAGAGCATGACTGAGTCTTTCTCAATATTTCCTTACACCTCCAGACTGAATTCCCAAATGTCTTAGTTTTACAGCTGAGAACCAGATCATCTGGCCAAAGCAATAGGTGATTTACTACATCCTTTCAGTCACAGTTTTCACCATGCCTATCTCCATTTATCACAATGGGCCATATGTGTGAAAAAATGGCCTTGCGAATCGCAAATAGCGATTTTTAAGAAATCGCTATTTCCGAGTCGCAATTGGCCATGTAACAAAATTGCGATTCGGAATTAGCGATTTCTTAAAAATCACTATTTGTGGTTTGCGAGGCCTATTTACCGAATCGCAATTAGCATTTTTGCATATTGCGATTTTTTTGCGATTCGGTAAAAAATCGCAAATTGCGAGCAGTTTCGAGAAAGCACACCTGGAGGAGCCTGATGACATCACAAGCAGGAAATGAGTCATCCCAGGCAGTTTCAGGTGCCACACCCAAACCAGCATCCTGAGAGAGAGCAGCCCAGCCACACAGAGCAGCACTCTGAAGGAGCCAGCACACCTGAGCAAGGATGGACACCTCAGCCCAAGCACAGGAGAAGGGAGAAAGAAAGCACAAGCTCAAATTCAGCGAGCAGGAGCTTGAGGTGCTGACAGAGGAGGTGGTTAGGAGCCATGACCGTCTTTTTTGAAAAAGCTCACTCCAGGTGCCTGAGAGTGAGAAAAGGAGACTATGGGCAGATATCCAATCACAAATCTACGCAATTGGAGTGGCACAGTGCTCCGTAGAAGAAATTAAGAAGAGGTGGGATGACCTGAGGTCCCGTGCGAAGGAGAAGGTGGCAAGGAGACTGCAGGAGGCCAGGGGCACAGGAGGCAGTCCACCCACAGAGGCACCATCCAGATCACTAGAGGACCTAGTCGAGTCCACACTCCTCCCTGAGGCTGTGACAGAGGTCACAGAGATAGACACCTCCGGCACACCAAGTACCAGCCAAGGTAAGTGCAATATTGATTTGTAACCCCATATGTGTATGCACAAAAAACCCCTAGGAATTAGCAAGTAATGTTAAACATTGTGAGAAGTAGTCCAGTCCACATCTTAGAAGCAGCACAACAATGCATTATGGGAGTGGCAGTCCACAACCCAGAGCTGAAAATAGCATATACAACATATTTAAGTAGAGTGACACCCAGAGGAACACAACACACACAACACAGTGTAGAGAAGTACCTGTACCTTTAGTACCACTGTGTGACCGTAAATGTAACAAACATAACTGACATGCTGCATATTGTCGTTGCAGGTAGGCCAGGACCAGCAGCTACAGCATCAGCACGCATAGGCGACACTGACACCCATCCGGCCTCTGATTCCAACACCAGTGGGTCTCTCACCATTGCGCCTGTCCGACGCAGGCTCATGGCACTGCCACTGCCAGAGCTCAGCCAAGACTCAGATGAGCAGCAGGAAGGGCCAATTTCCCCATCAGCAACAGGCAGGCGCAGCCAGATGCAGGAGGTCAGGTGTCAGCAGACCACAGCAACCCGCAGGATGGCGACAAATTCTGGGGCACAGCAGCATGAGGCAGGTAAGGGTCCCTCCTTATTTGGTGGTCTGGAAGCTGCTATGTTGCAGCAGCAGCGCCTACAAAACAAGAGGATCCTTGGGTTACAAAAGAATTTGCGCCAACATAACAGCAACATGGTGGGCCTGTATCACCAGCTTGAGTCCCTCAATGCCAACATAGAACAGCTGCATGAGGGACAGGTGCAGGCATCACAGGACACCAGAGACCTCACAAATGCTGTCCGTGAGCTGTGCCAGGAGCTGCGCCATGAGAGGGTGAGCCAGCGCAGACAGGAGCGCAGATTTAGGAAAATGTTTGGCAGCTTCTGTCGTTCTTTGAACAGGTTGGCAAATGCAACTGCACTAATTGCCCGTCATGCAGTGGCTGCACAAGTGGAGGCCGCACACAGCAGCAGGGACATTGTGAACGGACTGGTACAGATCACCAATGTGATCGACCACATAATGGGACAGAGGTCAGCCACACCAAGTGAGCTTGCACTGGGGGACACTCAGGACAGTTCCAGCCTCAGCAGTGTAGCTGTACCAGCATTGGACACCAGAAGGCACAGTGCCAGGCACAGCACTGCCACTGAGGCGAACAATAGAGGTGCCAGTGAGGTAACTGGGCACCCGAGTGGTGTGCGTGGCCGCAAAAAATGACTGTTGCTGCCAGTGGACTTATGTTTTCACTATGACATAATAGTGCATTACTCAGGTCCTTCATTGTTTCTAGTTTCTCACTTAGCCTTTTTTTCAATTCCTCACACGAACATTACCTGACTTAAGGTAATACATTTATTTCACTGCAGGTACAGTTGTCAGAGGATTTCTGTCATTTATACTCACGTCTGAAATGGTTGTGTGTGATGTCGGCACGCCTTTGCCTTCCCTTTGCTACTCTGGTCCTATCTGCTGGATGTAGGGGTGGTATGGGATCATCATCCTCATCAGATTTAGTGTCACATATTTCTAGAGGTATGCCCCTGGTGGTAGCTATATTGTGCAAGATTGCACAAGTAGCCACTATTCTACATGTCGTCTCTGGACTGTACTGTAGTGCCCCTCCACTTTTGTGGAGGCACCGGAAGCGACTCTTCAGCAGTCCAAATGTGCGCTCCACCACATTGCGGGCTGCCCTGCGTGCTGCATTGTTACTCCGTTCAGCAGGTGTTGCAGGATTGAGGTAGGGCGTCATCATGTAGGTGCGCACTGCGTAGGCACTGTCTCCTGGAAGGGACAGAGGGTATGATAAGAAGTGGGCCATCTGACATCAGCATGCCATCAATGCGCCGTTGTATAGAGGGACAATACCTAGTAGATATCCTTCACCAAACTCCCCAGCTAGCAGTCTTGTGTGAATCCCGCTGTGGGGAAAGATGTACGAATCATGTGTGCCCCCTGGGTACCTGGCCACGAGATCAGTAATGATGTATGAGGCATTGCATATCACCTGTATATTCATTGAATGTTGGTATTTCCGGTTTTGGTACACATACTCTGTGGCGGATGGTGGACAGATTGCCACATGCGTCCCATCTATGGAACCTAGGATGTGGGGGAACTGTGCTATCTGGTAAAATTCAATTTTTGTCTGCTGTATTTCCTGTGGGGTGTTGGGGAATCTGATGTACTGGTGTAGTTTGCTCAGCATGGCGTTGATAAATGCATTGAAAAATCTGGAGAGGGTACTCTGTGAGACCCCTCCAGCTGCTGCTATGACCCCTTGATAGCTCCCTGAGGCAAGTAGGTGGAAGGAGCACAATACCTGCACATGGTTGGGGATGCTGTGAGTCCTTAGTGTTCTGCGCTGCAGTATGGGTTGTAGCTCAGCTATCAGATCAAGTATCATGGCTGAGTTCAACCTATACCTCTCATATATTTCCTCCTCTGTCAGGCTAAATAGTGTGATGTGCACTCTGAAAATGCGCTCCTGTCTCCTCCTCCCTCTCCTCAGACCTGCCAAGATTCTCATTCTCCTCACCATGACGTAGAGTGCAGCCAATGTGGAAAAGAGTCTGAGGCATTCTGGGCCTCTTTATATAGGTTGCACCTGGTTACCACCTGGTTTCACTTAGTGGTATTTTGCATGTGCAAAATGCCATTCTGCGAAAAATCCCAATTTGCGATTTTTTGATGCATCTCTTTGCGACTTGGATTTTTCGACTTGCAACTTCCTACTGGAAATACCGAATAGCAAATTGCGACTCGCAAAACCAGGTCCAACGCAAAAAATCACAATTTTTGCGATTTCTTATTTTTGGTCTGCGAATGCATTTCATGCATCGCAGACCACTTTTTTGCACTCGCAAACGGCCGATTTTCATACATCTGGCCCAATATCTCTGTGCCTCAATGCTGCTAAGGCATTTGATTGGGTAAATTGGTATTTTTTATTGTATGTTATGAAAAAGTGCAACCTGTGATTTTTTCCTTTCTCTGGTCCAATGATATTTGCCCTCCTTCTAGCAGGCCAACCTTATATATCTGGTTATGTATTTGGTTGGCCTGGACAACATCATATGTTGATTTATAAGCGTATAGGTGTAGATAAGACCGGGAGCGGTGAGGATATGTGTGCCTCCCCCTTTGTGAGGGGGCACAGGTTGATGACCCTCATTTGGAAGAATGTGCTTTTATGAGGACATAAAATGATTTAAATATATATATATATATATATATATCTCTGTGCCTCTCTGAAATCAGAAGGACATTTTTGCCCCAGTTTAAAATAATTCCCTTTTGGCCATCTCTTACTTCGAAATCTATTATGTCATTTCAACAATGTGGTCCTTACTGGCAATTTCTGCTTAATAGTGTGGAAGGTGTCAAGCCTTCTGAATATGCCCCAGTACATTTGCTTAAGATCCTTAGGCCCATATTTATACTTTTTTAGCGCCGCATTTGCGCCACTTTTTGACGCAAAAACAGTGCAAACTTTCAAAATACAATTGTATTTTGCAATTTGAGCCTCTTTTGCATAAAAAAATTACACAAACGCGGCGCTAAAAAAGTATAAATATGGGCCTTATTATTAACAAAAACGCCTGAGACCCAAGAACAACCAGAATGATCTGATCAGCACATGACTCTTGGTCTCGCTGATGTCTGGAATTTTGTATAATTCCCTTTTCACCAGATATATAATACAGCTGATTTCCTAGATCACTTAACACCTTCAGGTAAGTGTTTTAGGACAATTGGTGCTCCCATACTCACAGATCTGCCCTATCACAAAACCAGCAATTCTTTACAGGAAAACATGTCTTACTCCTGAAAGAGTATTTCCTCTATTTTCGGAAGAGCTATGTTCATTTCCTCAGCAGTAGAGATTCCAGCTTTTCATGACCTTCCAAAACGTTGTGTAGTGAGATATTTTAAAGAATATGAATCACACCCTTCCTCTCTAGGAAAATTCTCATCTTGTTCAAACCCCCAACATTTGCTAGTTTGCTCAGCTACTTTGCGGAGATGGAAGAAATGGGTCATGTCTCAAGCAGACATTGACATATTTGTTTTTGGAGCTCACTCTTCCATCTCTTCTTATAGTCCCTAAAGCCTATTTGGAAGGGGTTAAGTTCAAAGACTTTATGATAGTGGCTGATTTATTATAAGCTTCAACATTCAACACATTCTATTCTAAATAGGTTTCGCATGCTATGTTTTATGACACAAAAACACTTTAAAAATCCACAATACGAGTCAAATTTAGAAAATTCCTACTCATATTATAACATGGAGGAGAATATTATCCCTTCTCTGTAATTCTGTCTTTTAATTCACCATTCATTCTCCTGAGGTTTCCATCCTTTAATAAGTGTTTATTGCTTTTGCAGTTTCACAATCTACAGTACACAGTGTACCTGATTACTTATCTGAGAATAAAGAATGGACCATGGCCATATTTTCTTTTTTTTACTTTATATGCTTCTTTTCAACCATATTTATGTTTCTACACAATATGGTCTAAATGTGCCAACAAGAAAGAGAAACAACTGCTTAAGGGGTTCCTATTTTTGGGAGACTGATTAAACATCTGTGTTGCATATACTGGTTGTTCTTCCTCATTGAACACTGTACGCTAAGGATTATTTGTTCAAAGATGTGTTTTGACTCTGTTACTGACTGGCTGCTATGAAAGTAAACAGATGAAAAGTGGAACATTATACAGGCATCTGGATGTCCATTAAAGGTCCTTTCATACATTAAAAAGTGGGAAAATCAGCGTTCATGTGATGTTTCTATAAAGGATCCTAGAAAGACATAAGGCAGTATTAAGACATAACTGTTTATGCATTATGGAGCTGTTAGGTTTGCCAATGTTTGTTTGTAAAGTTTTCTTCAAAAGTAAAAAATTAAAATACTCAAGGAAAATAAAGTAAAGAAAGATCTATGAATATATTAACGTGTAATGCTCATGAGTTTCCACTTGACTGCACACCAGGCTGGAGTTCCTCAAAGACTGGTCATAATAGTCACAGGATGGAACAAAATCTGAAGAGACGTTTTCTCAGTTTGAAATTGGCTATCAGCCCTAAAGATGCAAAGCAAAATATACAAATGAACACAACTGTTCAATGTAAAATGTATTGACCAATTTCTCTTGTCAATGTTGACTGTAAAACTTTCGCGAAACTCCTTTCTTTACTTTTAGACCCCTTTTTATTGAAATTAACTGGAAAAGAACAATCAGGTTTTACAAGACAGACTCATTTCTGATAACACAAGTTTATTTTTTAATGTCTTAAAAAAGCTCCCTTAGCTCCTTACCCATTAGCAGCAATATAAATTGTCATTGAAAAAGCTTTTGATAGAAGTGATTGGAATTTTATGCGTGAATCTTTAACTTGTCATGGCTTTGAACCTAAATTGATTTTCCCAATCTTTTTGTTGTATACTTTTCTAAAGACCTCTGTCTTGGTCAATAGGAATGACCTCTCTCTACTTCAGACTTCATTGAGGTATTTGCTAAGGATGGTCTTTATCCCCATCATTTTTTGTACTGGCACTTGAACAACGTATTTGTTTAATTCAGAATATACCTTGATATTGGATTTTCATTATTAAGGCTGCCAATTTAAGCTCTCAGCATCCCTACCAGCTCCACATACTGAAGATTCAGAGTTTCCTCTATTTGACAATATATAATAATACTAAGAATGAAATTCTTCGCTCAGTAAATTTTGCCTTTAACACTTCTTAGATTATTTTGGGTTTCAATGGAGTGCTTCTAAGATTAAATACTTTTGAATTTTATTTACAAATTCCAACATAGAATCAGTTGACATTAATCCTAATGAAGATTTGACTAAAGCTGAATCACTACTTTCATCTAGGAATCCCTTGTTTGTATCTTGGTGGGCACATCTTAATTCAACAAAAATAATGATTGCACTTATACTGTTATACAATTTATCCATGATTCGTGTAAATACTACTTGCTCTTATTTTAGTAAAATCAACTCTCTCCTGTCTACAAAAAAGCAAAAGGACGATGGTCAAACTTTTCAGATTTTTAGCCTCTTTCATAAAGCTTCCTGCCTGCGGCAAGCTTTGTTATGGAAGGTCAAGAATTCTTCCCCCTTTTCACCATTATGGCTGGATATTGAGAAATCATGGCTATACATTTTTTTTCCTTGACAGGTGGTTTGTTTTTCCTCACAATCTTCACATTCCTCTTTTACAACTTAATTTTTCAAACACGCATGGAAGCTGCTGAAATCCTGGTATCTCACGAATACCATACAGCATGACCTTTTCTTGCAATCATCTTTCTGGTATAACAATCTAATTAGGCTCAACAATAAACCATTGTATTGGAAATCATGGAGAAATAAAGGTATTATTTGGATGGCAGATTTCTTTCAAGATGGTGCTCCTATAGCTTTTCCTCATTTTCTGAAGTCTTTTAACTGTCCTAAGGCAAATATGTTTGTTCTACTATTAAATATTGTACTGGATGTCCTTCATTCCTTGGAGGATACCTTGGCTCCTTCTTCTGATAGTTCAGACTTAACTTGTATATTGGCTTCTGCTCTGAAAACCTCCTCAATATATAAATGTGTTTGTTCTGCAATTCTTTTGAGACTCCAATCCAAAGAGGAACTTGTTTAAGAACTCGATTTAGGATGTACCTGGTCTATTTAATTCTGGAATAAGATTTCATAAGGTTTCTAGAACAGCCAATAACACCCAAACATTTTTGTTCTTTATCATTGACTTAATGTTTTTCCCTCCTTTACTGTCAGATTATCTAAAGATACTAATTGTACTTCATGGTCATGTGATCAATCCAATAGTGATCTTATGTACACAATATTTTGATGCTCAAATACTTTATCATTTTTGCATAAGATTTTGCCTCAAATTAAAGCAATTTTCTACATCCAGTGCTCTTGTCTATTGTGCATCTTATTTCTAGGAAGTTTGATGATGATCATAATCCAATACTTTCTAAAAATAAATTGTTGGTTATATCACTGGCCTTCGCCTTTCAACAAATAACCCTTAACTGGAATATTTCTTCTAATGATTCATAAACCATTCAGTGGTATAATGTGTGCTACCATTATAGACTAGATACAGCATGTTTTCATCTTCTAGTTCTAAACTACATAGAGATAGGTTCTGGGCATCATGGACAGGTTTTCTAGATGGTAGTATAACAAATGTCTCAAACACAGATTGTATATCATCTGAGAATTTTAAAACTCCATAAATGCCACATTCTCTGTTCTTGTCATCGTTCTCATTCTGATTATACTATTTTTTGCTATCTTTTTGTATTTATAGACTTTATAAAGTTAATCATTGGCCTTCAATTGTATTTTGCTTATTGCATAATACAATAATACAATTGTTTTCTTTATAGTCCTATATTTCCTTTCTCCCCTCATATCTAGAAAACTTAAATTGTGAAAAGCTTATTTTAAAGCAACCAAATTTGTTTTGCATTGTGTTTGACACAGAATTTTAAATCCTTTTACAATGTGCACTATGTGTTGTCCTACTATTCTGGTCAATATTCTGGTTTCAACTTATGATGTTTCTCAATAAAGCTTTTCAAGACTAAAAACAAAATTTTAAAAAACAAAGGACCTGATGCACAAAGGTAAACATACGTGTTTGTGTAAGTTTACTCTTTTTCAGTGTTCACAAAACTCTAATTTCATGGTAAGTTTACAAGTGTGGAAACTCCTCAAATGAAGCAGAGAACTTCATACATAAAAAGATGGAACAGGGATACCTCTTTATGCACAGTTATTCACCAACTGTGGAATCTCCACACTTGTAAAATTACTATTACATTGCTGTTTTGTGAACACTGAAAAATAATAAATTTACCCAAACTGGTACATTTGCCTTCCTGAATCAGGCCCACAGTCTTGCTGAAATGTGGTGACACAACTCATCATGAGAGGCATTAAACATTTTTGTGAGTCTTATCTGTCTACCCTGGACAGCTATTTACTACACATATTATATCACTTTATGAGATGTTGTATGGCATCTTTGATATTATCACTGCAACATTCGCCAAAAAAATTATTGATAAGAAAACTGAATGGCAAGGGCGCAAGTTATAGTTATCTTACGATGTGAGTTATAGTTACTTAAAAGAACTCTAACTATAACTGCTGAATTTCTGTGGTTTTGTACTAGTAAATTCAGAACCTAACTATAAAGTCCCTGTAACCTTTAGGTTTTTCAGTGAATATACATATATATATGCAACTGTATCTCGTTGATCAATTTTCGTTGCACATCGATCATACAACCCATCTGGATACTGGAAGCTGGAAGCTGTTATTTTTAGTGTCAGGGATTGCTATAGTTGGTAAGAAGTCAGCATCAGTCAGTCTTTCATTCGCCATTTAAAGATGAAGAACAATGAAATACAAGCCTCAAGTGAGAAAAGTTTCTGTTAATAGTCTCCCCAGAGTGAAGAGCATTCATCACGTGTACCCTTGGCAGACACCACTTGGAAAGGTTCAGCATCATAGGGAACATCAGATTTTCTTTTGCCTATGTGCTGGGAGGTCACGAAATCTCGTTTTCTAAATGAGATATCTTTTGCATGTCGTATCCTGTCTGCATCTTTTTTTTTTTGCTTTTTAACCAAGTCCCTTGAATGAATCATGTGTTCATGTCTGGCTCTCTTGGTGGGCCACTGAGGTAACTTGATGTCCATTGCTCTCTCAAACCTCAAAGGTCAAGGACTTTCACCGAGCTGAGTGGGGTGTCATGCGATAAGCTTGTAGAGTAGAATTCAATACTGTTTGCAAATTGAGCTTTTCAAGATTTGCTTTCTTAAGTCTGCTCATAAAACGCTCAGCAAGTCCATTGGCTTTGCGCCATAAAGGTGTACGCCATAGATGCTTTATGTTTAGATGCTCCACAAACTCTTTGAATTCTTTACTATGAAAGTGCGGGCTATTATCAGACTTTGCAATGGCTGGGGCGCCCCATGTAGCGAAAAAGCCATCTAGGTATTTAATAACTCTTTCATGAGTCATGGATGAGAGATCTTCAACCAAAGGAAACCGAGTGTTCATCTACAATCACCATTAAATTATGTCCATTATCAAATAACCAAACTAAATCAATGTCTATTCTCTTCCATACATGTCTAGGGAGTTCTAACATGTTTAGAGTATGTTGAGTTACATTGGTTGACAGGCAGTTCCATATGTGGCAGGACTTAAGTTCCTTTTCAACTCTTTCAACTAAGTATGGAAAACAAATCCAGACTTGTAGAGCCCTCTTTGTGGCAACGATAACATGATGTCCTTCGTGAGCCACTTTGATCACTTTCTGTCGCAGACTCTCCAGAATCAGGATTCTTGACCCTCACAGTACAACTCTTTGCTGTGTTATGGGCAATTTTCTGTGACATTTTTGTATTTTTGATATTCACTATCTTTATTGAGATTTTGAATGTGTTTTTTCCACAACTGATGTGTAGCTATATACCTTTTAGTTTCAGCAAGTCACTATCATGGCTTGTTAAATTGACAATCTGGGCTAACGATATGGCACCTGGTGTACTTCACTTAATAATGAAGTTAATGTAGGCCTCAGCCATTTTGGATGGAGTACCATGACCTTGTATATGCACTATCTAAATGTAATCAGCAAGATTCTGATCTTTTCCTGGATAATGCACAATTGCATAATCATACTCTTGTAATTGCAGGCCCCATCGTTCAATGCAAAGAGGCATGTTGGCTCTTCGATTGCTAGAGTTGGTCAGGAAAGTTTGATGATCAGTTACCAGTGTAAAAGGCTGTCTACAGTCAAACCTTCCTTCTCAGGTTGTGAGTAAACATGTTCTGTTTGGGACAAGCGTCTACTAGCATAGGCTACTATATGCCATTAAGCATTTGAGCAGCCACTATGCTGTGAAGGATAGCGCCTAACCCAACTGAGCTTACATCAACCACAACCTCCATATGAACTTTTGGATTGAAGTATGCCATTTCAGTAGCATTTTCAATGGCATGTTTGATTTTCTTGAAACCTTTCTCACATTTTTGTGACCATTGGAAAGGAGCATGTTTCTTCATCAACTCTCATTGTGGAGCACTAACAGTGGCATATTCTTATATGTACCTTGAATAGTAACTGGCCATGCCACAAAAAGAATGTACCATTGAAACATCCTATGGGGATCAGCATTTGACAGAGTTTGTGCTTTTGCAGGATCAGGCATCATACCCCCATCAGAAAAGATATGGCCAAATTATTTCATGATTCTCTTGTTGAATTCACACTTGTCTGCATTTAAAGTCCAAACTACATCATGGAGCAATTAACACACTTGTGTGAGAGCTCTATTGTGTTACTTCTGCGTAGCTCCAAAAACGAATATGTCATTGCTGTAATTGAATGTATTTTACAACAGGTTCCGACCCATTGCAGGCTTTGCGAGATGCAGCTGAAAGAAGCATCAATCAATGAAAATCATGTAAAAAATCAGTGAGTCAGTTGTAAGTGACTTTTTCAGATGGAACACCCACTCTGTATACATCAAAATCTTTGTGATGCAGCTAGATCTAGTGCGTTTTTATTTTCTTGTGCAGGTCCCACAAAACTGACTCATTTGGCCAAATGTGGTGCATTGTAAATTTGAACCTAACAGAGCACAGCAACAGCATAAAAAAATTATGCAATGTCTGCACAAGCTCCTTGTAAATATCCCCCTAAATCTCTTGTATCTAAATAAACCAACATGTGTAGGGAAAGTTGTAATGTACCTGCCGCTTTCTTCAAGTTCCAAATGATGATTACCTTCATTCAAATCAAGTCAAGAAAATACCATGGCACCATTCAATTGGGTTATCATGTCAGCAATGTGTGAGCTGGGTTTCATTCTCATTCAATTGCTTTGTTTGCCTGAACCATGTCAATGCATCTGTGCACAGCTCCATCACTGTCCATTTTAGGCACTACTACAATGGGAGAAACCCATGGTGTTGGACCAGCAGAATGCTCAATAATATCATGCTTAAGTAATACCTCAAGTTTTTTTTCAACAGCTTTTTGTAAATGAACATAAACTCATCTATGTCTCTGAGCAAAAGGACGGACATCCTCATTAAAATACAGATTTTCTTTTGTAGTCTTTATTTTTCCTAAACCATGAAACAATAAGGGGAATTGACTTACTATTTCGTAATTAACATTCATGTTATAATTCACAGAAGTCAGTCCCATAACAGCAACCATGTTCAAACTGAGCGAAAAGGCACTTGATGATGCATTTTGAAGAACATGGATCTGTGCTTGTACCTTTGTTTTTTTATGTTTCACTGTTGCTACAAATTTCCCTTGACTCGATATGAGCATAGATACAGTCCAAGTATACACGTTTGTCTTCTACTTCATAAGCCACAGTAATGGAGACAGTTTATTGTATTTGTCTTCAGGCATTATGTTTATTGTTGCACCACTGCCGGTAATGAAAGGTATCAAACACCCATTTATTTTCAGTGTAATCTTTGGACAGTGTTTGTAAGATTTGGCTGAGGTAAACATCAATATGACATCAACATGACACAATCACTTTCTTCACTTTCACTTATTATTGAGGCTTAAGACCTGTTTGACAATGATTTAGATGACAGTCAACTTCGTTTAGTATCTATTTGCCTCAACTTATATCTCTGCTTGGCCTTGTGTGCATGCATTAAATATTGTTTACGGGGTGTTTTTCTTTGCCATGATTCACTTTTTCATGCAATTTACACACCAACACAAAATGGTTCTCTTTCGCACAACCTTTACAGATCTGTCCAATGCAGGGACACTTTCCTTTGTGTGGAAACAAAAATCCACATCTAAAACGCAACTTCTTTTTATGTGTAGGCATCACTTTGTGTCCTTCAGTCTTCTGCTTCAGATTACTTTTCACACTCATTAATGACTCTCTCGCTCCTTCCTGAGTTCTGGCAGCCATTAACACTCATGCATACAAAGAGTTTCTCTCAGCATTCGTCGTCAGAATGAATCAGACATGCATCAGTCACTGTCTCTAAGTCGCTTGGCATCTTCATCATTAAATTCATTGAACCTACAGTGTTTGATGAGTGTGTTGAGTCTTCACATAAGTTCATTGACTGTTTCACCAATTGTTTTATGTTCTTGATTGAAAATGTATTGTTTGTAATCAACATTTGGCGCTAGATTGGACTTATGGTTCAAAGTGTCTTTAATCTGATGGTACAAGACGTCTTTGTTAGTTCTTGGCATTTTCTTTATGACTTTCACACACTCACCACGAAGATTTTTGAGATATTTTATATTCTTCCTGCTATCAGTGTCTTCAAGTACATCAATGCAATCTTCAAATGTCTCTATCAAAGTAGTACATCTAGTAACAATATTTTGCTTTTAGGCAGTATTGAAAGGTGGTGGTGGTTTCAAGAAGGTAGCAACATTGTAACCGTTAATGGGAGTGGCTGGCACTGAAGGTGGAGCTCTGTCAGATGCTGTTGGCTGTCCCTGGGAATCTGCATCATCACTGAGACCTGACAATGGTTTAGCCTTCGTGGCATCCAGAACAGTGTTTAAAGTTTTGACCTTCTTCTTGGCCAGCATTGGAGCCTGGTCACTTGCGAAGACCACTAGAGTTGTCGATTCTTTTTTACTTGTTCTGTCAGCCAGCACTATTATTTGCCACAGTATATGGTAAGGTATGATTGTCTTTGACTGCACTTTGTAAGCCTAGTTGTATCCACCTTCAGCATTAACGCTCTGTACAATATTTAACTTTATTTTGCATGGCAGTGCAATGCCTTTTAGAAGGTACTTGATCACAACTTCTTGACCAACAGTGCATAGACTTCCTAGTGAAGCTTTCTTTCCATTCAAATGGTTCACAATGGATGGAGTTGCGCTTTGACTTCACAAATGCCAACCAACAACTCAGCAATTTGATGAAGGCACACGAGACACACACAAGCAGTTTGCTCGCAACATGGCAAACTTTCCAGGAAAGCAGTTTCTTCTTTGTGCTGCTTACACCTATCTTGTTGACAGTGGTAGTGTTCTCCACAGTCTGGGTACCTTCCAATGACTACGCCACACAGGGAGATGTAAATCACATCATCTTTATTCCTCTGCATCCACCTGTGAACTGCAACATTCAAAACCAAGCTTTGTTACATTCTATTCTAGCGAATGCACCATACTGATACGAAGTCCATAACAGAAGGTTCTGGCCTAAAACATGCCAGACACTACAATTATGAAGCTTAAAGAGTTTGGAAATGAAGGCAACACAAGAAGGAGAAAATTCAACATCCTGTAACAGAGAATTGTTAAATGTCCATCTATCTAATTTGGGTTGAGCTGGTATTATCCCCAAATCAATAATCACCAGGGCAGGGTCTGAAATTAAAATGGGAACAATAGTAGTCTCAGGAAGGTTTTGGGATCAGTACTCACTAAGAAAGATGTGATCTAATCTAGTGAGTGAATCATGAGCCGGAAAGTAAAACATGTATTCTTGTTATGAGAGGTTGCAAAGCTTCCATGAATCAATCAAAGCTCAATGGGAAACAGTAGACAAAACTGTTTATGCATTTTGTTTGGTGTATATTTGACTGGAGATTGCCAGTCAAGAAAAAGGTCTATAATCTGGTTACAAACATACTCTAAAATTAAAAAAAAATCCTCCTTCTGCAATCATTATTTTAAATATCATAAACAACTTGTGTAGGTCCTTCAACATTCAAGAATTTTAAGGGAATGTTCTGTAGAATAAACTTAACAATAAACCATCTGCCTTTATTATCAGTTCTTGAGAGACAAATATGAAATTTATTTTTTTCTTACATACAATGATTGTTCCATTTGTCTTATTGGCAATGATGGAACTGAACCTACTGAACCACATTTTAGTTTTAAAGCGTTGGGTTCTGTGAGGTGAGTTTCCTGACGTAAAACTAAAACAGTATCATATTTGGCTAGATAAGATCAATTTGTCAGTCTTTTTTTATCAGATTAATTAATTATTTCACATTCCAGGAAATTCCCTGAACTTTACTGAAAAAGAATAATGATATAACCTGAGATGTCTCCAGCAAAAATGGAATACATAATTGTATACAAATGTATAAAAGAAAAATGTAAAACGTTGTAGATCCAGGAAGAAACAAAATAGAAATGAGGTGTGAGGGAGAAATAAAAAATAGTGAAAAGTACGAAGGGATACATAGATACAAAAGAAGGAAGAAAATAAGATTTAAGGAGAGCAAAGTTACATGTCAAACAAATCATGACTGAGACAATGTAACTTGTTGGAAGGAAGAAGAAGATGGTATTGGGGACAGCACAATGTGAAGACAGCATAACAAGGGAGTAAGCACAATGACAAAAGAGTGTATTTTTACAGATTTGAAAAGACGAAGACATAATAATACAATTAACAAGCCTGCAAAATAGAAGAAAACATTACAATACAATGAATTTCTTCAATAAAAACAAAATAGACAATTGAATAGAACGTATCTATAAGGAAGTGACAGTGAAGAAAAAGAAAATACAGACGTATCAATAATAACAATAATGGTTAACTCTTAGCAGGAACAGAGATGTACATTATATATGCTTGTTGACTTCTTAGTATGTTTTTGCGGTCTGCATGATTATCGTAGGTAGTGATTTTACTCTATATGTCAGTTTAAACAGACATGGGTAGCGCAAACCATTATGAACACCTAAACAGTGAAGTTGTGAATGAGATCAAGGAATTCCTTTCTTGTGCTGGCTGGTACTCTGGAAAAACAACATGAGTGAGAAATATGTTCTTCCCAATCCAAAAGAGCTACTTCTTAAATTTAGAAGCATTGAGTATTTTCTGAATAACTGTGAATTTCAGAAATAAAATATTAAAACTCTCTAGGTTTGGTTGAGGAAGCATTTGAATTGATCTCAGTTGGAGATTTCTATTAAATGTAAGGGTTTTGTAATTTCACAGGTCTGGAGATGCAGTCTTTATGTTTGCGAAAAAGCAGGGTCATAAACCTGCGAGGGATATGCTTAACATTTATATAAGCAAATGTGTCTTTATTGACCTATTTGGTGCAGGGATTTTGGAACTCATTAAGTGCACCTTATTGCAGACAGTGTAAATTCATGCGCAGATTACTGGCAGTCCAGCAATGCACTGCAACATCTTTTTGCCACAAGGATGTGGACTGAATATTTTAGAAGAGCTTGTTAAATTACAACCCTTATAAATATGGGCACGTATCTGGAAGAACCCTGAGGCCCATCTGTGCAGAATTATTTTGAATGATTGCCTCAAAATGGATGGAGCTCTGAAGATTCACTGGATGAACTATGTTCGGAAGAGCTTTGAGGGGATGGGGTTTCCATAATTTTACTTTGATTCGGACACCGTGGCATGCATTTGGACACCGACGCATGCATTTCCCTGAGCAGAAAGATGGAACTGTGTTCAGAGTTCATGCTCAATCAACGCTTGCAATCAAACCATGAGGAAGGGAAAGACCCTAGAAATGTAGGGCAAGCGTCCATGGCACGTCATTTACAGGTTGTGAACAATGAGAGGCACAAGTCTTTGCTGACCAGATTCCGTCTTGGACCATTGCACTTTCTGTTGGCTTTCCCTAGTAGAGGGACATGGATTTCATCTACTTCACTATGCCACTGTGAAGCCTCGGTAGATCCATCGACAACACATCTGATTTTATTATGTGCATTCTATGTGAAGGAGAGAAAGTGCTTTCTGTGCCCACTTGGTGGAGCCTTGGCTTCAGGGCTCAAAAAGCAGCTTTTGCCTGTTTGCAAAGCCTGGGCAATGATGAAGTGATTGTGGAAATGTGAATTTTATTTTAGGTGTTTTTAAAATTTGGAGCTTTTATTTAAATATTTTATCTTCTATACTGCACAGTTTTAATGATTTTACAGTGTGATGATTATATGGATTCGATGTATCTTTTATGTCTGATTGCAGCCAAATAATGTATTTTGACTGACTGACTAAAGTAGTAAGTCAAAAAGTGGCCCTTGGGTCAATAAGCTTACAAATGTTTTTCATGCACAGCCTAACTCTCTAGAGATAATGTGTTTCTCGCCCAGGGCTTAGTTGCCGGTTGATTGCATACATTTGTAAATTCAATTTAAAAGTGTGCAAACCAGGGTGATACAATTCAAAGAGAAAATTAATTACAAAGTGGCAACTCGTCATTTCGAAAGAAATTAGACATTTAGAGTAAGGGTTGCTTACACAGGCAATTAACCACCAGAAAGGGGGCAAAGAGGAAGCAGAAAGAAAGCACTTTTCTTTTACACATGTTGCAAACGAAAACCAATGCTTGGTCTTAAAGGGAATATGCAAAACAGGTTTAGCTATCAATATTGAAGTGCATGCAGTGGGGTGAGAGGCCATTGGTTTGTGGGGCCAAAACTACCCAAGAATGACAGGAGCCATTGTCCTTGCTTTCAAATGTGCCCTTGACAACCTTGATATCCCTCTGATACGCTCATTGACTTGCCAGCACACTTGTGCAATTGATTAACTTCACTATGAGTGACAGTGTTATTTCCATTCACAAAGAGCACATCCAACAACAAACCAGTCCCCTTCAGTGCCAGGAACTACTTAAGGTAATGTGAACTTTATTAGGCAAAAAATATCTTTGCATTTAACCACCTTTTTTAAGGTTGACAAGGGACTTTTCTAACAATATTGTTTTGCAAAAAAACAGACAAAACAAAGCACATAAGTACAAAGCAAAAAGGCTGATGGCCAGCTCCGGGCTAAATGTTTTGCCAATGCTTGTTTTTTGTTTTTGTTGTTGCTTTTTACAGCACCAACTTCTGCTTTGTGGCAGCAAAAAAATAAAAAAAATAGTTTTCTCATTTTGTCTACCACAGAGAAAATAGAAACTTGTATTTTTTGTTGTGGGCATAGACACCTACAAATTAATGGGGTGATTTAAATCCTGGTGAATGGTCCATTGTTTTGCCAAGGGGATGCAGTAAATTACTGTTTTACTTCCGGTGACCGGCATTGAAAACTAACCTCTAAAACTATTCATCTAAATCAGGTAGGCAGAATTATAGGTCTTCCTCCGACAGACCATACTCCACGTGGCTGTCCTATGGGCTTAATCACGGCGGAGACATAGTAGTCTCTGCTATAATTAAATGTATGGCCTTCCCTCATCTAAATCAGGAGGTGGACCATTTTCTTGGTGGTAAGGATACTCCACCTCCCTTGCACTGGAGTATAGTTCCCGCCAACATGTACATCGGGTCTCAAGTGAAGGAAAAAAGTACAGTATTTACAGATGTGCAAGAATGCTTGAAAGAAAACAGCCTTGATGCATGTCAGTAAAAATCACAATCATAAACTAAAAAAAGCTCTGGTCCATTTTCAGAATTTTTAATATCTTTCTAGTGGGAAGAAAGCCCTTCTTAATAAACATTATGCTTCATAGTATTCCGTTTTTCTCAATAACAGCAAAAAGTGGAGGTTAATTATTAGTTTGCAGTTTTAGATTTTTCTTTCAAAATGACATGTCAGATTAACAGAAATTGCCTTTGTCTTCTGATTAGTTTTATCATTTTATACTAGCTATATATTTCCTTATTTCATAAACCGTGCTAGAGCTCTTTTTAGTATTTTAGCACATTTGTTCTGAATTACTTAAATGCTTAGTCTCACTGGTAGGAAAATAAAAAAGTGCACTTTCGAGAAAGATACTCTTTGTTCTAGAATGATGGTAGGTAAAGGTTTTGTGTTCCAATTAATTCAAATATTCAAGCCCTGCTCCATCCTAAAGCAAGACAGAGAAAGATCTGTATACCCTTCCCCATGCTTAGTAGAGGAAGAGTTGACACATGTATGCTGTGATCTGTATGTTTGTGTGAATTTTGTTTTACCACAAAGAGGGCCCAGCATTTAACTAACAGCAGGTCATACTTGAAGCAGATAACATCTCCACTAGGAGGTGCAATTGCCTAAATCGAGTGGCCCTGCTTCCTATTTCAGACAAGAATTGTGAAGACAGGGAAAATGATAAGACTGTTGATGAACCAGACCATAATGGCATAGAAGTGACTGGGTTATATGCAAAGCCAAGAAAAGATATTAAAAAGCCATCTTTGGAAATGACTGGTTGAAAATTGTTTATTGATGGTTCTTGCTTGAGAAACCAATATGGAGCATTGAGGGCTGCCTATGCAGTATGTTCCATTTCTGAACCTTTAAAAGCAAATTCTCTGCTAAACGTAACTTCTGATCAAGTGGCAGAACATGTTGCATTTACTAGAGCTTGCTAGTTATCAGAGAATTTGGATGTGATAATTTATTCAGACTATGGTCAATTGTGGTCCCAAAGGGGTTTCATGACATCCCCAGAAGCTCCAATAAAAAAAGAGTGTTTAAGTATTGGATTTGTTGAAAGCAATGCAAAAGCCCAAAAGATTCCTCTAGTAAAATGTAATGCCCAAAAGGCTGGAAATTACACAATCATGCTTGGAAATAAATATATTCACCAGATGGCAAAGTATTGTGCATTGTGGGATGAGACAGTTATCCCAGAGGATGAAAGTGATGAACTGAGAAATAATTCAGTAAAAAATGCAGAAAAAAGTCAAATTGTTTCTTTATGAGTTCAATCCAGACTTCTCTGAATGAATGACGAGATTTATATGATGATGGCCCAGAAGATGAGAAACAAAAATGGAAGAGACCAGGCTACAATAGAAATTACACAGATTTGTATGGGAATGCTGAGATTAAATATGTGCTACCAGATTCATTGCTGTATTCAATGTGCTAGTATTTTCACAACAGTTCTCCTGCAGGCAGAGATAGCATGATTCAAATATTCTAAAAGTACATGGAAAATACTGGATTTCGAAATGTTTCTCAGAATGTTTGCAGTGAAAATATGTTACTTGAATGATCAAGGGAAAAAAACTGTTGCTACTGTTAACCATATTGGCCCAGTTACAATCGTCCAAGCAGATGCCATCAAGTTGTTTCATTGCAATGTTTTGAAATATATCTTGCTGATTATCTGCTTGTTTTCTAAATGATTTGCAGTCTATCCCATCAGGAGATCAGATAGCCTTACAGTTGCCCAGTTGTTGTTGACAGAGTTGATATCACATTTTGATCTTCCTACTTCTAATGGGACAAGTCTCTGTCCGTGTGTATGTGGTGCCTCACACTACCAAACACCTTCTACAAACAAGTTAAAACAATGGCCCAGATTTAAAAAGGCCTAGCGCCTTCTTGCATCTCATTTGTTTACACTAATGTGGCCCAACGAGGCCAAAATAGCCACACCAAATTTACAAAGTGGCGCAATACATGCACTGCGGCACTTTGTAACTCCTTGCACCACATTAAGCCTGCACCAGGCATAGTGTGTGCGAGGGGGGTGCTCCCCCATTAGTGGGGCATAAAAAATGGTGCAAATAATTCTAAAAGATTTATTTGCGCCAATTTAGTGGCATTTTAAATGAATGGAGGGGGCACACCATTGGTAACAATGGGCCCCTATGTACTGTTACAGGTTACTGCCAACATTTTGGTTTGGCACTAACCCTGAACAGTACATCAATAGCATCAAAAATAATGACGCTATTGCTCCCTACCCTGTGTCATGGTGTGCCGTATTTGAAATACGGTGCACACATGGTGCTAGAAGGGGGTGCTAAGAGGAGCGAGGAAAATGGCACTGCACTGGGGGCAGCACCACTTTTCTTAAATCTGCCACAACGTATCTCAAGATCTTGCATTTAGATGAATCTGATACCCAAACCAAATAATAAAGCATCAGAACTTCAAATGCGTGTACAAATATGAATAATACATCAACACAATAGTGGTCAATCCACCAGTTGAGTCCACAATCATCATTGCCTATTCAACAACTCACAACAAAAACAAAATTCCATTTTTCAAACACATTCTCCAACATACATCACAAATACATACACCATGCAAAAATCAATTTTGCACTATTCATACTTATGCTGTAAATCATTCAGAAACACACTCTCTAAAATTTTGGCAGTCTCCAACACTGGCAGAGTTCCAAATATCTGAGCACTCTGTTTTTCACTAGACTGGACATAAAGATTGGGACGCCTAGGGAGAATTCTTTTGGGAACCCAAATCAAAGAGTAGATGCTCTTATACAGGCATCCTCTGCTACCATTTATTTGTGGGAGCAGAGTCTCAAACCCTAAATTGTTAGACAACCCAAAATATTACTTTCAGAGATAATTTTCTGACACCTTCTATCTTGCAATGAGAAGCACCCTCCTCAACATCATACCCAATGTTAGTTTCACAGAATAACAAATATGTAACTGGGACCATTCTGTTCTTGAGTTCTATATCAGGATAAAACTTAAAAGGTTTTATTACAAATTTTAACTAAGTGATAGAGAGAAATGCAAAACAATGCCATGAAAGCTCAGATACAGAGACCATAGTGAGAAAATCAGAATTAACCTAAGTCCCAATAAAGAGCAAAATCATACAAGTAAAGGCAGCAACCCCAAGCTCCTAGATGTTCAAGAAAATCTCTCAACAATCTGTCAGATACAGAAAAAAGATATCAGCATCTTTAATGGGAATAAGGAAAGACTTGAGCTCACCCTCAAGCCAGGGTTTTTTAAGATTTAAAAATATAAAATGCATTTAAATATATTTATATTTTATGATTGTTAATTTTAAGGTATTCATTTATTTGTTTTTTTTATGGTTTAAAACTTAGGAATTGTAGTAAGAAGTTTTCAAAATATATGAGTTGTTAATAGTAAAAATAAAATTCTATTTTAATAGATAAACATATGTGTGTGTGTGAGTGTTTGTAGTTTTGGTTAGTGTGTTTTTATATTAAGTTTAATTACATTTTAATGTAAAAAGTGTGTATGAGTATGGAGTATTGATTGTGTATTTAAATTGTGTAATTTGAATTACCGTGTTTCTATTGAAGTGGATATTGTAAATGTCAGCACTTTAGCCTCCAACACCTTTTTTGATTAGCATTAGATTGGAATGGGAATCATAAATGTTACCCCTTAAGTGTAAGACACCTTCCACAAATTGGTGTAGAGTGCATTCTAAATGTCACCACTTTTGCGTCAAACTCCCTTCCCAAATTGGTTTAAATTGGAGTGGGAATGGTGAATATCGCTCCTTTAGTGTTCACCACATTCCACAAATTGGTTTAGATTGGAGTGGTAATAGTAAATGTCATCCCTTTACTGTCCAAGACCTTCCCAAATTGGTTTTGATTGCAGTGGAAATAGTAAATGTCATCCTTTTAGTGTTCAATACCTTCCCCCAATATGGTTCGATAAGATTGGAAATAGTAAATGTCACCCCTTTAGTGTCTAACACCTTCCCCAAGGTGACCAACACCTTTTCCAAATTGGTTTAGTTTGGATTGGGAATAGTAAATGTCACCTCTTTATTGTCTAACATTTTTTTAATGATTCCTGTTGGAGTGTGACTATTTAACTTTATAATTTTATTCTGATAATAAATATAATATTTTACTTTTATATTTATGTAGTTAGAAATACTTAGAGCCTGAATCAATCAATAATAACTTTATTTTGGCTAAAAAGCATAAAAGTATACAATAAACAACATTTCATAATTATACAGTAGATCAATTATGAAAAGGAGATAAACAAGAAGTGTCACATAATACATTAAGAAACCCTGAGTGAATTATAAAATCGCATTGTTGTTAAAACAACGCAAAACAGGCATTGATCTTAAAATCTTAAAGTCCTAAGATAATAAAAGATTAGAGCCTGAATCAAGTTTGGTGGTCGGACAAGCTGACTGCCAAACTCGCAGGGATGAGACCGCTGTCAACCCAGCAGCCTCTCCCTCAGTTGTATTACGATGTTCTCACCGGGCTGAATGGTTGGAACATCATATTACGATGTTCCCGCTGGTCAGCCCAGCGGGAACAGTGCTACAGTAATGGTCTTGGCTCCCTTAAGCTGCAAAGCAGACATTGCAAATTCTGAGGGTGCTGGGCAGGGGGGTCCTTCAATGCCCATGACATTGTTGTGGGCTTTACAATGGTCCCCCTGTGACCCGCAGCACATCTTTTCCACTAGTGTTTTCATGGTGGTTAAACTGCCATGAAAAGGCTGGTGGAAAGGGAACTCATGATCCGCACAGTGGTGCTGAAGTCAACACTGCAGAGGCTGACCACAAAACCGCCAGGAGTGCAGCAGTCCGACCGCAGCCATGAGGCTCGCGGTCTAAAGACCCTCTATTTTGTAATTTATTTTTGTTATTTTCAATTTCTTTGTTTAGAACCAGGTTGTGTTAGGATGCTGCTGTTCATCAGAACAGGTAAGTACTTTGGGAAGGATTTTTGAAGGGATTTGAGGGTGGGAGGTTTAGGATGGCGGTCTCGAATGTATTAATTTTTTTGTTTGCAGGTTGTTTGAATATGTGGATGTAGTAGTGTTATTGATTATCACTAGTTTGTAGTTTTTTTTTTTTTAACACTATTTTAGTCACTTGTTGCTATTTTATGTTAAATTGTGTTATGTTAGTTACATTTTGATAATTAACTGGTATGTATATGTATTTTTGAGAGTGTAATGTCTTCTGCAGGTGAGTTTTTGAATTTACTATGCACGTTTTTGTCTATTAACATGCCCTATTGGCATTGGGATTTTTTTTTATTTCATTTGCTTTTCTGGGTTTCCTGCAACATTTCTCTTCTTCAGACACATTTTCAGTTTTGTTGTGTTTCCTAGATACTTACGATTTACGAGCTTCCTATTGGATTCATTTTATTTTTGCATTTTCTTGGCTTTTTGAACAATACCTTTTCCATTTTTGGTGGACTACTGTTTTGTATTACATGGATAAAAAGAAAGAACAGTAAGTTTTATGTATTTCAATTATGTTGGGTGGGAAATATGGTTTTATATTGTTTGTGTAAATATTATGTGATTGTTTTGTGGAATTGTTTGGTTAATGTGATATAATTAATTTAAGTGATGGACTGAGTTTGTTGTTTACTTTCTTTATTGGTGAAGGTTACATTTTTTAAATAATTTATATGTAGTGCAGGTAAAGTTTTAAAATGATTGAATCATGGATTGATTTGTGGGTAGCACTTTTTTTTTGCTTTCTGTTCAAGTGTTTGCAGTGCTGCTTTATGTGTTTGGTAATAGGGCTATTTGTGTTTTGATATTCACCATGCATGGTTTATATCTGACTGACTAGTTTGGGACACATAGTGAAGGTCTCATCCATCATTCAGGTTTTACAATGGCTTAGTTGTAGTCAGGGTCATGAGTTAGTGCTATGATTTGTTTCATTCTGAATGAAAATGCAGATTTTTGAAGATATCTCCACATACCCTGATTGAAATGACAGTTACACCCTTGTATGGCTGTGAAATATTTAGAATGGTTTGAATCATGGCAAGTCTATGATTATATTTTGGGACTAGTAATAATTTGTGTTATGTTTGATATGGTTTAAGAGGTTGTAGTAAGTGCAGCTTTGTGTATTTGGCAGTGTGGCACATATAAAAGTGATATTTGTGTTTTGATATTCATCATGTATAGTGTATATCTGAGTGAATGATTTCACAATGGCTATGTTTTAGTACGTTATCTGCTGTAGAGAATAACAGGATTTAATTTTCATTGTTTAGGTTGTCATGTAAAAGGAAAGTTGTATTATGATGTGTAATTGTTAAATGTCAGGTATGTGTATGTCTTAGTATCTTCAAGGGGCTCATAGCTTATCGCTGGAGGCTTTTTTAGATTGTGCAAGTGTAGGAAAGTGGAGAATTATGCAGTGGTGCTGGTTAGGCTTCACTATGTAAGACTGTCATAATACCCCAAAGATGGGCCTTTGAATTCAAGCTAAAAAATCCTTAGCTCACTCCTGGTAGAATGGCAAAGAGCAGTCAGGCTTTACTAGAGGAACACGTGTTAAGCATTTTAGAGTACAAACATGGACAATAAGTAATAGACACAACTCGACAGAAATCCAACACCAATTCATCAAAATGAAGCAGATTTTTATATAATTTCAGAAATCAAACAAGGTAAATAAGATATGTATAATCTGAGTTATAGATTGTAGAGTGGAATTAAAATCAATACATTCACAAGCTGTCAAACTTTACCATTTTGGTCAATGTAAGAAATCTCTGCAGATACTTGGTCACTTGCAGAGTAGGGTGAAATCAGAGGAACCCACCGATAGTTAAGGTTGTGTGGTCCCAGGAACCAAGCCGCAACAGTCGGACCAATTTTCCCTGGCTTGTGGAGCCCAGATGCAGAGGTGCCCTGGCTGTCCTTGTTGCTGAGCGCAGGAGCTGTAGGTGCTGAAAAATGGTACTTGTGACACAGTGAGGGTGGTATGCTGGCTGCCCTTTTTGGACTTTTCCGCTGGGCCAGTGGGTGAAAACAGAGGAAAACTTACCACAACATCGAAGTGGGCTTGTAATCAAGCTGGTTGCAATGTTGCGGTGCATCAGATGTGGCAGCACCCATCGCGCTTTTCACTGCCTGAAATTCTGTCAGTGAAAAGCACGATGAGCTGTTGTTAGATGTGACAGCACCCATTGCGCTTTTCACTACCTGTAATTCTGTCAGTGAAAAGCACAACGAGCTGTTCATGGGGGCCCCTGCACTGCCCATGTAAAGTGCATGAGCAGAGCAAAGGGGCCCATGGGGCCCCTGGCACCCCTTTTCTACCAGCCTTTGCATGGTGGGTTTACCATCATGCAAAGGCTGGCGGAAAGGGGACTCGTAATCCCCAGGGCAGTGCTGCTTGCAGAGCTGCTCTGGCGGATTGCGACTGCCCAGACCGCCAAGCTGCCGACAGGCGGTAACCTGGCAGTGCCGGCTGTCGGACCGTAGCCCATGTGGCATGGTCATAATAGGGAGTCGGACCTCCCTGTCTGCAGCGGTCCAACCACTATCGCAAGTGTGGCGGTCTTGAGACCACCACACTCATAATGAGGGCCTCAGTTACTTGCAGCTTGAGTTTGTGGGAGCTTGGATGGGCCCCTGGATGAGGATTCACTGGGCAGAGCAGCTCCACCTGTGCTTGGCTATACTTGGTCCTGAACGTGAGCTGCGGTTGCTGTTTATACCACTGAGATGCTGCAGGTGAGGAAGAGGATGCAAAAACTCAATAACAAAGCTGCAGGCAATGTCAGGTTATAGGTGTTTGCAGTGTACCCTTGTGTTGTAGTGTTGAGTAAAGGTGGTGATGAATAGACTGGCCACCAACAAGTCTTGGCAGTGGTAAGGTGGAGGAGAAGGTATTGCCCCTTCCAGCGGTCCAGTGTAAAATGGTAGCTGTCTGTAACTTGAAAGAGAGCTGGACTACACTTCCACATTGCACAATGGACTGGACAATCTGTCTTTGGGTAATCCTTTGGAGGGCCTATAGGATAGTGCTTCCAGTAGTTTCATTTTACCTGTGGTGCACAGGGGACTAGTGATACTAATCCAAAGGAGCCTGGTCTTGCCTTTGAATCATAAATGGTTCCGTCTTGCTGGGGGAAACAGTCTTTGATCCGGGACAAGCTGAAGTCAAACAATTCCAGTAGAATTGTTTCAGGTTCAAAGTATCACACCTTTTGTTAGTGCAGGTTCCTATTGTCATTAGTACAGGTCTTCTCTTGTACTTTCTTCACAAGTCGTTGCAGATCTGTGGTTCTGGTGGCAGGGTAGGCCCTTAAATCCAAGATTTAGGGGTGTTATGGGTGTGGGTGCAAGTGGCCAATGGGTTACAAGCTCCAGCGGCTAATCCACCTATGAGGAGAACACATCCACTGGGATGTGTCTATTTTCAAGATGGCAGAAGTCTTCCTCAGCTGTACTTAATAGGCTGCCCACTGTAGAGGTATGGTAAGCCTTCTTTGTGTGTACACCTCCTGACTATCTAATTTTTCCACCTGCCTTGGGTCACATGTGCCTGGGGGGGATTTGTCCTCCACTGGGTGACAGTCTGCTTACATATCAGAAGTGGTGTTCCCTTTGAAGTTAACAGCCTTGATGTGCCACTTCAATGGCCTTCCTGGGAAGGAGGTAGGTGGATCCTCCTTTCCATCCAGGCCATTTTCCTAACTATTGGGAGTTTTGACACACATCTGCCCATTGGGTTAGAATCCTGTCTTGGCAGCAACTGCTGCAAGCTGTCAGCCAGAGCTCAAGAAAACTGGGGTAACTCAGTGGGGAAACTCCAAAGTTGCTTGCTGGGTCCTAACATAGCCTTCAACATGAGATTCATACTAGGGGTGAAAAGGCAAGTTGCTTGATACTAAACATGACCCATTTTGGGTGTACCATAATGGAGCTGGCAACCACAGGTTTGTTTGACTACCAGCCCATGTTCTCCTATGGACCACCCTTCATTTGAAGTAGCCTTAAATGGAAAAGGCCACTATCCAGACACATAAGCTTGCAGGTATATATCCTCACCTTTAATATAATGCACCCTGCCTTCTGGGCTCAGTAGGCCTTCCTTAGGGGTGACTGAGATATATTAAAAATAGTGCTTGGGCTGTGCCACACATCATGTGGGAACAGCTGAATTCCAACAGCTTGCACTCCTCCATGCTGTCAGTAGTTTAGTTGGGTCACTCAGGGTGGCATAAACAATGCTGCAGGCCCTGGTGACTCCTTTAACACCAATGACCTGGGTACTTCTGGCACCATATACTAGGGACTTAGAAGGGGGTGAAAGAACTTGCCAATTGGGTGTGCCAATTTACATATACTAATATAGCAAGAGAGCACTGGCACTGAAGCCTGGTTAGCAGGCTCCTTCACACTTTCAGAGTACTAACCCAGCAGTCAGTATTTTAAATGGGAGCAAAAAGTGGAGGAGAGACCTACAAAAAGCATGTTTCCTTAGAGCAAATAAGGCCCATGTTTATACTTTTTTTGCACCACATTTGCGTCATTTTTTGGCACAAAAGCAGTGCAAACTTACAAAATATAATTGTATTTTGTAAGTTTGCACCGCTTTTGCATCAAACAATTATGCAGATGTGGCACAAAAAAAAGTATAAATATGGGCCTAAGTGCTTAAAGTTGTTACAGGTAGTAGCTAGCCTGTTGTAGTTCGGGATTTTAGGCAGTATATTTTTATGGCACTCAAGGGTTCTGGGGAGCTAGTGCTTGCCTCACATATATTCTGCAATATCTATCTTACTTCTATTTTGGTCACATTTGGGGTTGGTTGTGCCATCTTACTGAACTACAACATCCTTGTTAACTGTTGCCCTCCAATAGCATTCATTAGAATAATATTTAGTACATCTCCAGTTTATGTTTTCTTTTGATGCACTTTCTTGGCTGTAGGTGTAGCCCATGTCATTTAGTAACTGCTTTATGTGAAGTGATATACTTTGCAGTCTCTGTCATTGTAATTGGAAGTAATGTAACAGCATAAATATATATATAATATTTTTAATTTTGTACATTAGTTATTTACATGTAAAAATATTATCCTACTTCTCTTTTGTATACTTGCATTTATGTTCTGTTTAGATGTTTCACATGGTTTCATGACTTTCCCTTCATATGGACGGGGATGTATTTCACATGGATACCAGGTGCTTATACACATACTTCAATCTTCATCATACTCGATCTCTTCCCCACTTTGTACTGGTGTACAGTCTACACATTCATGCCCAAGTGTCTAAAGTGCAAATGATGGACTTTAGTTAAAATCTATGCTGCAAATTTTGCATTCCGCATTTGGCTTATTTTTTCACCTTGAGGGCACTGATTATATTGTGTATGTAACCACAGTTTAGCAGTGACCAAATCCAGGTCTATAGGAATACTTCCTACTTAGTTGAATGTTTTAACACACTCATTCAGACTTAGGTGGTCAATATGAACATGGCGGGTTGTCCCTCCATGCCGGCATTTGTGGCTGAAATCTCCAGCCGGCATGGCAGGACAACCTGCCGCATAATAAACCTGTTGAGGGCCGCCATTACAGCCCTCACTCACCGCCAGGCTTCCGCCGTCAGGCAGCCTGGCGGTGAGCGGAAACACCATCCTACAGGGTAGCTGCGCTACCATTCGGATAATGTTTCTATATCCACCAGCCGATTCGCTGGTGTGTTATCCCGCCAGGGAAAGGCTGGCGGAGGGGGGGCCCCGGGGCACCCCTGGGGGCCCCTGTACTGCCCATGCACTTTGCATGGGCAGTGCAGGGGCCCCGGTGCAGTGCCCCGTCACGCAGGTCACTGCCCGATTTTCGGGCACTGATCTGCGCGATGGGTGCAGCTGCACCCGCCGCACAGAGGCATTGACGGCAGCTTCATGTGGAGCCGCCGTCAATGTCCTGGCCTGGCCTTTCTGTGAGCCGGCGGGCGGAAACAATGTTTCCACCCGCCAGCCCACAGAAAGGTTCTTTATTTGGCCGGCGGGGTTCTGGGGTCGCTGGCGGTCAGTGTTTTGACCGCCAGCATGATCACGGCGATTGTTACTGCCGTGTTCATAATGCCCACCTTAGTAAAGGATATTTGGCATTTCAGGAGTTTTAGCATCTTGAAGAGGGGTCTCTCACTGCCCCATTATTTTTGTGTATTTAATTAACGTGGTGGCACAAAAGTCTGATGCTTTACTTAATTTTATGTAAGAGATGGCCATGCCCTATGACTTACCGACCGCTTCTCTTACCAGTCAAGACCCTTTCTGACCCAGCTCCATGACTGAGATTCCCACCTCAGCATGCTCCTGTACACTCTCTCACACTCCCTCTCTCTTGCTCCATCTCTCTCTCTTTCTGCCTCTCCTGCTTCTTGACATAATGCCTCATTAATCTCTTTTGTGCCTCTTTTCATCACCATTGTGCCTCTTTTGGTCACTGTCTGCCTCATTTATCTCTCTTTTGCCTCTTTTTAGCCGCTTCTGTGTACTTTGTGCCTATTTTTATGACTTTTGTGTTTCTTTTTGTGCTTCTTTTTGAATATTTTCCCCTTTATTTTCCTGTCCCTTTGTGTCTGTTTCTTTTCCTTCATCACTCTCTTTTTTCACCTCGTGTTGTACTTTATGTGCCTATTTTTGTACTTTTGTGCCTCTTTACCCATTGTTTCTCTCACTCTTTCTGTGCCATTTCTCTTTGTGTGACTTTTCCAGTTTGCTTCTCTCTGCTCCTAAGTGCTGCACATCTGTCTTGTTTTTCCTGTCCTTGTCCCCCAAGTCCCACATGCCTTTTTACGCCTCTTGCTCTCCTACATCCTACATTCGCCTCCTCTGCCCCCTTGGCCCACCCAACTGGCCCCTGTGCTCCCCTCTCCTATAGGGGAAGTTCCTCCTCAAGGGAAGAGTAGTGTTGCCGTGCCTGCTGCGAGTGCTGCAGGCAAACACAGAGTAATAAAATGGCATCCTAATGACATTTTAATTCATCAGCACATGTGTGAGGGCAGGGGTTGGTGCTGAGTCCTACGATTGCAGGATGACAGCTGGGTCTACAGTGTACATGTCCAATTGGCTGGCTGATTTGTCATGGCCAACCTGACAAGTGCACTGCAGACCCAGCAATCCCTCCGAAATAGCCGGGGGATTGCTGGCACAGGCCCCCAGTCTCAAAATGAGAGCTGGGTTAGCCTGATCCAACTAATCCTGGAGCTGCTCTCAGCATGATTGATTTGTTTCATGTTCCAGTGGGCAGGAAGACAGTCCTTTCCTTTCCTACTTATGGATGCCAGTATCCGGGGGAGAGGATTCCACACCGGGTGGAAGCAGAATTAAAAGTGAGTTGTGCACCATCGCTCTTACCATATTTTGGGATTGCAAAGTGCCATTACTGTCCTACGACCTATATCTGCCTCACTCTGCTTGTGTGCCCTCTTTCACGCTCCATTGCTCTTCCTCAATCTCTCTCTTTCGCACAATCTCTCTCTCTCTTCTTGCTCTTTTGTCTCTAATATGCCTCTTTTCAATACTCTGTGGCTCTTTTGGTCACTCTGGGCCTCTTTTTATCAATGCCTGCTTCGTTTATCACTCTTTGTTCCTCGTTTTAGCTTCTCTTTAATAATCTTTGTGTCTCTTTATTAGAACATTTGTGCCTCTTTGCATGCCTCTTTTTGCATACTTCTAAGTATTTTTCAGCCTGTATCATGTACTACTTCAATTTCCTTTCAGACCTCTTGTACATTCTGTGCTTCGTAGTCTTGTGCCTCTTTACCCATTGATTCTACTCATCTTTATGGGCCTCATTACAACTTTTGCGGGCGGCGGTTGTAACCGCCGTGCGGCCGCCAATGTGGTTGCACTCCCACCGTGCCCATTCTGACATCCCCCCTGGGCTGGCGGGCGGAAACAGAGTTTCTGCCCGCCAGCCCAGCGGGGATGTCGGGCGCAACATGGGAGCCGGCGGTGTTGCGGCCGTGCGACGGCTGCAGCGCTTTTCACTGTCTGCTTTGCAGACAGTGAAAAGCACTGTGGGCCTGTGCCAGGGGGCCCTGCAACTGGCCATGCCAAAGGCATGGGCAGTGCAGGGGCCCCCAGGGGCCCCGCGACTCCCCTTCCCGCCAGCCAGATAATCAGTTAAAGTCTGAGCATGCATCTAATGGAGGGAGGTGCATGAAAGGCATCTGCTCCTGTGGAAGTTTGATTTAATGGGTAATCTTCTGACACTAATCAGCAAAGTACTCACTTGCATCCTCAATGCCTCCATTGATGAAGCTATTTTCCAGGAAGCCTAGAAATACACTGTAGTCACCACCCTACTAAAGTAGCCCTCAGCAGATTGAACCAAGACCACAAACTACTGACTGGTCTCCGTCCTTCCTTACCTAGCAATGATCCTTGAGAAAACAATCATCAGACACCTCACCAAACACTTTGTCATTCACCACCTCCTTGACTCCAAGCAATCTGGATTCATACCCACTCACTGCACAGAAACTTTCTCATTATAGTGAGAGAAGACATCCATATGCTCCTAGACAGAGGAAAAAACAGAGCCTTTATCAAACTGAACCTTCTGGCTGTGTTTGGCATGGTATCACACCTATCCACATCAGACGACTATACAATATTGGCCATCCAAAGAACGGCCCTGCACTGGATCTGCTCTTTGCTGGCAGTAAGAACACAGGAATTCAACTTGGCTACATATTTTCAGAAGTCTCTAAAGTCATGTACGGAGTGCCTCAAGACTCATCTCTCAGACCCTCCCTCTTTAATACCTACATAATAACTATGGCCAATGTCATACAAGATCCTCTCCTATACCAATGAGGCCCATCTCATTCCGTCCCTTTCAAACAAAATATCCCACATGAGGAACAAGTTCATAGCCAGCATGCTTGAAGTACACTCCTGGATGAATCCAATTGTCTAAAACTCTATACCGACAAGACAGAGGTAGTGATCATTGGAAATAATACCTCCTTTTGAGACCCAATCTGGTGGCCAGCCAATCTCATGCCCACTCCTACCACCTGATCATACACCAGAAAATTAGGAATTGTCATTGACAAAAAGCTGAACGTGTCCACCCATGTCAATGTTCAGAAGACTATCACACAATATCTTATCACCAGCTAGCTGTGGAAACTTTCTGTTCTACACAACAAACCCTGTCTTACCTGTACAGCTGTGTTTCCTTCCACCAACCATCCATAAGTTTAAAATAGTTAATACTTGTAATTAAACAGATGAAAATTATTTAACTTTATTTGCATAGGTTCAACCTGATTCTGATGCTGTTTTGATAGACTTATCAGACATAGGGTGATCTTACTTTAAACATATTGCCTTTCATTTTGATTGCATTTGTTTTTTTGGCTTACACCTAATTGCCACATTTAATATACTTATAAGTCCCTTGTAGAGAGGTACACCATATACTCATGGCCTGTCAATTAAATGCTACTAGTGGGCCTGCAGCACTTAGGGCCAGATGTAGGTAGGTTGTAATTTGCGAGTTGCAATTTGCGAGTCCTTCCGACTCGCAAATTGCAACTCGCAATTTGCTATGCAGAACGGTGTCTCAGACACCGTCTGCAAGTCGCTATGGGGTCGCAAAGACCCACCTCATTAATATTAATGAGGTGGGTCGCAATTTGCGACCCCATAGCGATTCAGGGCACTCACGGGGATGGAGGCCTGCTGTAGTTAGCAAACCTCCATGTCCGTGACTGCTTTTAAATGAAGCAGTTTTTTTTTTTCAAAGTGCAACCCGTTTTCCTTAAAGGAAAACGAGCTGCACTTTGAAAAATAAACCGAAACCTTTAGTTTCGGTATTTTTCAGGGCAGGTAGTGGTCCACTGGACCACTGCCTGCTCTGAAAAATTATTTTTAATGCCAGACACAAAGGGGAAGGGGTCCCATGGGGACCCCTCCCGTTTGCGACTGGGTTACCATCCACTTCAAGTGGATGGTAACTGCGAGTCCATGCGGTCGCAAATGGAATTACATCGCATTGCGAGTCGCAAATAGGAAGGGAACACCCCTTCCTATTTGCGAGTCGGAAATGCATTTTGCGAGTCGGTTCCGACTTGCAAAATGCATTTCTACATAGCAAAGTGGCTTTAGCGACTCGCAAACGGCATTTTTCGCCATTTGCGAGTCGCTAAACCTTTGCTACATCTGGCGCTTAATGTGTCAAACAAGTAAGTAAACCCTAAAAACATGCCCAAGGCCTGCCATTGCAGCCTGAATGCAGCTTTAAGTGGCCAATTCCACCTGATAAAATAAACCCTTTCCAAGTCTTAAACTCACCCCTTATTACATATGTCACTCATAATACGGGCTATAGGTAGACCATAGGACAGGTTATAGGTAACTAAAAGGTTGGACATGTACATTTAAGTTTTACATGTCCTAGTACTAAAAAAACACAATACGATAACTTTGGGTTATCTAAATACATTTATGAATTTTTAATGTTTGATTGGGGACATATAACCATTTCATGTTTGTTATCTATGAAATTGTAAATAAGTCTTCTTTAATGATAAAGTCAGATTTGAATATAAAATTTTGAAAATGCCACTTTGAAAAAGTTGGCATTTTGCTGCCCTTTGACATCAGGTGCCTAGCGCTGTCCTAACTCACATGACTGTGTGTAGCTGGCAGTTGGACTTTGTGAATTCCTCCCAGATAGTCACACAATAAAGGGATTAGGTGTGCCTGAATGGGCCATCTGCTGACAGGATGTGGGGCAGAGATGGGCACAGCTCCACTTGCAGCTGAATAGATTGGGCTCTGCTTTCACACAAGTGGATTGTCACCACTGCATTGTTCCTGTAGCCAGCCAGGGCAGGGGAGCCAGAAAATTCTAAACACTTCAAAGATAAATCTCTTGAAAGTTCTCCTGTTCAAAGAAGACACTGGGGATAAAAATAGGACCCTCATATCCACTCTTCAGTTGACTTTCTGGACTAGAGAAAGGATTCTCAGAGGTCCTACTGTTGCTGTGGCCTGGTGTGCACACCACAGGAATGTTTTGCTGCATCTGGAAGGACTGCTTTGCTGCCTTGAACCTGCCTTGAATCCTCAGATGCTTGCCTTGCTTCTTGAACCCTACATTATCACATGAACTAGGACTACCAGAGTGACTCAAAAGGATAGTTTGTTGGCCTCCAGTTCAGAGCTCCGGAATATAACAGGTTCCCAACATCTTGAACCCGCACATGAACCCAATGTGCATAAGTACTATACCCCCAGGTAGTGCCCCTCTAGTCCTGGACCTGGACCAATCCTGGACCCTTGGTTGTGGTGGTAAAAGTACCCAAGAGCCAAAATACAAATCTTGGGACTTAGAACATTTTTGTCTAAAACCTGCTCTGAGAACCAAGGGAAGATGAAACCAACCTGCTTGTCTGTCTGACCACCCCAACCTGCTCGTTTATCTGCCCAAGGTGCATCGCTTTGACCTTTAAGCATATATTTTACTAAAAACTTAAAAAATTCATATTTGTGGTTTGACTGATTAGATTTTTGCCATCTTGATGTCAAATTATTTATGTAAATGCACTCTATTTTGGCTTACTTGGGAAATGTAGAGGTCCACCAAACAAACTGCTTGGACATTTATGGAGTGGACGTTCTTCCTGTTCTGATACACTTGTTCTTTGGCATGTGGGAGAACCAAGGCTACATGTGTACCATCAATAGCTCCCACTACATGTGGGATGTGTGCAAAACTACAGAACTCTGCCTTCACATGGGCAAAATCCTCACGTTGTGGAAATCGTATGTAGCTGGCCAGGTTTTTCAACACTGCAGAGAGCACATCCTTAAAGACTAGACTAAACATAGGCTGGGACATCCCTGCAGTTAGGGCCACTGCATTTTGGAAGGAACGTGTGGCCAGGAAGTGAAGCACTGACAGGACTTGAACAATGTGTGGTATGCTATTTGGATGACTGATGGCAGGCATCAGTTCTGGCTCCAAATGACGACAGAGATCCCTAATTGTCTGCCTACGCATGCAGTAAATTTGTATGACATGTCTATTCTCTTTGGTCTGCAGGTCTGCTAGTGTACGGTACACAGGAGGTTCGCTGACCCTTCTCATTCCATTTCCATGTGAGGGAAAATAAGAAGGTATGTAAATCACTCACTGTGTCCCTAGTAAGTGACATTATATATGTTATAAAAACTATTACATGCCATTTGATTCAGTGAAAACATGATGCACAGCACATGCCAATGGTAAAAGCGGCACAGTAGTTACATGTCATCTCCTTGCCTCAAATAAGATGTGCACATTTAACCTAATACATCAGTAAGACTATGTGATGCCAACATCAGACAATGCCTATGATTAAATGCCCCAAATCCAAGATTGCCCATAGCTGAGAGAGTGGTGACTGTACCACCAATGATGTGTTGAAATTGGGACACAACATGATCCTTCAATCAGGACATATATACATCTTAAGACAATGCCAGCACTAACATTTATACTGTATAAATGTTGTCCACATTGTGACCCATCAAAAATGACCTTTTCTGACCATCGAAAGGTATTGAAATGGCAACTGCCTGACCTACTCCACTGGACAATAGGAAACAACTGTGACTGTCAGCAGAAGTCGTCATGGCGGTGGGCGGATGCTACCACGGCGGACATTGCCATTGGATAAAATTGATGCCTGGGGTGGTCTTTCATCAGTGGCAGTGTTCCCTGGTAGTGACAGTCCTGTATGTGGCAGACGTGACTGCCATCTCCTGCTTAATCTCACTTGACTCCTGACACTGCTGCCAGCAAGGCCTCCATAACCTGAACTGCTGTGTACTGTCTCTGGGAGTAATCATGCCTCATCCTATAGGTAATAGGGCCCCATCCTTCTCACCAGAAGAGCTGGAGAAACTTGTGGACGAGGTCCTACCCCTATATCTACAGCTCCATGGTGCACCAGAGGAACATGGAGGAGCACCGTGTGCACGTATGTTTTTGTAGCTCTACTAATCTTTTCCTTAGCTTAGGCCTATGGGTAAAATGTCAGAATGTGTCCTTAAAGTCCTGTAGGATGTTATCAGTGTGCTTAAATGGTTGAGTTTCTGGGCATGTACCTAGGTGAAGTGACAGATTTAGAGTCCTGAGATATTGTGGAGAGTGTGCAATGAGTGTTCCCTGAGCCACCTTGTGAATGATGCACATGGTTAGCTGAGGTATCATGACAGCCATCACCAAGTATATCTTATCATTAGAAGTCTAGTCATGTGTGGCAACATGACAGCAGGAGGTGAAGATGCTTGTTGTTTCTGATTTGTCCCCATACTTGTGCCCTTTCTGTATCTGCACATACATCTGTGGCCACATCTCACCTTGATGTAGTGTTTTACTAAACCCAATTAATGACACTCTATGGCCCTCAGCTCTGCAAAATGACAGCCATTAGCAATTGGCTGTGTAATACGTGAAGTATTTTGCTGCATCTAACGTTTTGGGACATGGTATTATGTGTTGATTCTTGTGGTCTGCCTGCAAAGAAAGTTGACTTTTCAATTGCCACTTTCTGTAAATATTGCCATCTGGGTTGTTATTCAATAGCATTTGCACTGCAATCACCCTGTATCCATAAACAGCATGTGAAGGTTGAAAATCATGTCTCACTACTAAGGTTCATCGACTTGAGTCTATGTCCAATGATTACTATTGTCATTGCATATGGGGCATGGTGGAGAGCTGTGACAGATGTGCTCTGATTAACTCTGACCACTTGTGTTACATATCCTTAACAGTTCCATGTTCACATTGCCCTGTTGGCTTCTTAGTCCAGCTCTGATGCGTGCTGTGCATGCTCCTAATAATTTGGGCATTGAACATCTGCAAACAGTGTGTTGTACACTGATGTTGCCTGATATATGAGCCTGTGTTTTTGGACATGATGTGGGTTATGTCTAATGCAAAGCCAGGTGAATCCTACTTTGACATTGTTTTTGTGTACAGTGTACACATATGTTTTTGAAGTATGTTTAACATTTTTTGGACTGACACAAAGACCCCCACTCCCTGAAGTAGCATGTGGGTGCATGTGTAAGAGCATTGGTGCACACATGTTAAGGTTTGCGTCTTTGTGTGCACAACATATGACTCCCTTGCATGTTGACCAATCAATATGGGCCTGTCTGTAGCCTGGCTGTGACCTGTGGGGTCCATATGCAGCTTGTGATCATCAGGGGTTGTTGATGTTTGTGTGCAATGTTTGCTATTTGATGTACCTGCCGCTTACCATTTGGATGTGATATGCTGTATTGTGATCCTAGTCAATGTCCTATGGATTGATCATGTCACACAATACACACTTCTTTACTAACTGGTCAGTGCAGGGGCTGATCTGGAGGCTGTAATGGGTACCCTTATGGGGATTATTTACAGTACTGTCCCCCTATCAATTACTGCTATGTGTCACAGGTGGACAGGATGTTCAAGACATGTTGTTATTGGCTTTTTGGACTTACTTGTAGTTAACTCTGCCTGTTCTTATGTGGGATTTGGGGACATGATTTTTTGTCTTGTCTTTTGCATTCATGCAGGTCACTGCCCAGCAGAAGGGGATTTGGCAAGCCATCGCCAAGAAGGTGCGGACCCTGGGGGTCCACAGTCGGAGGAGCGCCCACTGTTGGAAGAGGTGGGAGGACCTGAGACGCTGGGCCCAGGAGATTGCAGAGGGCCAGCTGGGGCTGTCCTCCTAACAAGAACAGGGTGCCCGTCAGACCATAACCTCCCTAATGGCCCACATCTTGGAGATGGCCTACCCAGAGTTGGATGGCATTACAGGACAGCACAGCAGCCACAAGGGGGAAAGTACAGACCTGACTCATGTTTGCCCCTTAACCAGGTGATTGGGAGAGGGACAGAATGCTAGCTCTGACAACTTGGGAAGTGTCATGTGTCACAGATCTTCTGTGTTCACATATGTGTACACGGGTCATGTATTGCCAACAGGTGTGCACATTCATTTGGGTTTGGTACCTGGTTCTCAACTAGAGAGACCCCTTAGTACTATAGCACAGAATGGAGCACATATGACTGGGTTTTGTGTTCCAGTAATCTGCTTTTACTGCCTTAGTGGGTAGTAGTTTCCACCAACAGCTCACTCCTCCCTAACGTCACACTAGTAAGGTGGGTTGGTTGTTGCTCTCTCTCCTCCGCTATGTATCAGGGAGGATGTCTATGTGTGATTTTAATTCAGGAAGGGTCAATTCATCTCCACTGTATGTTGGTTTCTGATGTGGCACGGCATTCTGTGATGCATGGGTGTCCATCATACATGTGACATGACTTACATAGCTAACATTTTGACACCTGTTGCAAGGTAATTTCCTTAGTAAATGATGAGTGTACATTGCCATGGGTAATGATTATTCAGAGATGACAAAATGCATGTTGATACATGTGTGCATATGCTATATTTCCATTGGGACACATGTGTATGGATCAGATGTAAGCAAGTGATAGCCATACTGATGTCCTGATAGCAAACAGTTATCACATTTGTGTCTATGGGATACTTTTGTAGGTATGATACATAGGCAATGGGTACCCACTCAAAGCTATGCCCATACAGTAATGTGTCAACATCATGTGTATTCTGACATCAAAATCCACACCTTGCTGTTTCTATTTTATCATGTGTGGCTTCTGTGGCTATGAAGGATTTGACACATGAGGCCTGGGTGTTTGGCCACTTCATGGTTGAAGATAAACTTATTTGGTGCTGTTGTGGTAGTTCCTACATACCTGTATGTAGGGTGGGAAGTGTATCCCAACTATTGGGTTGCATCATGGATACTGTACCAGTGATGTTAGCATCACTGATGCTTTTCCTCTGGGTTTCCTACACAGATAGATACTACGCTTGCCATGTCTGATATGTGGGTAGAGATGTTGCTTCTCATTCTGCAACCAATTGGATTACTCATGTTAGTGATTGCAAGGTATTTCTCCCTCCTTCCTTCACAGTACAGTAGTATATTTGATACACACACAAAAATGAGCATTTAAATGTGTGTGGGACAGTGGTGTGAGTTTACTTGGTCCTTTCATTATTGTTTATATTCATTCATCCTAGATATCTTGGACCTGAGTCCATTGTTACTCCTTGCTACATCATAATTGGGGTATGTGTGTGTAAGATGTGTACTACCTCCTTGGCAGGTGTTACAGGTTAATATGTCATATAATGGTATGTGTCCATAGGGATAGGGTTGGTTCAAAATCACTTGATGAAGGTACAGCTTGATTGTAATAGGTTTGCCTGCCTTTACTTGGCAACATATGTTATTGCCTGATACATGACATCAGGGTAAGGGATTTGTGAGGTAAGGATTGGGTCTGTGTATTTGCTACGGTCCCTTACAATAGGAAACCATTGCTAGTCTACGGCTTGACTATGTTGTGCAGAATATGGCACCTGTATTGGGTGGAATAGTCAAATAGTCATGGTATGGTTAGTGCTTGCTCAATTTCATTCCTGCGATGGTAGTTTTCAGACAGCTTGCTTCACTAGTGTGTTATGTTTGGAAATTTGAGAAACATACATTGTATTGTGCTGTTACATGATGTTGGCACTTTGATGGCCCTTCCTGCGGGGGTGTCAGTTGACATGATGGTATGTAATTTATTTTTGATTTGTGATGGAAGAGTTATCCTGACACAACTTCACTATCTATTTTCAGCATCAGCACCCGCAGGCAAAGGAGACGTGGCACAGCTGAGTGGGGAAGCTTCTGGTCACGACACCACAGACACTGAGGAACCCAGTGGCCCAGGGGGCCAGGGGAGTGCCATGGGGAAGACTGGATGTGCAACATCATCATCAGAGTCCTCCTCCGGAGGCCACTCCCTAGTTGTGGCAGACCCATCAGAGACCCCTCCAGTACCATCTCTGTCCGCCACCCCCTTTCTATCACCGCTCTCTTTGAAGCTCTCCACCCAGTTGACCGTGCCTGTTTACCCAAGAGGGTGGCCATCTCCTTTGCCACAGGAACCTCTGCCCCAGCCACTGTTAGCCCTGCTGTCCTTAGTGAGGAGGCTATTGACCTTCTGAGAAGCATCTTTGTGGGCCACTCCACCATTGTGAATGCCATCCAGGGACTGGCAACCCAGGTCCCTCAAAGCAATGCATTCCTGGAGGGCATTCACAGTGCAATGACTGGCCAACAGAGATAATTTTGGGCTCTGTCTTCTACACTGACGGCAGCCAGTGACCCCTTGTCTACTGTTACCCCTCCACCTTCCTCTTCCCATTCCAAATCCCTCATTCTCTGACCCAGCCAAAGCACACAAACAGACTTGCATGCTTCCCCCCCTACAGACAAGCAAAGCGCACATAAACATAAGCACCACAAGGCATACCAAAGGCAAGCACGCAATCAACTTCCACCTGCAGACACAACACCAGTCACAACTTGCCTGGATACCGTCACCACCTCCAGCATCACAGACATTACCCTTGGCACACCTACAGACACCATACCAACATTCACTGATCCAGCCACCACACCTATCCTACCTGCAGACACTACTCCAGTCACCACACCTGGAGATACCACAACCACTGTCACCCCTACATGCAGCACATCCACCATACCTGTAGTCACCACCACAACAGACAACCACCCACCCACCACAGCATCCCCCAGCACCTCCACCCCCTCAGTCCAAGGCACATAAACACCCTCACTCGCCCACCAACAAACACCCAATATATACAAGCACATCTCTCACAAACATGCACCCAAGTAATCTACACCTAAAGGTAAAACAACCACTCCCTCATCATTCTGGTGACCTTCCCCATGTGTCAAAGAAAGTATTCTTTTGTAACCTTGACACCCCCTAAAGAGCTGTTCCCCTCACAAAGGCCATTCTTCTACCTTCAAGGCCTCACCTACCCCCTTTGCCAGCATCCATGCCCCTCCCCTTGACAAGAAGTCCACCCCTCCCAAGAAGGTTCCACCTCCAAAACCAAAAGCAAAACCCACCCCTTCCAAGCCCAACCTGCCTCCACCATCCCCAATAATCCCGGAGGTGCCAGCCTGCTCCCTTGATGCCTCTACCTGTGGAGGTTACATGGCAGTCAGGACTTAAGTTGGGGCACCATATTGTGTCTTTGATGCAAAAACGACTTTTGGCCTGCCCTATGGCCTTGGACTTTCATATTTTCTGCACTTTTATATTTTTAAAACCAACCAGTTGTTGTTTTTTTTGTTATATCTTTGTCCTGCATTTCCTGTACTAGGTTTCTGTTCTTCCTGGCTGACATATGTTGTGTGCCAGTATTTGTGTGTGTGCTGCTTCCTGCTTCATGTGTTTTTTTAGCAGTATGTGAATTTGTGTGCAGTGCTGTTGTCCCCCAAGGGTAGGGTGTGTGTTGTATCATTGGTATGTGTACGTAGCTGAAATGTTGGTTTCCTGGTATTGTGTTGTGTTTGTATTGATATGTGTTTGTTGTAGTGATGTGCGATGTGGTCCTGAATGGTGTATACCTTGTCCCCTGATGTGGCTATTGTGTACATGTGGTGTATGTTCTGGAATTTTGTCAATGGAGACATGGAGTGTGTGAATTGTGCACGTTTTCCTTGCTTTTGTGTGCATTTGAGCATTTAGTTTTGTGTCCCTCAGAGCTGGCTGTTGTCTTGTATTGTGTCTGGAGTAGTGTATGCTTTGTAGCCTTGCCCTTCACCCATATGTGTGACTGTGCATTGCATTTGTTGTTAATTTTGCTTGTCCATAAGATCTAAATGGGGCCTGATAATGTGGGCATGTTTTTGTGGGCCTTGTTCAACATGAAATATGTCGCAGTACAAACAACTTCCATGTCATGTCTTGTTCTGATGTGTCGCCTTGTGCGTTTTTACTGTTTGTGTCTGCGTGTATTGTGCATGGCATAATAGGTCCAATGTGCCGTGTGTGTGATATGTGTTTCGATTGCTGGGTTGTTTGATGGCAGTGTTGTGGGTGTTCTATTACACATGGATATACATTTGTGTTGTATGTGTGTCCAGTCCCTGGCCTGTGTTGGGTGTGAGTGTTTGTAATGTATTTGTATTTGTGCAGTTGTTATGTTGTTGTTACAAGTTTGCATGTTGTGTGGGGTTCTGTGACCCTTGGCCTGTGCTGTGTTGCCATGCGTGTATGTGTGGTATTGACGTGTGGTGTGTGTGCTGGCTGACGTGTGTGTGATGTGCATGTGTGGGTGCCCTTGATGCAGTATGTGAGTGTATGTGTCACTATGCTGTTATGTGTAAGTGCAGCCCTTCAGCCCCCCCGTTCCTACGGTATGTTTTGAAATGGTAAAAATTACTACACTTTACAAAAAAAGCAGGTGAGTGTGTGTACTTAGGGCTGACGTCTAGTTGCGGTTCCGTGGTGGCTCCATACGTATATGGCTTCCTGGAGGTGAGTGTCTTCCTTTGTTGTATCTGTTTCTGCCTCCTCATGCGTGGTGGTTGGACCGCAGCAGTCACATTGGCGGTGTGCAACTTCCTAATAGGCCAGGCGGAAACATGGTCTCACCAGACTGTTTGTGCCTCCAGACAATCACTGTGGTCTGTGCTGGCTGGCAGTGCCGGCGGACTGCTGATAATCTTCTGTGTGCACCACCACCAAACCCATAATTTGGCCACCACCAAGCTCATAATTTGGCACTCTAACTGATTTGGCGGTCTGCTCCACCAGCCTGTTGGTGGTTGGACTGCCACCACTAACATGGCGGTCCTCAGACCACCAAACTTGTAAACAGAACCTTAGTCTTGTTAGTATCAAGACCTTAATATTTTTAGATAGCTCTCCCAGGAGGTCATTGGCAACAGCTGCAATACCATTTTTCAGAACTTTAATTACTACATCCATTTCATCAATGTTAATGTCCTATTTTAATTGATCTTTTATGTTTTTATCTAAATGAAGTTAAATGATCCAAATGTAAATGTATGAGGCTTCTAACTTTCTCTGTGAGGTACACATTTTCACCCTAAATACATTCCTAATTTCAGTTTAGAAAGTTTGGTAAATGTTAGAAATGGGGTCTTTGGTTGGCAGTCAGGTTACCCCCTGTCGAATTAAGGACCCTCACTCTAGTCAGGGTAAGTCACATACAATCCAAACTATCCTGTGCCCACCCTCTGGTAGCTTGGCACTGAGCAGTCAGGCTTATCTTAGAAGGCAATGTGTAATGTATTTGTGTAATAAATCATGCAATAAAACAGTAGAACACCACAAAAATACAGTGTTTAGAAAAATATACAATATTTATCTGGTAAGATGCAGGTCAAAACGATTAAGATGCAATAAGTATATGTTGAAATATCACTGTAAAAATGATATAAAGTGTCTTTAGTTTCTTGAAAAGCAACAAGTGTCTCTTGCACGCACAAAGTACCTGGTGTGCAATCAAATTCTCTGCAAGGTACTTCAGAGGAGGAGATGTGTGGAAAACGGGGAGGTGTGCATCAATTCTTCCGGCGCACACAGATGATGCGTCGTTGAGTTTTCACCCAGGGGAGGCTTTGCGCGATTTCCAGCACGTAGACTGGGATCCTCTTCGGGTTGCGGAGTTTTTGGACACCCCATGAACGATGTGTTGAAATCCGGCGCTTGCAGGACGAAGTCACAGGGGCTGCATCGATCCGGTAGGTGTTGCATGGAAACTTCTACCACACGGTAGGCTATGCTTTGATTCCTCTCAGGAAGTCAGGCTGCATCACTCCGGCTCGGCTTTGTGTCGATCCGGTGGGCCGTGCATCGAATTCCCGGTTGCTACGCATCGACCTTCTCCTTGCAAAGCCGAGCTGTGTTGTTCCGGTTTGGAGTGCAGTGATTTTCTCACTGCATTGAAGGCTGGGCGTCGTTTCTTATAGGCTGTGTGTTGATTTTCGCTGCACAGGGAGTTCACTTGCATGAATTAATTCTTTTTGGTCCTGAGACTTCAGGGAACAGGAGGCAAGCTCTATTCAAGCCCTTGGACAGCACCTCTCAGCACAGGCAGAGAGAGCAGCTAGTTAGCAGGGCAACAGCAGGGCAGTGGTCATTTGCAGAAAAGCAGTCATGTGAGTCCTTTGGGTAGCCAGGCAGTTCTTCTTGGCAGGTTTCAGGTTCTAGTTCAGGGTTTCTTCTCCAGGAAGTGTCTGAATTGGTAGGGGCCGAGGCCCTGTTTAAATACCCAAATGTTCATTTGAAGTGGGGGAGACTTCAAAGAGTGGCCTAGAAGTGCACAAGGTCCCCTTTCAGTTCCATCCTGTCTGCCAGGGTCCCAGTAGGGGGTGTAGCAGTCCTTTGTGTGAGGACAGGCTACTGTCCTTTGACATGTAAGCGTAAGGCCTTCCACCCTCCCAGCCCAGGAAGACCCATTCAATATGCAGATGTATGCAAGTGTGACTGAGCATCCTGTGTTTGGGGTTTGTCTGAGTGAATGCACAAGAGAGCTGTCAACTAAACCTAGCCAGACGTGGATTGTAAGGCACAGAAGGAATTAAGTGGAGAAATGCTCTCTTTCTAAAAGTGGCATTTCTAAAATAGTAATATTAAATCCAACTTCACCAGTCCACAGGATTTTGTATTACCATTGTGGCCATACTAGATATGACCTCGTTACTCCTTTCAGATCAGAAGCTACCACTCAAACAGTATATGAGGGTAGCCTCACAGCAGTGTAAAACGAATGTAGGAGTTTTACACTACACAGGTACATGTCCTGCCTTTTGTCTACACAGCACCCTGCCCTATGGGTTACCTAGGGCCTACCTCGGGGTGACTTATATGTAGAAAAAGGGGTGTTTTAGGCTTGGCAATTACTTTTAAATGCCAAGTCGAATTGGCAGTTAAAGTGCTCACACAGGCCTTGCAATGGAAGCCCTGAGACATGGTTAAGGGGCTACTTAAGTGGGCTGCACAATCTGTGCTGCAGGCCACTAGTAGCTTTTAATCTGTGGGCCCTGGGCACATATAGTGCACTTAACTAGGGAATTATTAGTAAACA